>NC_091930.1:4151406-4751406 GCF_041260155.1 Ptychodera flava
AGAATCAACTTTGACAAAGTCAACAACGAACACACCAGTAAGGTATAACACAAGAAAGGGGAGAAACTCTCAAAAGCCGTTTCCACAGAAAGCTACTTTATGATAAACACGTCCCAATTTTACGAACGCCAGTAGTTTTCTAACATGTTGAAACGGGGACAGTACAATGTATGAGTTCATCGGTTGCTTCTTGGGGCTGCAAAACGCTGTTCGAAGCCGAGGAGTCAGTGTCTCGATGTGGTCCGTCAGACCGGAAGCCGGAACTAGAAACGTTTGACCTTCAGATTGTTTAATTTAGGCTCACATGATCGATACGGGTAAACAAATAACTCAAGATGATAAACACGGACGTGATAATCTACGTGCTTTTGACAACAGCCGGTCAACCTTCGAAGGGAGAAACTCACCGCTTCTTGCATAAAAACTGACAAGTATTTTCATCTTCAATATTCGGTCCTAATTTGACCAATATCGGCACACAGTCCATGTAGCCGACAATGAGATGCAAATGATATGCGGTCAAGGTCTCCTCAACTAACTTTCAGCTGGTTCTTCACTTTCTACTATTTTTTTAGTATTTTTTACAAAGGCACAGACTTATTCTACCTGCTACTTAAAACTGATAGTGATTTTGTAGCTCATTCTTTACTATTTTTCATAGTTTTTGGTAGCCGGTAACACACACTTCGTGTTCGTGTCGGCTACATGGACGATCTGCCCCAATATAGGCCTCATATCATTCGTTTTTGACTTACAATTAACATGCAAGACTAGATGTTTTGTAAACCTGCGAAGACAGATTGGAAGCACGACCGATCTATGTGTTAGGTCGGGGGGATATCGATGTCACAGTCTTTTCGAACGAAAACGGGGATGTTTAGGCGATAACAAAGACAATAATCGGTCAGTTGAACAAAACAAAATTTTTTGGACATCATATCTTTTTATGGCAGTTTTTTAACCGCGTGAAACACTGTGTTACAATATAATAAATATCTCTAAACCAAACCTTTGGGACACATCTTTTTGTATCAACGTTTGGACAAGCCTTAATGCAACTATCTTCTGTATGTCTGATGACTGTCGGGGGAAAACACTGTTTGCGCCGCTGTCGGACTCAGTCACTATGTCTTTCCCTTGCACGTCTGCTTCCCAAAAATATATTTTTATACAAACAACGTGTTAATAATATACCTGTCGATTTGATGTGTGAAGACACACTGATGACCAGTTATTTTATTAGTTTTCAAACCTGGTAAAAACATACTGCATATCGATTATGTCACCTCGCGAATGCGACGTTAGGTAGTTGAGTATATTATAGATTACTTACACTGATTCATTCGATTGAACTATCATGGTCTCCAACTAACGTTCATGGCCGAGAGGGCGAAAGTTTCAGGCCCAAGGGAATATAAGCTGTACATTGCATGCTTTCTGGGAAAGGAAAGCCGGTTTCCTTAGCTACCATGCAAAATCCAGCTTTGACTATTAAATTATGGATGTACAAAAATTTGTACATCCATGGACTAATGTTCCAGTCCTATTTCCAAGAATAACTTTCGAGCTGCGTAGCTAGTAATGTTGAGGTCAAGATATCCGAATCATTCGCGTTCGAAATGTTTCTTCATTTGTAGACAGAATACTCAACTCTTCTTGTGTTTGTTTTAATCTATCGCACGGGTTTAATTTAAAATTCAAAGGAAAACACTGCGGTGTATAAAATCTGCAGGCACGGTCGCAGTCACCAACCGACAACCCCACTTGTATTGTAGAACACACAACCGAACGGTACATGCGATATATCGCTCTAAAACTTGCATCGTATGTAAAACATGCCTTGTTTTGTTCTTTGGAAAAAAGGCTAATACGAGAGTGCCTTTATATATTGCAAGGACCATGGAGCTCCTTTTTAGCCCCATTCAAGGAACGATATGGTTGATAAACTGAACAAGTTGAAGGCGAACGCGTCGAGTTAATAATAGACAGTCGACTGTCTATGGGTTAATAAAGCATTTTCCGTCCTTGTTCTTGACTTACACGGAAATGTTCAGTACGAAGTCTGGTAAAGTTCGATGCGGTGTCAACGTCATTTTTGCCGGGCCAGCCACCTCTGATACGTTAGCAAGGTGCGTTGAACACATACCACGTATTAATGGGAGGTCCTTCTTTCAAGCCTGTTCGTTTACAAATGAATATTCAAGTTTGTTTTGCCCTCTGTTTGTTTATGAATACATGAATATAAAATGTCAACTAGTTTTACGGATCACCTCTGGACACGGCTTTTGAGAGTTTCTCCCCTTTCTTGTGTTATACCTTACTGGTGTGTTCGTTATTGACTTTGTCAAAGTTAATCCGGTGATAATCTGGTGACAGCGTCCACAGATTAGTAATTTACCCTTGCTTACTTTGGCAAATTAGGCAATCAAACTCATCAGATAATAGAGGCAACACAGTGACAAAACTTCGGAGCATGGAGCTCCTTTTAGCTCCATGGCGTAAGATTGTCAAACGACAAATAGGTGGCACGGCGTAGGAGAAAAAGAACTCACTACAAAAACCAGTGCTAACATAAGACAAAGAAACCAAAGCCGCAAAGAAGGTCGGTTGTGTAAATCTTTATTGGCAATACATATCGCAGTGAAACGTATTAAAATAAAATAAACTATAGCAAGAAGAACCTAGTGCTGACACCCCTACCCCCACCCCAACCCCTGGGGACGGACATTTTTGCTTTCCCCTATGGTTCGTTGGTCGTCTTTATTTGTACTTAAGTTTTGAATAACTTTGAATATAATTTAAAGTTGTACAAAGTTCAAAAGTTGTACCATTTAGTACCTCAAGACGTTTCCATTTGAGTAATTCTTTATTTTTACTGCTTTGTATTGTCATATGAATGATTAACACAAGGTGGTACAGTGTATTTTGTATCATTATGAAACCATTTTGTTTTGTAGGCTACATTCACCTTGTGGAGCCGACACGAGCCAAATGACAAAGGGGGTACCGAAAATTGTATCGAAATCCGGGCGGGCGATGATCTTTGGAATGACCAGGAATGCACTGATAAGCTGAAATCAGTGTGTGAAAGAGACTACTAGTGAGTATATCAGATGTATATAGTAAATTATAACTTTAGCAGTTGGTCGAATTCCAATCTTGAATTGTTTTGTTCTGTTGGAAGAACACAGAGCGCATAGCTACCAGATAAAACTGACAAATAGTTTATCAAATGTTACAGCTGTGTACATTTAAGGCGCAATTTCTCTTTCATTTGTTTCATTGTCGATTATTTTGCATGACTTATGACTATTCCATGCGATTAGACGAGAAAAAATCGTCGACATACTACACGAATTCGATACAGAAAAAATGTGTATGACTTTGAAGTAATAAAGGGTAAATTGTGTAGCCATACAGGTAGTCTATAAACCCAGATATAACAAGCAATATTTGTTTTACATTTCTACCTATTTTTAGAAAGTAAATCATTAATAAGTCGAAAGATAATTCAAAAGATACATTCAGAGAGAGAGAGAGAGAGAGAGAGAGAGAGAGAGAGAGAGAGAGAGAGAGAGAGAGAGAGAGAAAATAATTAACATCAGTTTTATATTTCAACAATTACTTTTTTCTTTACGCAGATACCGGAAGCACAAAATATATTACCCTTCGTTGATGTCAATCAAATTTTTAAGAAATAGTTTTTAATCTTTCAATCAAATGTATGGTTTTGGTGTAGTTCTGTATCGTTCTGTACTATTCTCTTCATAACCACATATATTAACCTACAACCAAACCTGCAAAAAGTTGTCACTCCGTACCTGTGAGAATTTCATTGCCAGATGAATAGAATTAGGATGCCAAAAACCAAGAAGAAATTGGTTATGAACTCAATTGATCAGTAATTTCTATTTGATTAAATATTAAAACACTACTCATAGCAAACAACATCGTCAGATGTAACTTCTCTTGTAAATATATACAACCTTTCCCTTGTAAGGGACTTTTTATGCCACACTACTAAATTTCGTATCATTCGAGAAAGTATGGGATAATGATCTCATAACCTTCCTTCTAACGTGTCTATAATTTAGATATGAAACTTTTAATGGGATTTCGACGCTGCCTCGACCTATATCGGACTCACTGATAATACCTTTAAGAAGCGATTCCCTAATCATATGCAATTGTTTCGTAACGAAAGGTATCGGCACTGCACGGAGTTGTCCAAGTACATACATTTGGTCCTTGAGACAAAAGAACCAGGTCTTTGACATTTCGTAGTCAATCATTGACAAAGCACCAAGTTACTCTAACATAAGCAAGAGATGCAATCTTTGTATATCAGAAAAACTACACATTATCAATTCTGACAAATCTACCGTGACGCTATTAAACAAACTCTCGGAGTTGATTTCAAAATGTCGCCACCAAAACAAATATTTATTTATCAAATTTTAACTCCATCTACAAATAGAATGGTACGTCTCGATAATACACATATAAGACTGTCGAGCTAAAACTCCTTTCACTTCTTCTGTCTGATGATTGCAGGATTCATGGAAGTTAAGTAACAGATATACTTGAAGTAATTGAAGTAATTTGTGTCATTATTTATGTGTGTGTGTGTGTGTTGTATGTCAGGGTGACCGAATGGTTGGCCGAATAATGTCACGGATTCTCGCTGAACGTGTGTTCTTAATTCAGAAATAAAAAGCAAAGAAAGCACATTCGAGATTGAAGGTTGGTCCACGTTTAACGTAAACGAAAAGTTTCCATATTTTGACTGTCATTCTATGATTTCAGGGTGACAAAAATGGTTGGCCGAATAATGTCATGGATTGTCACAAGGCTTTATGCCGATGTATCTCATAATTTCACTGCTTTTAAAACCCCCTCTTTTGGAAAAGGGTCAAAAAGCATTTCATCAACTCGGCGGAAAAACTGACAAACATTTCATGAGCGTGGGTTCTATCTTCTATTTGAATAAACAAATTGGCATATTTACTAGTTGTAATGTACCAAGGAATCCTTAAAATAGAACGTGTCAATAAAACTGCATTGACGTGTTGATTTCATATGAGTCATGAGGGGATTGGCCGGCACAAACCATATAAGCTTATCTGGGATCTCCCCCGAACGCGGAAACATTCCGCGTTACAGAATTGATGGCTTATGACCCAGGAAGTAAATTAACTACCGATCGAGTATAACAAAAGATTACAATGTCTGTGAAAATGACACCATCCGAAGTCTATGACATGACTTACAGTTCAAGTCGCGTGTCGAAGACATGATGACACCATCAGCCAATGCCTGATGAATAAATGTCACTATTTCACTAGCCCCTTGGCCTTTTAGGTCTCAATAAAAACTATTAATAAGTCGTTTGCTCTACTTCTCCTTTACTGTATCACCTCTTTTTACTATATGCTCCGCTCTGAATATTTGCTTCGACTGGACATGCATTTGTTCTCACCGAACAACCAGAAGTCTAATGAGGTTTTGAAGTCTACGGGCTTTTATACGCGATCACAGCAAGCTACGCGGTTGCACACCACTAGTACTGAATTGCGAGTGTTTCCGCCGAGTTGCTGAAATACTTTTTGGCCCTTTTCCAAGATTGAGAAAACTATTTTGTTTCCCAATCCTCGCTATAATCGACTAAGTGACTAATATTTTAGTAGCTGTGCCGGTGTTTGATTTGG
Source organism: Ptychodera flava (assembly GCF_041260155.1). Taxonomy (NCBI): domain Eukaryota; kingdom Metazoa; phylum Hemichordata; class Enteropneusta; family Ptychoderidae; genus Ptychodera; species Ptychodera flava. Next base: position 4,157,115 of record NC_091930.1, read on the forward strand.
CCAAGGGTATGTAGCTAGTACGAGGGATTTGGGTTATTGTCATAGTCGAACTCCACTAACACGCTTGCTCCGTTCTTACAAAGTTCATCAGTTACCCATACACCTTGTACCCACAACTCTTATCCAATACTAAGTATTCCCCATTGAAAATGACCCATTCCTGTTATTCTGAAAGCATTTTACTGACATTCTAACTTGACTTTAAGGTCATTGTAAGTATTTAAATTTCCGGCCACAGTCCAAGCTGATCACTGGCCGAATTTGTCTTCGCTTTGTCTCGTTTTTAGCCCAGCTTGTCAGGCCAATGTGGCCTAACTATGGACAGTACAATATGGCAGGGCCTTCAGAATCACTGTGTCACATATGCTTCGAAGAACGTACAGGGAAAAAACAGCGCCCTCACCCTTGCGCAGTTTCTTTTGTTTTATTACGTTAGGCTTCATCTCCAAACAGTACAAATACCGCTAAGGACTGTCCTATCGCATCTTCAGAGGAGTGGTGGCGTTATATAACTTGTAGGCGTACACCTCTGCCTAATTCAGGCTCATAATTGTGAAAGAAGGGGGGAGTTACTATTACCGTGCAAAATAATTGTCCATGTACCTAGAATTTGGGAATTAGAAAGCAAATATATTTTGCTTTTATCACATCGGAATTTATTACAGAAATTTAACCCGAATTTTCTGTTGTAATTACATTATACTGCTATACAAGACGGAAATGTTTACTCCGCTTTGAGGGCTTGGTGACCTGGGGCATTGCTACAAGCCATTTTAAAGCGCCATCACCCCGTCAAGTATAATCCAAACGACTTACTGTATCATCTGGTTTGATATATAATATCTGTCGCTTGCTAGTCATCTTGTAAAACAAGTTAAAGTGGTGGTGCCCATAAAACCGATTGGAAGCTCACTCTTTTCAAACTCTCAGGTATACAGAGATTAGATTTTACTTTGTGTATACGTGTTATAAGTTTATGACGTGCCGTCGGACAGTGGTTAGGGTAATGGACTCACTTTTGGAGGATGCTAAATTCTAGACTCCAAGGGAAATGGGTACTTTATCATCTAAGTATGCATTCGTCTATTGGATGATAGATTAAAAATTAGCATAGTACGTTATCTAGAATGTTTATCTTCAACCGTCCACTATTAACCAATAATTGCAACAGACAGGTTGCTCTCTTGTTCATCACACTGGTCAGGTCAAATTGCACACTGTGTACTAAATAAAGTGCATCTCGAGTCCAGCGAAACTAGGTGCATGTAGAGTGCCCAGATTTACCTGCACTAAGCTACACAGCAGTCTTGTTAAGCACACGGAGTTCCACATTGACCTTCGTAATGATCAAACTATTACTTTGATGTAGAACAGATCTCTCCTACACCGTGACCCACTATTTACTTGACTTTGCTTGAGCGAAGGCTGTCGTTACTGACCGAATGACCATGGTTCACTCTTTAATTACATAACTGTAAATAATGGATTTTGCGAAACGTTACTACTCAGTTAAATGAGAGAATGAATTTCACAATGCAAAAATTGATTGAACAAGGTGAGAATACCTACGGTATTGAGAATTTCAGTGAAGTTCTCTCCCTAGTCCAAAGGTCGGTCGCTTTGAATGAATCCTTGTAAATCAACTTTATGTGTGAGAAAACTGACACACTCTGTCATCTTTCAAAGGAGAACAAAGAAGTAAAACCATAGAACAATTGACGTCAACAATTCTCGTTCGAGAACTATGGAAAACAGTGCTCACTCTCTTATCACTAAACAGCTTTTTGCTTAGCCTTTCACAAATAGATTTGTTCCTCTGATTAGGCCGCCGCATTCGGCCGTTGGTTGCAATGGCACTAAAAAAAAAACGACATTAGCAATGTTTGTGGACCAATAGCAGCTGTGTGTAGCTTAGAGTATTGTGGCCAATATTAGCCAAGGAGTGCACCTTCAAATGTCCCTTCTGTATGACGATTTTTGTATCCCGGTGTCTTTCTTCTTGGGTTTCATTGAGACATGGACGACTTGCAGCGATGTCTCGGGTGATGTTGACATCTCGTCGTATACTTTATGAAGAAGCCTGTTCACACAAACATTTTTATATTTATGCGCGAGGCGTAATAAAGTAAAGCCTCAAAATTAAGGTTTTCCTTCTATTGGTAAAAATTCCCTAAAATTGTGGGCATGGGTATATTCGTGTCATTTGTGCTGCGTCAGACACGAGACTAAGTCGAGTGTCTGACGCAGCACAGATGACGCTCATGCTGATACGTTACAGGAACCGGCAATATTGGGTATAACATATAAGTATTAAGGGTTTTAACATGGCCTCTACCATATACTCTCACTCGAGACTATATGTCATACCCGCAAGACACCTTAGGTTTGTAGTTATAATTGTAAAATGGTGTATTTGTCCACGCTACCTCATAAAGAGTGATACTCGTTCTTTGAGCCCTACGCAATATAGCACCAATTATTTTAGGAACATTTTTGAGTATATATTTTCATGACTAATTTAACCATGTGAAGACGTATTCAAAACGTAATTTTATTGACCGTTCGTTTCTGATACTGCGGAAATCAAATACTTCCAAACCCAGTGAATACGGGTCTTTTCACAGAATTACACGCCCTTTGACAGATTACGCTTCTAAGGTGGACGTAGCATATTGGTAAAGGTGTATCGTCAAAAATGTATTATATTCCGGGGAAGTTAGCAAAGTGTGCTTACCCAAAAACAAAACGTTTGGCACTTCGCGCATCGAAATAGAAAGATTTGAACTTTTGTTCAACATTTCCATATAAAGTTTTCTGTTTTAACATTTTTTTTTATTTCGAGTTCTCCCCTTTTACAACAGATGACTTAGTTGAGAAAAAAGGAAAAGAAAGAAAATACAGAAAATACATACACATACATCATACTTCTATTTCTGACAGAGGAGTCATACTTCAAAATTCGACCATTTGTCTAAAAACTTTCTGTATCTCTCATTTCTTTTTGCAATATAAAGTTCAGTCTGCTTTGAAGTTCTAATATTTAACTTCACTAATCTTAAAGAAGGGATTATCAACTTTATTTTGCAATCAAAAATTGTTTTCTTTACTATCAATAACAGATGATTCAGAAGATCCGAGAAAGAGGTGTCACCCAGCAAAATTTGTTTAGCGGATAGTTTCTGTGGGGCTTCAGTCGAAGCACCCCATAGTAAAATGAAACCTTCCAAATACATTGGATACTTTCACATTGTCCCCGAGGCTATCTTCCGTCCAGTTTAAGCGTTGTATTCATTGCTTCGCTTCGATAAAGTTTGTGTGAGATATATGATAGTGTGTGTACTTGCGTGAGTGCTTCGCGAACGCTATGACGAGTGGAGAGGGCGCAGTCAGAATTATAACATACATGGCTCGGTTACTGAACCAATCTTTTTTGAGATTGGGGATTTGGCCGAGCGGTTTTGTTTTTGGCCTCTGTGCTAGGGTACCGTGCGTTGTTGGTTCGAGCCCGATTGAAACCATCGTATTCTCTACCCTGGGTTGATAGTTCTGCTGGTGGACAGAATTGTCCCCGAGGCTGTCTTCCGCCCAGTTTAAGCGTTGTATTCATTGCTTCGCTTCGATAAATTTGTGTGAGATGTATGATAGTGTGTGTACTAGCGTGACACAAGATCTCATAATTTCCGTGCTTCTGAAACCCCTTTCGTACGGAAAAGGCGAAAAAGCATATCCTCGACTCAGCGGAAACGATGAAAATTCATTATTAGCCTAACTTCTATTTTCTATTTGAATTTGGAATATTTGGTGCCGTAACGTACCACGTATTCCTAAATATATAACGTGTCAATAAAACTGCTTTGACGTAATTCAGGAGAGAGGAGGAAATGTTAAAGTGAGAGGCAAAGAATGTAAATTAAGGGGCTAAGACTGTCTCGTAACACTCGACGACGATGCATTGGGACACTGAAACTGGAAAGCATGCTGTATATGTCGTATTTTTCATGACCATGAGTAAATGTGCCTAAAAATCATCAGAATTCAGAAGAAGAGGACATGAACTTCTGTTTACATACGATCGGGTCTGTGAATGAGCTGGTGGGAGAATTGCAGTGTTGTAAGTGTTGTATCTGGGCTTTGTAAACCAGAGGACACTGTGTTCCACTACCTTTTTTTGGGGGGGGGGGGGACTTCGCAGAATTGCGCTGAGGGACATCCGCGTCTGATCCAGTTGTCAAACAAATTGTGTATTATTTTGTAAGAAAAAGTCGATATGCTTGCATTTCAGGCAAGTAATTGTAGAAACGTATCTTCTCTGCTCTCAATTAGACTCGGTCTGACTACAAGCAAGTTATAGTATCAAGTGTAGTGTTTAATTACATAACTTCTGATCAAAGATCAAAATATAAGCCTTAAAATAATTTTAAAACCAGAGACCACCGCAAGTTTCAGATATTACCTGCAAAGTACACACAACACAGCAAACCCGTGAGTGCTCCCAGGTGACCCGCAGTATGCGAAAATGCGGACGACGAGTTTGGTTTGGAGGACATTGTCAGAAGGGCGCGTCATGACTGCAACTCCAAGTAGGCAATTATAGTCATTGCACAACTAGTTAGGTCTGTCATCACCTTTTATCGTGGTTACATATTGAAGTTTCCGTTTCCATGGCATTTTCTAGAAAGATTTTCTGGCGAATGTCACTAAACCGGGGGACTAATATCATAGGAAACTACAGTGGCTCTTAATACTATTCTTTGTCGGATATAATCGTTAGCACAAATCACATACTACTCGAATCAAGTTAACAATTATGGCGGCGTCAGTATCGTTTTGAAATATGTGCTAATATCACAATAAATATCATGTTAATGTTGTTTCTTTGATATATGGTGATGTTTAGACTGTTATCCACACGCAACAACTGATAACAAAAACAAAATACCTGCGATTTGAAGAATATAGATTAAAACTAATACAGCTTCGATAACTCTAGTGTCTTCAAAACATTCTACGCAACAAATCAGCTGTCAGGCATATTTCTGGAAAAGCTAGACTGATTTATACAGAGTGTTCATGTGGCACGACGAATCCCTATGCAAAGCTTTAAGGTGTAAATTAAGTGGATGACAAAGAAATACCAAAGACATAACTGTTTCATTTTTTAACTCTTTTGAAAGATAATGTGACGCTGTATTCGTTTTCGTTCAAGAAGTGTAGTGATATTGTTTTCGCCATGATTGTTAGCGCATTGAATTGTGTCGTTCACTGAACTTAAATGTCTAATAAAGTGGAGACCCTCGTGCATGTGTCTGCTTGATCTCTGCTCTGATCTGTTTGAATTATTATAAGTTCCCAGTTTTTCATTGTAGAGATATGATTAAAAGAGTGTACGCGTGGTCGCAGTATTAATTACTGTGTGGTTTGCGACTGATTCGCTTGCTGGTATAACCAAACAAATTTTTCTGACTAGCTTTGAGTCAGTAAGGTTCAAGTGAAAAGTATATATGTACATCAGATTTAGATGTTTCCTGCGAAGTATCACCATTGTTACCAGAACTTTTTTGTTCTTTTCCTATTTTACCGACTCGTCTTGAAAATATGCCATATATATATATATATATATATATATATATATATATATATATATATATATATATATATATATATATATATAAATACGGCTTATAATATTATATCGTACACTCCCTCATCTTTTACAATGTTTGGCCTGAGTTACGGCAGAGGTGTGTACCTTGTATACCGCCACCATTCTACGGAAGACGCAAAAGGACAGTCGTTTTGCGTCGTTTGTAACGTTTCGAGATACAGGCGTCGTAATAAAACAAAAGATATTGCGCCAGAGTGAGGGCGCTTTTGAGATTAAATTGATTTTTGTTCTCGAAAAGATGGCGTAACTTTGTCCGAGTTAAATATTCGGGTCTGTGCCATGTTTGAAATTATGTATAACTTTGCAGAACGTTCGTGTAGACGAAAAGTCGACAGGCATTTACTAAGTAAACGAACGTGAGCGGCGTATTCCTCCCTTGCGCAACGGGCGACTAGAATTGATTGGCAATTACCCAACAGGGTATTGATATTATTCCTAAGGTAGTTCACAAGTACAAACGAGGAATCGTGGTAGGAATACTTCTTGTATTTTACAAATAAATAACTTCGGAATCTCGGTTTATGCATTTGATAAGTAAATTATTCCCTAATACCTTTCTTCGCTCAGCTGGAAAATGCTCGTGACGTAAAAACCGTGTCACCACTCTTGTTTGACACGTGGTGACATGGTCATTACATTTAATTACTCGTGTTTTTCTTTCTCTGAACGAAGAAAACTATTAGAATTATTCGCGAAAAGAATATTGCAAAATATAACAAGGCCCAATATTGGTTTTACAATGAATTTTCTATAAATAAACACTATCATTAAAAGTAAAAATTTTCAATATTGGTTCACTTTTTTTCAATTTCTTCAAATGTCGTAGCCCTGTTAAACGACAAATAAACACACTTTTCAAAAATAGCTTGATCAATGTGAGAATGTAAAAAGGGGCCCATAAGGCCCGGCCAGACGTGCGGTATTGAGAATTTCAGTTAGATCTCTTCGCGGTCTTACGGTATAATGCGCTTCCGGAGCAGATATTGGGATTCTCTAACTTTTACAATTATTCTCTGATCTAACACTCTTGGGTTCATTTTAAAACTCTTGGTGCATTCATGTAATAATATATAAACCAACGCATACTTAGCAACGTCCATGGTTGCACTTGAATCGTTGTTGTCGATGAGCCGTTCAAGTTCCTACGCTGTTTAAATGGAAAATATTGTCGTTTTAGTTTGAGGCTCATCCCTCATCGCGGGCGCTCATCATGTTCCAAACTATCGCCATTCTTTCAACGCTGCAGTCAAAACTACGCGTAGGGTCACGTGACCGGGAACTTTTCAAAACACTATCTCCTGAAAGTAGTCATTCAAATATCGTCTTAAATCGTTTTATGTGGATTCAGTTGGGACTAGACGTACATATATACAGTATTCATTCGGCTGATTATAAATTTTAACCATAAAAAATATAAAACATTGTCATTTAAAGTTTCACAATGAATATTACAGTGTATCAAGGCACAGAAACTCCATACACATTGAGACAGCTGTTTTAGCGGTTATCTCGAATTTGTATGCAAAGTGATAATTTGCAGATGTCGTTTAATGAAAGAAATGAACTTCTCGCCTCATTTAGCTGTAAAAGGAAACTAAAACCCTCCCACACCTTCTTATGAAGCTGATGACTTTTTACATGCCTTGCAGACATCTGGCTGGCCACCTTGAACATTTCAAAATGTCAGGGGGTGCAATTTTGCAATTTTTTTAACTTTGTAAGCTTCGAAGATCTAAACAATCACCCAGAATGATTGCGGGGTCAAAATGTTTGGATTTTGACCTTGACCACTGATTTGAATTGATTGAAAGGAGATCCTTGGGCGAGCTTTGTGTGGTAATTAGAGCTGTCCTGTGGTATGTGTTACTGCCATGGCATGTTTACGAATGTTAGAACCATTGCACGGTCAAAAATCTTAGGTGGCACCAAGATTTGGGCGTTTGGCACTAGACTATGAACGAGACATGGGAAAGTTGCTACCCTAATTCTACTTCCTGTTTTAAACGGCCAAACATGCATCAACTTAGACATGGAAATCTTTAACCCCTGCCTTTATCAAAAGGTTACAAAGTACACAGTCACACTTTATTTATAACAGCAAAGATATTCGATACCAGAAGAGTTTGATCACACTGGAAATTGAGAGTTTTAATTTGTTATAAACCAATTGACGGCCTTGATTCGATATTTCCTCGATCTCTCGTAAACGATAGAGACCAATAAACCTACAATAGAAAGTAACCAACTGTGGTTACTGGTACGGCCACTGCATTTATTTGTTTGGCGAGACATTTTTTTATGAATTTGCCAGACACATTGTCAGAGTGTTGTCTCGTATTTATGTAAATGAGTCACTGACTTATTTTATAGTTGATACGATTTGTTATATCCGTATTCGTTAAAGAGCTGAAGTTCCTTTTATACTGTTTGTTAACTAAGATAAGGAAATTTGGTCTGAGTTAAGTTTATTTTAATTTCTAACTGATTTCCACGTTTACTGAGTGGTTATGTTTGTTGAATTAATGGGTATGGGCATGATATCAGCCTCATAGTGGACTACCCAACCATCACATTTAGGAACGGCGGGTGGCCAACAGGTTTGCCAGTCTGTACCGTGCCAAATACAACCTCTGTTCATTGAATACATGTGTTGTCATCCAAACGCCGCACGAAGTTTGCAATAGGATAAAGCGGAGCGTCTTTGTACATCCCGAGAAAAACCCAAAGCTGTCAAGTAAGTGTAAATTTGATGGAAGCAGAATCACACTATTTAAGGACGTCGCATTACTTAACGTCGAGCATCACAGGGCAGCATTTTAAAATGACCTGCAAATCGAGAACAAATGCTATTTTTGACCGCGGAGTACATTAGCAGGTGAAATGGCAGATGAAACGCACACGAGTGAGGTGAATGACATATCATGTGGTACGGGTATTGTTTGAACAAAGCAGAACTAAAAAATTATATTATTTATGTTGAAACTTTAAAATTGGTTTGGTTGCTGAAAAATGCAAACTTATTTCAGTTGTTGTCACATCGCTGTGACGCAAAAGTGACGTAAGAAACGCAAGTATCCGGATTAAAGTATGTGTCAACAGTAACCAGCAGTTATTGCTCTTTGTTGGAAAAATACAAAAAATTATATTCAGCACTGTAATTACTACCACCATGTCTGGTTAGTTAGCTCTGTACATAAACGCAGCTGCTGGTGTAAGGTTACACACTCATAAACTAGTCATTGGGTTTATACCGCCTGCTTATTATCCCTGGTCTGGCCATGCGTTACCAGAAATACACCCTTATTCCCCGAGGCCTTAAGCCGGGATACTATGATGCGTCTGGTAACGCACGGTCACAAGGGTAATCAAAGGGTGCTATACTCAAATTAAGATCAGATTAATGCTGCTTAACATCACATCATAGGGTCCTTTTGGATTATGCCATTGTTTAAATATATATATATATATATATATTATATATATATATATACTAACCACGATTACAGACAGATAATCGCATTTATATACATGCAGTTGTAGTTTTTATATCTTCAAGGGTAGACCGCCCTCTACGGCGAATAGGGCTCTATTCATTAGTGCCTCAGAGGGGGGGGGGGGGTCACAACATTGCTCTGCCTCTTTTGGATCACACCGCCAAACAAGCAGCTGGCAGTTTTGTTTTTCTAACAATAAATTTGCTTCGATATATATAACTTTTCACAGTGGATTATTGAAGTGCACGTGTGTATATATTATATATATATATATATATATATATATATATATATATATATATATATATATATATATATATATATATATATATATATTTATATATAATATACACTCATGTGCACTTCAACAATCCACTGTGAAAAGTTTACTGGATCGTTTCACCACAAAAGTAATAGCAGGACCAATTCAACAAAAACCAGTCATTTTTGCATGCCTCGACTAAGTCAAAATCAGTCATTGATTTCATTAGGATCATCCAGGTAGTTAGCAGGCCGTGTGAACTACGGAGAGTCCGGTTTTCATAGTTACTGGTGCAGAAGACAACAACATTTAACTTTCAAAATACCCTGTTATGTTGTTTTATTTGGATTCATTTGGGACTAGACGTAGACATATGCAGTATTTATTCTACTGTTTTGGCGGCTTTCTTGAATTTTCATGCAAAGTGACCATTGTACATGTCGGTCAGTGAAAGAAATGAATATCCCGACCCCGTGTCAAAGGACAGCTTAACCGCTCTCACAGCACCTGGGAGGGGGGGGGTAATGTGCAGTTTCTCGGAAGCTGCCAACCTCTTGGATGGCTGAATCCTATCGTTATAATTGAATAATGCAAACATAAAAATTTAACCATAGAGTTTCTGACTGTAAAAAACACGATTGGAACTAATTTGGAATAATTGGATTATCATATTTTTTCAAATTTCTCAAAAGTGTAAGGTTCCCTTATAGTTGAATGTTGCAATATTGCAAATTACTCATAAACAAGTGTGTAACGTGAAAAGAAAAGCGGTTGAGATTACATTTGTAGATGAAATTGACAATACTTCGCCATCCAATTATCCCAAATTAGTTCCAATCGTGTTAACACATTATGAACTAAAATTTCACAACTTATGTTATTGTGTTTCAAGCCACAACAACTCTACCACATTGGAACATTTGTTTTGTCGGCTATCTTTTGAATTCCAATGCATATTGATAATTGCACATATCGGTCATAAAAGAATCGTTTGCTGATTTCCTTTGCACCTCATAAGATATTGGCATGATACATTCGATGTTCTTATTTTTAACTAACGAATTATTTGTACTTCCTTGCAGACTTACTACGGATACAAAGTTAAGAAATTTCCGGTACAAACTTGTCATGGGCATTTTACCTATAAATTGTATACTTTGTAATAAATGGGGCTTGATTGATCCCTCTAGCTGTACCTTTTGTAAGGAGATTGAAGAGAATTATTTTCGGTATTTTTTTGGTATTGTATCCACTCAGCCAAATTTTGGCATCATGTAAAATATTGGCTGTATAGTGTAACCCATACTAAGATGAGATTTAATGCTCTGCAATGCATACTTTGAGTTGATGAGCAATTCAATATACTATGTGATTTTGTTTTTCGTATGACTCGTTTTCATATGTGCTGTTGTAAACATTTAAACACTTTTCAAAATATCGATTTGTTTAAAATTCATGTCCTGTCTCTTTACAAGACCGAAAAACATACAGCTTTAACAACCGACAACCACGAGAAACTTATAAAGAAATAGGGAGCTTTTGTCACTCTTTTTGGTGATCGATTCTTTTTGCTTGTTTGTTTCTTCAGTCGTGTTGTATTGTTTGTTTATTTCCATGAAGCATGAAGCTGTTCCTCCTAGGCCCTCATCACGTTCTAGTCAACCGCCATTGTTTCAAAGCTTCATGCGATACTACGCTTATACTCACCTGACCAGGTTCTTTTCCAAAAACTATTTCTCAAAGGAAATAGTCCTTCAAACTACCCTGTTAGGTCGTGTTTGTTTTGGATTAAATGGGACTTTTCGTACACATTTGAAGTATTTATTCGGGTAACATTAAATTTAACTATAACAATATTGAATGTGAACACTGTTATTTAAAAATTCACAACTAATATTTCAGTTTATCAAGGCACACAAACTCCTTAGATATTAGAACAGCTGTTTTAGAGGATATTCTGAAATTTCCTGGAAGGTGATAATTGCACATCTTGATGAAAGAAATAAATGAAAGAAAGAAATTTTTCCACCTGTTTATCTGTCAAATGATACCGCAGGCACTCTCATTCATATCGCCTTTCTTGTTTTTTTGTTTTGCTTTTGTTTTGTTTTTGTTTTGTTTTTTTTTTGGGGGGGTAATGTGCAACCTCTCGGAAGCTGTTTCTAATTGGTTGGCTAAATCTTGCAAATAGACTCCAAATTGCTGTAAACTGTAACGATCGACCAATCAGATATAACAATCTGAGCACGTTGCATACCACCAGGCTCATTGGGCTTAAAGATAGGACATTTCACATGTCTTGGCAGCCATCTTGGATTTTCAAGCACAAGTTGGTTAATGAAAAATAATGAATTTCTCAAAGGAAACTAAAACCTCTCTCACAGCATCTCATGAAGTTGAGATATGACTTTTTACATGACTTGCAAACATCTGGCCTCAAAGTGTCCTAAAATATATAAGTTTTGGAACTAGGCAATATTTTTCGATTTTTACTTAAACAAGAAATTGGAGTTGACTAAACTATCGATTATTGGAAAGATGGTCAGCAACATCAGCTGTATTTACACTACAGTTGACAAAATAATCTGCATTTACAGTTAAATTAGTGAGTGTATCGTCTGTGAAGTCTAGTTACACTATAAAGGAACAGAATTAAGTTGCTTGAAGTTGAGACTAATGAGAGTGTTGGTAATTGATTTGATTTGATTTTGGAAGTAATACATTTAGAACCACATACCTATCGGCTCTTTGAGATAAAAGAGTCAATGTTAAATACACTCAAGAAAAGACACCCACATATTATAGATTCACCTGGTATAGTTCATTCTTAATATCGAGGGAAAAATATTGAACGTAAGTACCTGGTTTCCGATACACAGTATTATTTCTCTGACATTGAATTTTAACAAAAGCAATTATTCTGACTGTAAAACATTGTCAAATAAAATTTCACAATTTATATTACATCGTATTAAGGCATAAAAACTCATTGCACATTGGAAAAGCTTTTTGGCAGCTAATTGCACATGTCGGTCAACGAAAGAAATGTATTCCACGACCCTATTTACCTCTCAAAGCAAACCTCAACCACTCCCACTGCATCTTAAGGTGATTTTTAGACACGATATTTCACACGAGGATGGCAGCCATCTTGGCTTTTCGTGTAAACTTAGGATTGCACAAGTCAGCTAGAAGAGAAAGAAATGAAAGAAATGAATTTCTCGCCACATTTACCTGTCCAAGAAAACTAAAACGCCTCTCACACCATACTATGAAACTTAGTTATGACTGTTGACATGTGTTGTGGACATCAACCTGGCCATCTTGAATATTTTAAAATGGCAGGGTTGCCGGGCCTGCATTGTGCAATTACTAGCTTTGTAGGCTTCAAAGATACGAACAATCACCGAGAATGATTGCGGGGTCAAATTGTTTTGGTTTTGTCCTTGGGCACCTGATTTTCATGAATGGTAACGAGTTCCACTCGCGAGCTTTGTATTTGTAATTAGAGCTGTCCTGTAATATGTGTCATTGATGTTATGTATACGAATGTCAGAACAATTGCGAGAAAGAAATGATAGGTGGGCCAAACTTTGGGCTTTCGACACTAGACTATAATCAGGACATGGGAAAGTTGCTGCTCTAATGCTACTTCCACTTTCAATGGCGAAACATGCATCAGCTCAAACCTGAAACTCTTTTGCCCGTGTTTTTACAAAATGCTAAAAAGGACATAGTGACATTTTATTTATAGCAGCAAGCGAATTAGATAAAAATAGTTTGCTCATGCTGGAAATTTGAAGTTTTAATTTGTTTAAGTCAATTGACGGCCTTTACGCTAAAATGATCCGACATTTACTTTATATCTCGTAAACGATCGAGACCTATATAGCTACGATAGAAATTATCCCACGGTGGTAACCGGTACGGTTGTCTGACGTGAAATTTTTATGAAGCCGCTAGACATGTTGTTAGAGTAGGCTTTTGATGTGAATGAGTCACTAACTTGTTTTATAGTTGACACTATTTGTTATCCGTATTTGTTAGAGAGGTTAAATTTATAATTTGTTCACTAAGATAAAGGGAAATTTCGATGTCATTAAGTTAAAGTGGAGCTGCATCTTGGCAACAGAGTTTTTAATGGAATATTTCTCATCTTAGATGACAAGGAAACCCCCTCATACTATATATTTTCAAAAAGCGGCTAATCTGAAATTAGTATGGTAGCAATAGTTTACTCAAAGGATGAAAGAGATGTATACTTGATAAAACACAATTTTTATATTCATGTAAAAATTAATTGTCAAAAACTTGATACTATCTTTTCACTTGAAATAGAGAATACCTAGAATATGCGACTATTTTATATTGCAATATCTATCCTCATTCTAAAACTGGCATTGGCTGAAAGACTGACACTTAAAAAGATTAATTAAAAATATGATTACAAATATTAAATGTCTCTTGTTCAGAATGTAAGAACTTCATTGCCAAACAAAATAGTCATTTTGTTGTATAGCTTTAGTGAGTCTACAAAAATAGTGCGAGAGAGAGAGAGAGAGAGAGAGAGAGAGAGAGAGAGAGAAGAGAGAGAGAGAGAGGAGAGAGAGAGAGAGAGAGAGAGAGAGAGAGAGAGCTCATGGACAATTTGCTTTTCAACAAGAAGACAATGATCAACATTTATTTTTCATTTAAGGCGAATACAAGGATTCGAAGGTTGCTTTCGCTGGCAAAGTTCCAAACGCGCACTTTTGCACATGCACAATCTTACCGATACGTTGTTTCAATGGATTTTCGAATCCTGGTATTTTGAAAATGCTCACAATCTTTGAACTCTCTCAATTGTAAACTAATTTAGCTGACTTAAGGTGTTATAATTAGATATTATTCCCTAATATTTTCCTTCGCTCAGTGAAGGAAAATACGAGTGACGTAATGACCGTGTCACCATGAGTCGAAGACGAGTGGTGACACGGTCATTACGTCACGAGTATTTTCCGAGCTGTACGAAGAAAAATATTAGGGAATAATATACTTATCACATGCACAAGCCAAGAATTCGTTATTTTTGTGCAAAATAAAATAAGTTTTCCATGACGTCTCCGCGTGTAAACTTTTGAACTACTTTAGGAATAAATATCAGTACGCCGTGCACAAGTTGTCAATCATTTCCAGTCGTCCGTCGTGTGCGTTAGCGCTTACGTTCGTTCGTGTGTGGAGCAAATGACAGCTCTCGGTCTACACGTAGGCTACCTTCCGTAAAGTTATACTCTATTTCAAAGATAGCATAGTCCTAGAAATTTATCACAGACGAAGATACGCTATTTTTCGGGAACAAATATCGACTGAATCTCGACGGGGCGAACACTTTTAATGTCGCGCCTGACCCTGTTTGAAATGCGTACGGATCCCACGGTATACGCGACCAGCTTCGAGTTCGTTGTTTCCGCAAATTATTCACGTAATTCCTTCGGAATATACAGGCGGTACACTCTTGTGTTTACATTGTTCGGATTAGTAATGTCGCAGTCTGTGAAAATATCGATTTCATTACATGACTTTTGATAGTGGGTGAAATATCGGCCGCCATGTTGTTTGTTTACATATTTACGAGCACACCGAAGATCGACAAACAAAGGTCCGACGCACCAAATTTGATGACATAGACGCGGGTTGTTGTGACGTAGAACGACCAGAGAATAAATCCCGTATTTTTTGTTCGGAGACGACAAACTTGGCTTGTGCATGTGATAATTGACGTCATACATGAGATTATAGATAAGCATGCGATTCTAAAAATTCCGGCCCGTTTATGAGATATCGCCGTAAAACCCTTCAAAATTTCACAAAATGACACAGTAGATATTTTCCTGTTCAAAAATGTTTGTACTTGAACAGATAACCAAATCCATACTGGGGGATCTAAACAGCTATCTAATGTGTTACACTCTGAAATTTTGGAAAATTTGGTACAAATTTGTTGGAGCTGAAACGTTTTAAAGTAGAGCTGTTAAAATTTGTATTTGTGTGTCGTCACTCACCTATCGCGCCAAAAACCTACGTCTTTGGAATCGTATGGTTCTGTAAATCTTTATTATTGTAACGAAAACCATGAAAACTTTGTATTTTGATTGTTTTTGGAAATTACCCTTAGCAAACGTTGCTTAGCAATTTGAATCCTACGGTATCGCCTTAATATTTCAACAACTATTTTCTTTACGCAGATGTCGGAAGCATAAAATATACCATTCGTCCATGTCAGTCAAATTTTTCAGCAATAATTTTCAACCTTTAAATTGAATTCATGGCATCGGTGTAGTTCTGTACCGTTCCGTACTGTTCTCCTCATAACAAACACTCCTCATAATCACACACACCCACACACCACACACATCTCTCTCTCTCTCTCTCTCTCTCTCTCTCTCTCTCTCTCTCTCTCTCTCTCTCTCTCTCTCTCTCTCTCTCTCTCTCTCGATATAACAAACCTGTATATATGTACCTGTAACCAAACTTGCAAGAAGTTGTCCGCATAGTGCCTAAGAGAATGTTATTGACAAGTGAATGCGATCAGGATGCTCATAGCCAAGACGTCAATGATTACTATTGATTTTTACTCTCAGCATGACTCAATCGATCTGTAATTGCTATATAGTAATATAAAAATTCAACTCATAGCAAAACCACATTGTCAGATGGATCTTCTCTTGCAAGGATACACAGTCAACCATTTCGTTTTAATGGAGTTTGTTGGGGATAATGATCTGACAACCTTCTACCAACGTGTCTTAAAGGGTAAGTAATCTGCGAATTAAATGAATATGAAAGTCAAAAAGCAAATGTAGTACCCTTGCTGGGAACAAAAAGTTGATACAGATTCCATCCATAACACAAAAAAGTCAGATAATATCAATAGCATCTATGGAGCATGGAAGCAAAAAAAAAACACAGAAAAACGACACCATGGCGATCTTCAGATCTTTCGCTTTCCCGTATGAAAGAGTTGTTTGTGGTAAACATACCCCGCATGCTGGGTAAATGTATGCAGCACAAATTTGTTTACCACAACACTCAATAAACCCTGCGCCTATCGTCACCGCTAGTGGCACTTGTGGCAATCAGTAATATTTGTTGCAGTATGTCTACCACAACACTTATGTAAATAAAGTCTCTTGTGCTATACTTTAATAGATAAATAAATAAGATTGTTTTGTGGTATTTATGCCACAACGATTACGTGTGAACATGAGCGTTGGTCTGTTTTCATTGTCACTATGACTGAGGCGAGCGAGTTAGTGGCTAAGACGGGTGTAGTCTGTTGATTGACTTTGAATGTCGTTTCATAAAGTACACATATCTACGGCAGTCACAAGAAAATTCTCGCGAAAAACTTTTTCCTTTCCCATCATCAGGAAATTTTTTGAGCCAAACATACGTTAATCAGTACGAAAATTTAAACTTAAATTTATGACAGCAACCAAAAACGCCCTAAAGTCGCCCGCAGTCCACGCGAAGGAAAAGAACTCTGCAAAATTGTGACGCCGACTGTGCATATGGCTGGTCAGTCGCGGTCGGCGGAAACACTTACACGATCGAAATACACATTGCATTGTTCTTTCCATTTGACCTGACAAATTGTATCATGACTATCGACAATTATTTCTACAAACCATCACTTGAATTTGATCAGTGGACTTTAACACTTAATAGAAGACTTAAGGAAGTAATAAGACCCGAGAATTAGGCTTATTATAATCCAATTTCCAAATGATTGAACTGTCAACCTGCTGATAGTCTAGCCTTGCAGACCTCCCTCCGAAGTCCCACAGCGACGTTTTTGCAGCGGTCTTCAGTAGTTAGCCACGGTTTTCCTTCTTGGCCATTCTACGTCAGAACGCGTGATGGATACTTCACAGGACGTTATCAGATTTCTCGGGTTACTCCTGTGTGATGCTCTAGAGGGTCAACGAAAATATGAACCGGCGCAGTGCCGCTTTTATCCCTTGCGGATCCTATCCCCGCCGATGCTTCGCCGGGTAGATTGGCATCTGCCGATCGGGTTCTGTTGAAGATTGTGACCCTTGTCACAAAATCAAAGCGATTGTTACTTATGCATGTGCATATAATGGTATATAATGTTGAACTTCTACTTTGTATTAAAAACACTTACAAGAGCTGAATAAGTCGCTCATCACACTTCTTCCGATAGCCTCTAACTACGTCGAACATCGAGGAAGACTCTCATACCTATATGACACGTCTCATGTAGCAGCTGGATAAACTGCCACTAACGTGGTCACTAACTTGACGTCGTCAATGTTCAAAATAACTTAAGGGTCACCAAGTATTCGGTACTCCCTAACAGAGTGAAGGATAACTTAACGTAAAATGACACCTTCGAATTTTTGCCAAGTCGCATCCAACTATTCGTATGATCCTGTTTATCTTGTGTTGCTTGCTAGTGTTCTAGGGGACCTCTATGAGTTAGTCAAAATAAGAGTTAGTCACAAAAGGGAGTTCGAAAGTCGAAAATGTGATATACGAATCCAAAGTTGGAGTTCGAATTTGGCCTTGATTTCGCGCCATACATGTTGAAAATAATACATGTAGAAATAAATTTATCGATCCAGTTTACCTGTCAAAGGACATTACAACCACTCTCACAGCATCAAATGGAGTTTCTGCATATGATATTTCACATCTTTTGGCGGCAAGCTTCGTAGCCCTCTTGGATTTTTATGAAAATTTAGGATTGCACATATCGGTTAATAAAAGAAACGAATTTGTCGCCTAATTTACCTGTGCAATAAAAAACCCTTCTCACAGCATCTCATGATGTTGAGATATGGTTTTTTATATGTCTTTCCAGCCACTGAAATATTTTAGAATGAAAAATAGGGTGATAGGATGGTGTTTTGGAATATTCTAACCGGTAGGCTTCGAAGATACAAAAAATCGCAAAGAATGATTGTGTTGTAGTTTTGCTCTTTGGCCAAGATTTTCATGAATGTAAAAGAAATGTTTCATTCGCCAGCTTTGTGTGGTAATTAGAGGTGTCCTTTGCCATCTTTCACGGTCATGATATTTTTATGAATGTGAAAACCATTGAAGGGTCAAAATTTAGATGCGACCAATTTTGGCAATTGACACTAGACTATGAATTGGCATGTGTAATATCTTCCCTATTCTAATTCCTCGTTTAAATGGCCAACCATGGCATCAGCTGAAGCATAAAAATCATTTACCTCCTTTAGACAAAAAGCTAAAAAAATAAATGGTGACATTTGCTTAACAGCAGTAAACGAATTAGACACTAAAAGTGTTGCTTTCTGCAGAACGAATTTGCTCATGATGCAAATTCATATTTTCAATTTGTTTTAAGTCAATTGACGGCGCTAAATTGATTTGATATTTGTTTGATCCCTCATAAACAATAAAAACCAATATAGCTACAATAGAAATTATTCTGCCGTAGTAACCGCTACGGCTATCACAAATTCTTTGTCTGGCCAGATATTTTCACGAAGCCGATAAAGTGTTGCGTCATTATGATATGATGTGAATCACTGACGTCTTGTATAGTTGATAAGGTTTGTTATATTAGCATTCTTTAGGGGAATACGTTCCTTTACACTGTTTGTTCAATAACATAAGGAAAGGAGAAATTTGAGATCATTTATGAAGTTAAGTTATTCCGATTTCTATGTAATTTTCGTATATGTCAGTGTGGTTGCGTTTCTTGAATTTACGGGTATAGGCGGGATATCACTCTCACAGTGGACTACCGAACCATCATTTTCAGGAACGGCGAGGTGGCCGACAGATTTTGCCTGTCTGTAACGTGCGAGGTTGAACAACTGTTTATTGAACACACTTCCTAAGTAAGTGATGAATAACTTTATGTAAAATGACACCTTCGAATTTAGCAAGTGGCATTTCACTATTCGTATGTTCATTTTGTCTTGTGTTCGCTTGCTAGTGTTCTAGAGAACTCTATGAGTTAGTCAAAAATGCGAGTTTGTCACAAATTGGAGTTCGAAAGTTTAAAATGCAATATACGAATGCAAAATGGAAGAAACTCAAAATGGGAGTAAGTCAAAAATAAAAATTCGAAAGATTAAATGCAATAAACCAATCCAGCATGGAAGTTCGAAAGTTGAAAATGCGATATACAAATCAAAAATAGGAGTTCGAATTTTGGCCTTAATTACGCGCATAGAGTTTCTAGATATGATATTTCACATCTTTTGGCAGCAAGCTTCGTAGCCCTCTATGATTTTCATGAAAATTTAGGATTGAACATGTCGATTAATGAAAGAAATGATTTTCCCGCCTCATTTACCTGTGGAAGGAATCGAAATCCCCCTCACAGCATCTCATGAAGCTGAGATATGGCTTTTTATATGTCTAGCCTGCCATTTAAATGTTTTAGAGTACCATTGGCTGGTAGGATGGTATTTTGCAAATCCTAACTTTGTAGGCTTCGAAGATACAAAAATCACAAAGAATGATTGCGCTGTCAGTTTTTTGGTTTTACTCCTGGGCACCAACTGTTTATGAATGTTAAGGCGTCTCATTTGACAGCCTTGTGTGGTTCTCAGAGGTGTCCTTTGCCTTCGCTCATGGTCATGGTCATTTTTACGAATGCGGGAACAATACAATTGAAGGGTCAAAATTTAGATGGGACCAAATTTGCGCAATCAACACTAGACTATAAACTTCGTATGTGTAATTCCTCCGCTAATTCTACTTCCTCGTTTCAATGGCCAACATGGCATCAGCTGAACCATAAAAATATTTTACATTTTACCCTGCTTTGGAAAAAGCTAAAAAAAGTACATGGTGAAATTTGTTTAACAGCAGTAAACGAATTAGACACTGGAAGTAAACAGAACGAATTTGCTCAAACTGCTAATTCGTATTTTTAATTTGTTTTAAGTCAATTGACGGCCTTCGTGTTTAATTGATTTGATATTTACTTGATCCCTCGTAAATAAACCAATATAGCTACAGTATAGCTAAAATAGAAATTATCCCCGCCGTGGTAACCGTTACGGCTATAACATCATTTTTTCTAAGAGAAGCCGACAGACATATTGTCAGATTGTTGTCTCCTTTCGATCTGAATGAGTTACTGACTTTTTCATTGTTGATAAAGTTTGTTATAACCGTATTCGTCAGAGGGGTTAAGTGTCTTTTATATTGTTTGTTGAATAACATTAGGAAGAGTCTATGGTCAGTAAGTTACGTTTATTCCGATTTCTCATTGATTTCCGCATGTGTCAGTGTGTTTTGTGTTTGTTGAATCTACGGGTATATGCAGGATATCACCCTCATAGTGAACTACCGAACCATCATTTTTTAGGCTGGAATGGCTGGGTGACCGACACACTTTGTCTGTCTGTACCGTGCCAGGTAAAACCCGTGTTTATTGAATACATTTATGTCCACCCAAATGCAGCACGAGGTTTTGCAATAGCATACAGCGGAGAATCTTCGTACATTCTGAAAAAGTCCAGCTGTCAAGAAAATTTAGTTCTGATCAAAAACGGAACACGGTATTTAAAGAAGTTGTTTAAACAATCACCAGGCAGTATTTTAAAAAGTCCTGCGAAGCGGAAAAATGCTATGTTCATAAAGTATGTTTTAACAGTAACTAGCAGTATTGCCTAACCATTTTTTTCTTTAAAAATATCACATGTATATTGAGCATTGTGATTACTATCACCAGATTTTTTCACTTTATGATCGTCTCCCAAAATTCATGGCCGTTCTTTGTGATTCTAATTTCTTGTGTATAATATTGTCTTCATCTCTTTATTTGAACTTTTTTACATCATGAATAATATTATTATTCTTTGAGATGATTTGTTGACATAAAACAATACTGTTATTTATATCTTTTACTGTCCAATCGGATTTCAGAAACGGCTCACATGTGCCGGCAGACAGTTCTATAACGCCAACGCTTGAGAACATATATATATATATGCAGTTTCCTTCATTTAACTTCAAACCCCGCTTCGGAACTGAAAAGAAGCAACAGACCACATTCAATTGCGACGTCGACAAAGCCAAGATATCAGGTAAGCATATATTGCTGTCATTTTATTGTATTTTTATCGAACCCTTCCGCCTGCATCAACGATATTCGATATTGGAACTTTGTTGCAGTTACAGCCAATTTCATTTCTAAATAGCAAGAAAATAAACACAAAAAAGTACATGTAGATGCCGTGTGCAATTTCATTTTTTTTTCGATACTCTACTAATGAAAAAAAACCAGATGCGTCCTTACTAACCAAAAAGTAGTCTTTGCACAACTTGGCCTACATTGTCTGCTTCAATGTAGCAAACGCTATGAAAAGTCTTAATTCGGTCTTCAAATAAAAAATTAATACATTTTTACTCTGACAGTTTGCTTTTCTCATCCGCTTGGTATAAGCTTATTACTTTTGTCAACACATTAATCATCGCGCTTGAGCATTTAGGAAGCTAAAAACACGATTGGAACTAATTTGGGAAAATTGGATGAGAGTAATTATTAGGAAAATGTAAAGAAATCGAAATTTTTACAGCTGAAATGATGCAAAATGATAAACAAGTGAAAATTTGAATATTGTTGTCATCGGACAAACACACGGAAACACAACGATTATTGCATACCTCTTTCACCGGATTCATTTTTATGAAAATAAGTTCATTTTGTACAAATGTACTGAAGAAACGAGACAAAATGCTAAAAATTTCTCTAATTCACGAGTTTTGAGTCAGGGCACTTTTGAAATGCCCCTGACTTTTTCATGAATTTAAGGCTTCATAAACATAAAATTGAGTCAGGGCACATTTTAAAAGACCCTGACTGACTTAATGTAAATCAATCGAAAAGCTTCATTTTGGTCGAGGAAAAATGACAAACTGACATTATTACTAGTGTTTCAGTAATGAAGAAACTACAGACAAACTATCATATTTCATTCAAATGTGAATATTGTTCATATGTTTTGAACATATTGCATTAGATACTATCATGCACTGATTCTTACTCATAAGATTTCAACAGCATCGTACTCGTGTATAAAATTTTAAAGATGGTAAGCAAATATCGTGTAAAATTAGAGAGATTTCTAAAATTCTTGAGAAATTCTGCCAATCAAATTATCCCAATTTAGTTCCAATCGTGTTTAAAGCATTTTAAAGTTTACTTGAAATTGCTGACCGTTAGTTGCCTTGAAATTAAATTGATGATATCATTCTCTGTTAGCTCGGCGGAAACTGGTATATAGCAGTCGTAAAAAGGACTGCATACATACATCATTACATTACATTACATTACATTACATACATCGCATGCCAAATGATTCATACCAGCAAATAAGATTGTACGGTACCGGTCCCAGAGCACGCTCAAAGTACTCTGACGCATAGATCATAGCTGATCTACAATGAAATACTTTGTGTTTTCCAAGGTACTCTTGGGGTCTTTGGAAGACTATGTATAATTATTGCAATTTAAAATAAAACTTCAGATTTTTCAAGTTAACGTTTGAACGTCAAACCATTCTGAACGGCAAAGCGCGACAATTTTAAAGAAGTATAACTTATTGTGTCACGTTGTATGTTGTTATGATTGTGTTTAATGCATCCCTTGTTACATATACAATCTCACCTCGCTCACATTCCAGCCTCCGACACCCTAACAATGAAGATCACTAGTGCCGCTATCATCACCCTGCTTGTTCTGAGTGCTCAATTACTCATGGTACGTAAACTTTGTAATACAGAAAAATATAACCCAACACTGCTCAATTTTGAAGCCACTTTTCGAAATTGTTTTACTTTTTGAAACAAACGTTTACGTATCACAATGCGTGTAAAATGCGCATCCTCTTATCTGGCGCAGAAGTTCTTAGTCCCGACCACTGGTTTCATCAGCCCTAGTACCGATGAATCAACAAATATCCAAAGTCAATTCATTACACGACTTGCATCATTGTACGTTTCTTTCTATAATTAATTGCAGTGTTCGTGTTGCAGGCTGGATGGACCCAGTGCATGGACACAGCTATTGTGTTGAAAGTGAAAAGATGACTTTTGACGAGGCGCAGTGTGCATGCAATGGTATTAAGGACGCTTATCTGGTAAAATTGGATGATCAGGCAGAATCAAATTTTGTGAAAGGTAAAACATACAACAAAAGTCTGACAAGTATGTATGTATGTATGTAGTATGTATGTATGTATGTATGTATGTATGTATGTATGTATGTATGTATGTATGTATGTATGTATGTATGTATGTATGTATGTATGTATGTATGTATGTATGTATGTATGTATATGTATGTATGTATGTATGTATGTATGTATGTATGTATGTATGTATGTATGTATGTATGTATGTATGTATGTATGTATGTATGTATGTATGTATGTATGTATGTACCGGTATGTATGTATGTATGTGTGTGTGTGTGTGTGTAGGTGTGTGTGTGTGTGTGTGTGTGTGTGTGTGTGTGTGTGTGTGTGTGTGTATGTATGTATGTATGTAGTATGTATGTATGTATCTATCTATCTATCTATCTATCTATCTATCTATCTATCTATCTATATAGTGTGTGCATGCACTAAGTACATAGTACGCATGTATGTTTGTATCTAAGCAATCATTACTTTGAATAATGTGCGTTTGGTATCCCGTTTGCACTGACGACGTCTGACCTGTTCCATTCCGCTGTATCCCGTTTAATTATTTTTCTGTAGTTCGCGCGACAGATTCATGTTCATTGCACTTGGATTTGTGTTATAGGCTTATTGACTGATAATTATTGGATTGGCACAAGAAAAGTATTTGTTGGAGGTGACAGATGGATAAATACACATGATATGGCAGAGGTAAGAACAAAAGCTGCGACTGGTATGTGTTTTTCGTTATATGCTAATAATATATACGTTATGTGTTGCACTCAGCATAATGTATCGTGTAACACAATTGCTTGCTGCTTATGTTGCATAAGTACACTTATGTTTTATCTGACTATCGTAATTGGCGAGAAGTTGTCACATGGAGAATAGCAAACAAGCGATTATTGTGGAGCAGACTCTTGCCCACTCTGCATGTCAATAACGTTTGTGCTCTTCTCTTTTTCGCCTAAAAATTGTTGTGTTCAAATAGGGTACAGTTTTGTATTGTCACGGCTTAAAATGGTAAGCAAAGAGAACTCCTCTGAATACAAAAAGCGAACAGTAAGCACACGAAAAGTTAAAACACCGAGGCATTTTACCTAGAATCAACTTTGGTCAATTGGCGATATAATAGATGGTTGTCAGAGACGATTCTGGATAATGGATGGGTAACATTGTTCTAGTATGCAGAACTTTTCACCCGGACGTTGCGTGATATTAATACCAAATGATGGCGAGGATAAAAGCACATTGGTACCTGTTTTAAGGCTGGTGCTCTTGATAGTATTATCTATGATACCTTCGGCTAGGTAGTCATCAACATACAAGCGTCTGTATTTATTTTAACTATGCCATATTTGGTTTTCGATTTTATGAGTTTTGAATAGTAAAAATAACAAACACTTCAAAAGATGTATCATTTAGACCCTCCAGACGTCACCTTTCGAGAATTGATTTCTTTTTTTGTTGCTTTTCATCATCGTATATAAATGATGAACAACATAATATACACTGGACAAAATGCTTGATATACATTCAGTATATTTACGTGTATTGACGTATATGGAACACAATATTAATTGCATACGCGACGTATATCTTTGTATATGGAAAATTTCAATACCTTGATATACGTAACGTATATCGATGCAGATCAAGAGTATACGTAATGCAGATCTTTGCACACCAAGTGTACACTGTAGTTTTGCATTTTAGTAGTATACATAGGGATACACTTAACGTATTTGACAAATGTACAAAATTAGTATGAATGTATATATTGTTGGATATCAGGCATTTTGCCCAGTGATAGTGTATTTACATCATAATAATCAATCTCTATTCTATGTTAACTAGGCTAAATTCACCACCTGGAGTCCAGGCGAACCGAATAACGCTTGGGATGGCGAACATTGCGTCGAAATTCGGACAAAGGATTATCTTTGGAATGACCAGGCATGCACTGATAAGCTGAAATCAGTGTGTGAAAAAGAGTACTAGTGAGTACATCAAATGCATATCGTAAATTCTAAGTTTATCAGTTGTCGAATCCAAATTGTGTTTTGTTCTGTTTGAGCACAGACCGCATACGTACCAGATAAAATGACAAACATTTTATCAAACCTTACAGCTTTTTACAATTTATGGGAAAAATCTCGTTCGAGTTCAGTTCAAAGTCGGTTATTTTGCATAATCCATTACTATTCTATGCTATTCGACCGGGAAATTCGTCGACAAAGTTTCAGTGCCGTTTGACGCCGTTGATATCAACAATGAACGTTAGTCTAAAAATGCTGTTTATCAGAGCAAATGTATCAGGCTTTTAATAAATAAACGGCACATTAATAATTTATTCAAGTAGTATTTAAACCCCTGATATGTCAAGCAATACATGATTACAGTTTTAATTACATCAATAATAAAACGGTAGTGAGTCTACAGAAATTGAGAGAGAGAAAGAGAGAGAGAGAGAGAGAGAGAGAGAGAGAGAGAGAGAGAGACAGAGACAGAGAGACAGAGAGAGAGAGACAGAGAGAGATTAAAGTCATTGACAGTTTGCTATTGCTGCTCAACAAGATGAAAATGATTAACATTTATTTTTCATGTAATATTTCTACAATTACTTTTTTCTTTTCGCAGATACCGGTAGCATGAAATATACAGTTCGTCCATGTCAGTCAAATTTTTCAGCAATAATTTTCAACCTTTAAGTTAAATTTATGGTATCGGTGTAGTTCTGTACCGTTCCGTACTGTTCTCCTTATAACCACATATATCAACCTGTAACCAAACTTGCAAGAAGTTCTCCACACCGAGCCTACGAGAATGCCATTGACAGAGTAAATGCGATCAGGATGCACGTTTCCTAGAAGAAATTGGTTACTATTGATTTTCACTTTCAGCATGAACTCAATCGATCTGTAATTGCTATATAGTAACATTAAAATACACCTCATAGCAAAAACTGCATTGTCAGATGGATTTTCTCTTGCAAAGATGCACAGTCAATTATTTCATTTTAATTTAGTTTGTCTTAAAGAACCAGTATTGCTAACTTTTGATGATGTTTACTATATTTCTATTTTCAATACATACCATAACTTCTTGGTCTACTCTCCAAAGCATGTTGATTGCGCACATTTTCAGCCTGTCAACTCTGCATATACATGTGTAAACTGACTTGTTATTGTTGACAAGTGAATTGTGGTCCGGACTGTGTTGGCAAGTTAAAAGCGAATGTTTCAATATGCTTTTGGGGTAAATAAGAACTTCCTATTAATTGTCCAAAAACTTAAAAAAGTTAGCATAACTTGACTTTTAATTTAGATATCTAACATTTTATTGTGGCTCAGGTGCTGTCATTGCATGATATTATATATATATATATATATATATATATATATATATATATATATATATATATATATAAAATTATATATATATAATTATATATATATAATTATATAATATATATATATATATATATATATATATATATATATATATATATATATATATATATATATATTCAAAAGTAGTTGTAAAGGCTTGCAACTCTTGGAAGAAATCTTCTATTAGAAGTGTTGCGCGAGCAATGCGAAGATATTCTGACAATACAGTGCCATAAAAAATATACGAAGGGATATTACTTTCGCAATCTGGCGTTCGCACTATAGAAAACTTGAAATCATCGCGCTTGTCAAAGAGTGTGTATATATATATATATATATATATATATATATATATATATTTATATATAATCCCATGGTATTTTTCTCTGTTTGACGTCATCGTATACGAGTGTTTTTCGCGGAGCCGTACAACTTCGAGCCGAAGGCGAGAAGTTGTGCGGCTCCGCGAAAAACACGAGTATACGATGACGTCAAACAGAGAAAAATTCCATGGGATTATATATTTATCACATGAACAGTCTTCTTATTTTTCTTTGATGTGGATGGATCAAAATTAATGTAACAAAGTGCATGATTTTTATCGCGATTTTGTGTTTTATTGACGCGGATTAGTTTTATTTAATGAGTAAAGCGGCCCGTCACCCAGGAGATGTGCAAATGTTTACAGGTATACTTTCATTCATAAATCCGATTAAGCCTAAATTTTGTACACCGAATGGTATCTCAACCAATCAGACATACGGATTCGGTCACGTGCGCCTGTCAATCATTGTCTCGCGCTGGACCGATGCCAAGGCAAGTCTGCCATCGGCGAACATAGCTTTCACCGCGCTAGCGACGGATAACAATAGTATTTTGAGTTTTTTAGAATATTTACAATTATATTTTTGAAGTTCATGCAATGACACGATCGAAACAGTAGTTATCATTCTCAGAGATGCCGTGGCTTTTAAAATATCACAAGTTTACGACCTTTGCGAGCCCGCAAGATTCAGATCAATGACACACAGAGTGTAAGCTTATACGCTTGTAGTGGGCACTGCCGTCACCGGTATCCGCCGGTGGCCATCTCGGTCGTCAATGTTTTCGTATTACGGACTTTGGTGTTTGCTGTGACACATATATCGCCCGTAGGTACATCCCAATTTTGTGACTTGACGGGAACTCTGTTCTGTTGTGAGTGTTGTCCGAGTCAACTTTCGAAATGCATCGGATTCTACAGCGCTGCACTGCAGGTCGACAGCTTATGTCTTCACTACAGCCATACGCTGCAGGTTTGATTCCGATCGAGAAACAACGGAATAATTTGTGTGATGAAGGAAATTTATCGTTGTTCGTCGAATGACTTTATGCTTGTGCCTTCTATGTCGCTTTCGCGAAGATTATACGGTACTCATTTATTAAGTTGAACTTTCGTTGAGGTGTATCTTTCGGGTTTATCGCCAACGTGGATTGCCAGGTACGTCCTGCTTGGCGATCGATCGCCAGGTACGACGACGTCCACATTGAGCCTTACGACTGAAGCCGTGACGTTACTGAGCCATTAAAACGATCGACGGTATCCTCATTCGATTCTTGGGAATAGCTAAAGCTTTAGCGACTCGAAATTTCGTGGGCATGCCTTCTATGTTTCCATATCTGGATTTATCGGGTCACCTTTTTGTCAAAATGCCATGAGAGCACGGCATCAATCACGACAAATCGGTCTGTGTCGCGACGTGCACGTACGAACGGTACCATTGCAGGAAAAAAGTTCCGGTTGATGACGTACAACAGGGGTAATATGGATTTCTTATCTGTGCTGGTGTACGTCACACAGGTGGAGATACGGGCCAGTTCATGTGATAAATATATATATATATATATATATATATATATATAAAATCCTATGGTATTTTTCTCTGTTTTACATCATCGTATACGAGTGTTTTTCGCGGAGCCATACAACTTCGAGCCGAAGGCGAGAAGTTGTGCGGCCTTGCAAAAAACACTCTTATACTCCGCGAAAAACAAAGGTGGAGATACGGGCCAGTTCATGTGATAAATATATGATCGATGCCGCGCTCTCATGGCATTTTGACAAAAAGGTGACCCGATAAATCCAGATATGGAAACATCGAAGGCATGTCCAAGAAAATTTCGCGTCGCTAAAGCTTTACCTATTCCCAAGAATCGAATGAGGATACGTCGATCGTTTGAATGGCTCAGTAACGTCACGGTTCTAGTCAAAATAAGGCTCATTGTGGAAGTCGTCGTACCTGGCGATCGCCAAACGACGTCGTACCTGGCGATCCCGGTTGGCGACAAACCCGAAAGATACACCTCAGCGAAAGATCAAATTAATAAATGAGTACCGTATAATCTTCCGGAAGGCGAGATGGAAGGTACAAGTATAAAGTCATTCGACGAACAACGATAAATTTCCTTCATCACAAAAATTATTTCGTTTTTTCTCGATCGTAATCAAACCTGCAGCGTAAGGCTGTAGTGAAGACATAAGCTGTCGACCTGTAGCCTGAACTCTGCAGTGCAGCGCTGTAGAATCCGATGTATTTCGAAAGTTGACTCGGACAACATTCACAACAGAAAAGAGTTCTCGTCAAGTAACAAATGTAGGATGTACCAAGGGGCGATGTATGTGTCACAGCAAACATCAAAGTCCGTAGGACGAAAAATTGACGACCGAGATTGCCACCGGCGGAGACCGGTGACGGCAGTGCCCACTACAAGCGTACACTCTGTACTGTATGTCATCGATCTGAATCTCGGGCTCGCAAAGGTCGTAAAATTGTGATATTCAATATTTCCTAGCTCTCACGATATGCAGAATATGCTCTAAAACGGAACGAAGAGATCAAGGGCTTTCCGAACTCCACACCTATCTGTTACACCGAGGCTCTCCCATTAGGCTAGTTTGCTATCAAATCCGTCGCGCTAAATCCATACCTGGAACCAAACTACTCAATATGATCAAAAAGACAACGAAAACAAACAAAAAAGGAGTTCCGGCAGTTACAACTTTCAATCCAAAGCACCCTAACCTTAAAACAATCATCAAATCAGACTTCCATATTCTCAAAAAAGTCAAAAGAATGTACCAAGGCAAATCCCATCCGATAATTTATAGCATAGCGTCGCAACACCAACTTAAGGGATCTGTTGGTTCAGAGTAACTTAAAACGTTCAACGACAGACGTTGGCTTTATGATGTGTGGATCGCTCATGGGTTGTAACGTCTGCAAACAAAGCAAAATGTATTTCTGAATGTTTAAAAAACCTTTATTGGAGTTCTGTGTACGCTCACTCAAACAGATTCCATTGTTACTTTGCAATTTAGAAGTATACTGAGATCTGTACATTCCATTACTTTCTGAAGATGCACCTGAAGAAGTTTTAGCTATACAGTGAAACGTCAGATGCACGAAATACATCGACGTCTACACGAAT
Source organism: Ptychodera flava (assembly GCF_041260155.1). Lineage (NCBI taxonomy): Eukaryota > Metazoa > Hemichordata > Enteropneusta > Ptychoderidae > Ptychodera > Ptychodera flava. The sequence continues at coordinate 4,187,576 of NC_091930.1, forward strand.
TAACTAGAGTGTCAGCTTGCTTCTTTTCTATATCATGTGTATGTGTGTTAGTTAGTGCGTGCTACATAAGTTTCATGCATTCTACAACCTACAGCACACAGACAGACAGACAGACATATAGTTACAGCTACAATTTTATATATATATATATATATATATATATATATATATATATATATATATATATATATATATATATATATCCATGTGTGTATTTTTCTTCATGTCAGAAATACAGTGCAGAGATAGCACATTTAAGATTTAAATTGGGTTTACCTTTGATGTAAATATCAAGAATGATACAATGCAATTTATCCATATTTCGACTTTCATGTGTTGATTTTACCGTACAAAGATGGATGGCCGAATAATGTCCGAATAATGTCACGGATTGTCTTAGAAGTGTTTGCCAATATCTCATAAGTTCACTGCTTTGATTTGAAACTCCATTATTTGGAAAAGTGCCAAAAAGCATTTCATGCACGGAGTGGAAACATTTGAAATTTAATATTAGCCTTTTTCTATTTTGAATTTTTATGAATAAATTGGAATATTTACTGGCGATAACGTACCACGGATTCCTAAAAATCTAACGAATCAATAATATTGCTTTGACGTGGTGATATCAGGAGAGAGGAGGAAATGTAAGGCAGGCAATGCAAATTCATGTGGCTCACGTTGTCCTGTTATAATAGAACATGATATATCAAGATACGAATCACCAGACTGAAAAATAAAGGGAGCCCTCTATGTCTGTCTTTAAGCTAATACTTACTTTTAGCTCACGTATGCGTGTTCACACAGCTAATGTCACAGCGATGTCTGTTTGTCCCTCTGTACATGTGTGTTTGTGTGTGTGTGTGTCTGTTTAAATGATAACTCAAAAACGCCTGAACAGATTCAAGTCAGATTAGGTAGACAGGAACCATATGGTACTTGCTAAAACTGAATACTTTTGTGCAGTGTTACTTGCATATCAATGAAGTTATGATATACCATTTTTTCATATAATGGTTTCCCTACAGAGACAGTAATGGCAATTTCAACATTTATCTGGAAATACTTCACGAAATTCATGAAACTTTTCACATATGATAATCTGTGACCATTATGATGAAACTGTGAGTTTCAGGACAATTATCTGCTCATTTGCATATTTAATGGACTTTTGTAATTAGTGACATTCCTGCACCAAATTTGATGACACATCCAGCAATTATTGATCTGATACATATATCTAATTTACTTACAAGCATTTGTCGGTGTCAAGTAAATAAATGGCTCATTTGCATATTTCAAGAAGTTTTGAAATTTGTCATATAACTAAAAGTCCGAAATAAATGCACTTAATTGTAGAAAATCTGCTACAGATTCTAATCCGTCAGATATCTGACTTTATTATAAAGCATTTAGTAGTGTATTATTAATTATTATTAATAAACTTTGTTCGCAACCGCTTTCGTCAGAGAGGTAAACATCTTCTTGTGTCTATGAAATTAATGACACAATAGTCTTCTCGCAGACACTGTAATTCTGCAACGGGATAGAGTTATATTTACGTGTTACATCCTGTGAAGCCACTGTAGGCTTCAGGTAAGTCGGATTCTGATGAAGTGGTATTTAGGCGACGAATATTCGTGTCGCATAGATATACTTTAATCGTAATAGAAAAGCAACAAGCATATTCTTGTAATTTGGAATAGCTGATGAACCGACTGTTTATAGTCTAATGTATAATATTATGCTTTTTAGTCCGGCAGCCAGTGGGTAAACCTTGCTTTGTGGTCTTAAGTTTTTTTCTTGGTGGATTTCGTTTGTCAAGACCACCACAAAAAGAAATATAATTACTGGCCCTCTGTCAGCATTGAGCAATTTGAGAAAATTAGCATAATCAAAATGGCCGCCAGCTTATTGCACTTTGTATGAGAAAGAAGACTCAAATGGCTTTATACATACTGTAACTTTGTTTTTCTCGTTTAATCACCAAGCAGTTGCTGACGGCAAACTGGAACATAAATATTGGCATATATTATTTGAATGACATGCTAATTTGCATAATTTCAAGATGGCGGCTAGCTGTAAACATGTCCGGCAGCCAGCTGCCAGTGGGGTAAACCTTGCTTTGTGGTCTTAAGTTTTTTCTTGGTGGATTTCGTTTGCCAAGACCACCACAAAAAGAAGTATAACTACTGGCCCTCTGTCAGCATTGAGCAATTTGAGAAAATTAGCATAATCAAAATGGCTGCCAGCTTATTCACTTTGTATGAAAAAGAAGACTCAAATGGCTTTATACATACTGTAACTTTGTTTTTCTCGTTTAATCACCAAACAGTTGCTAACGGCAAACCGGAACATAAATGTTGGCATATATTATTTGAATGACATGCTAATTTGCATAATTTTAAGATGGCGGCCAACTGTAAACAATTCTTTGTTAAGCGTACCTCTACATTATTATCATTTACTGTACTTTGTGCAGTTATTTTAACACAGTAGCTTTTACATCACGGTTTTAATAGTTGCACGTACATAAACTTCTTTTTCTGTTGCAAATTTAATGTTGATAATCAGACATGTAAGAAGCCGACTACTTTAGCCTTCGCCCATTGTCGAGTACTTGATATAAACTGATGCCGACAGTGTTCTGGTAATTGTGTTTCACTCTGCCAAGAGCCTCTGTTATGATTCTAAGTAAGTTAGTGATCTTTATGCCTTTGCTAAAACCAACCTGAGTTGTGATTTTCTAACCGAAACAATGATTAAGTAAGGTGGGAACTTTTTCCTAGCTCGACTATCAATGCATTTTATGTAAATTTAAGAAAAAACGTTGTGATTTACACTACTTTCGAGGTTGATATGGATTCTGCTGACGTCACATTGAATCCATGATCAGTCACACTTTGTGTATCAGAAAAAGACTATGGGTTTGGAGTACAATGACTCATGGAAGATATTTCCAAAGTTACTCGGGTTCTCTAAAGGTAAAAAGGGGAAGGCGGCTCAACACGCCATACTATTTTTGAGGATGTTCAGTTTTTTCATATGTTACTCTTAATATGTGTATTTTGGGGGTTTAATTTATTTTTGGATGTACTATGACGATTCGTCGTTCGGTCTGTAGTGTCAAAAATCATCTGTGATCCATTTTAACGTGCATTTCGAAACTCTTAAATGTGAGTTCTTCTTCAGTCTCTTAATATCGTTATCCTTATTTTGTTCGTGTATGACCTCTAGAATTACATTTGTTCATTTAGGAACGAAACTATTATTGATATATTTGGATCTGAATCCAATCCAGTGTGAGATTGTATATTTGTATTGTCTGTGTATGGCCTGTTTTCCTTTGGATGTTGTTGAACTCTCTTGTTCTTTACTTATGTGTTTATTTGTTTGTTTTTTTCTCTTTTTTGTTGATCCTTTGCATTGATTTGGCTCTTACTACAAGTAATTCATCTTTTAAGTTTTGTTTCTCTTGTATGCTATTATTGGTTTTTCAGTGAACAAAAACTGAAGACGTTCACGTTTTAATTATTTTCCATTTCATTGTTAGTGCTATTATATCGATTGTTCTAATTTGTGGACTGTATTTGGTTGCGTATGTATATTAGTTTTGTTATTATTGATTTTCCCTAGTTTGAGGTACGATTCGCACTTTGTGTGTCCAACTTCCTTTTTCTGATTGTGCGATTTCTGTGGTCTTATAACCTTGTTTTTGTTTTGTTTTTGTTTTTTGTTGAAAATTCAACTTTCTTGTCAAAGTCTTGGTTATTATTATATGTTGTTACACGGGCATATCTCAGCAATTTACCTTAATTAAACCAGTAAAAATACCTTTTTGGGTCGCACGAGTTTCTGGCTAGATATTGAAATGGTCCGTTATTTTGGTGTGAGTTTTTGTGTCGAGAATTCTCCCTTTATTGTATCGTTGACTTTGTAAATCATTAATGACATTTTGAGGGGAATACTCTATTGTAAATTTGAAAGTTCAGTGTAACTTATTGATGTTAGCCATAAATTCACATTCAGCTCAGTTTCAGTTCCCGTATAGATCATGAAAACATCATCTCTGAATCGTTTCCAAAAGGAAAGTCTGCTTCTGAGTAGTTTAATGACCTCAGTTTCAGTGTTGTAGAATGTTGTATCAGCGATTTCCGGCGAAACTGGTGAACCCAGGCTACAGCCACAAATCTGTTGGTAGACGTTTCTGTTAAATTCAACCGTGTTATGTTGGAGAATTATTGTTAGTAATTCTTTAGTGGAACGCTTCGATCTTTTCTTTATATTTTACAGCTGTAATTGATAGTTGATACTGAATCAAGTGCGTTTGTGACAGCTTGCTTCAGTTTGTGGAGTATTTGTGTACATCGAGATTACATCCAGAGTGACTAGTAATGCATTATGTTGTATTGTTATCTTGCTTAGTTTGTTGGTAAAGTCCGTTGTGTCTTTAATGTACATTGGCTGGTTTTGTACAATCAGTTTTAAGAAATAGTCTATCTTATGTATTGCGATATTTTATGCGTTGGGTTAGAGCAGCCATAAATAATTTGGACCGTGACGACAAATGAATTTTGCTGATGCTGGTGACTTTTTTTGAATTTTTGGAGTGGATACTGCGTTGGTGTGCATATTATGTGTATTCAAGGGATCATGATATTTGAACGTATCATTTGTCTATTTGTTTATTTTAGTACATGTCCGTGTAGTTTTCAGGTTGTGTTGTCGCTGTCATTTACATGCACTTTTGTATCGTAATCTCTTTTGGCTTAAAAGTCTGTGACTTTCTTCAATGATATTGCCATTCCATTTCCTCTGTCTTTATCTAATGGTTTTATGGTAATGTTATGGTTCAATTTGATAGTGTTTTCATGGCATTTTTTCTGCCTATGCTATGTTAGATTTGGTTGTATTGAAATGAATTTAGGAATTTTCCAGGGATAAATTTTAAGCCTCTATTCAATGTTATTTCTGGAGTTAATAGTTTAACACAATTGGAACTAATTGGGATAATTGGATGGTGACGTAATGTCGATTTAATCTTCAAATGTAATCTAATCTGCTTTTCTTTTATATTACACACTTGTTTTTATGAGTAATTTGCGATACTGCAACATTCAGCTATATGGCACCGAACACTTTTCAGAAATTCGCAAAATATGAAAATCCAATTATCCCAAATTAGTTCCAATCGTGCTGTTCATATTCCGAGAGATATTTCAATACATTTAGAGTTCTTAGGGACTCGTATTTGGTACGCCTGTTTGCGTCTTATTTTTTGTTTGTTTGTTTCTTTAATTAATTCTTTTCTTTTGCTTCCATTATCAGAGAAGATTTCCTCAATCTGTTAAATTTTCTCTATGTGTATTTTGAATATGATGGCCTGGCCATCGTATTTCAATGGTAGTTCTTTGGCTGAAAAATTTGGTGGCCCTGAAAAAGAGCCCTTTGGTTTGGTTTGGGGAAGTAGTTTTTCGTACGTAACATCTTATATTTTGAGTTTATGTGTAAGTTGTTATTTGACTTCTTCTTCGAAACGTCCGAGGAGCTTCTTTGCTTGTTGTATTTGGTCTCTTTCTGTTAGAGATTGTATTCCTTGTAAGACTGTTGTGGTATTTTCGTTTGCCAGTTATTGGACCGGTTATATTTGTGTTCGGGCACGTGTACAATGTTGAGAGAGCTGTATGAAACACGGAGCCTACTTTTACCTCGTTGTAGACTTTTTGTTTCGCCATAGTGTCCCAACACTGTGTCCAAAATTATAGAAGACGAAAATATTAAACATATTACGAGTAACATAGGAAAACACTGAATATTCGCAAAAATAGTATGGTGTGTGGAGCTGCCTTCTCCTTTGCCGCACCAATTCATTTAGCATTCATTGTAGCATTGTTTATAATCTACTTTGGTACAGTTCAAGCTTTCCTATAAAATATGGTTTATGTGTTAATTTATGCAAATTAGTATTTAAATTTATTCATCTATGATTACTAACCTTTTTTTGTTGAAGCACTAATAGAAATGTGCTTTACTAGCAGACTTTAACAATATAAAGCCTACTTCTACTGCTTCCAATGGTAATTTGTGATACATTTGTGTTAATTTATGCAAATTAGTATTTAAATTTATTCATCTATGATTACTAACCTTTTTTTAGTTGAAGCACTAATAGAAATGTGCTTTTACTTGCAGACTTTAACAATATAAAGCCTACTTCTACTGCTTCCAATGGTATTTTGTGATAATTTGGCGGCCATTTTGTTTATGCTAATTATCTAAAATTGCTCAATACTGACAGAGATCCAGTAACTATTTTTTTCACTTTGGTTATCTTGACTAGCAAAATCCGGTTTAAAAAAAAATTAAGACCCTAACTCAGGTTCAGGACAAAAAGTGGATTTGGCTGCCGGACTATTTCACAAGTGTTAAAATTTAAATTGTTGTCGTGTGTTGAAAGACTATGCTTTACTTTAATCGTCAAAACAGTTGTTGGCTTAACATACGGGGAAGTACAGCTATTTGTTCAAGGGCACTTGCGTTCACTGAGATATCCAATTGAATTACAGTATTTATCTGCCCTCGCTGGCTTTTGAAAGTATCATACATATAGTCTGAAATAAAAAATGCACAACTGGTGAGTGTATATCTATAAACTTGCAAAATCTCTAATGCGTGGTAGACGGCAGGTGACAGCCGATAGATCAAGGAATTAAAAATTTACATTCCTACTTTTTATACCAGTATTTCTATTAACTAACAATACATGGATTCTGTCTGTTAATTGTCAATATTGATGGGTATTCTGAGTAGGTGTTCAAAATTCAATTAAAATGGGGCTTATCGGAAAATCTTTTCAAATTATAGATAAATATATATATATATATATATATATATATATATATATATATATATATATATACATACATACATACATACATACATACATACATACATGCAGAGACAGACAGACAGGGTGTGTGTATGTGTGTGTGTCTGTGTGTGTTTGTGTGTGAGAGAGGTACATAATTTATTTGATTTGAAGTACATGCTCATTTTCTTATGCATTGCAAAGGATTCCTGCAAGCCAGAGATTATTACTTATACTTTTAAACGCCCGTGTGCCTAATGGTTACAGAATCAACTTTGTTAAGACATATAATCCAAATGTTTGTTTTTATGCTAGTCTAGCTTATGTCATTGAATACAAGGCATGTTGTTATCACTGTAAAGTTTGGAACGAGGGATGAGTAGCAAACAAAATCAACAACGCAATGAGTTTACTTAATTTTTCATGTGTTTTCAACAAAAGAAAAATACTACTATAATTTTTCATCGATCGCTCGTTTTGAAATCAATTGGAGTAAATAAAAACAGCCAGTCTGAAAGAAAGAATATGCATAAATCAAACGAATTCGCCTTGACCATGACTAGCAGGCACATATTGGGTAACTTGTTTCCCCAGTGCAAAGTTTTGCATGGTGAATCATGGTTTTTATTCTTGATTTTGAAAGTTTATGACGTAAAGTTCCTTTATAGAAAGACTGAGAAGACGATTTTGTCTCCCAATTCTCGCTATGAACGACTACGTGACTAATATTTTAGTAGCTGCCCCGATGTTTGATTTGGCCACGGGTGTGAAGCCAGTATTAGGGATTTTTGTAAATCGTCATTGTCAAACTTCAATAACACCCCTGCTCCGTTCTCACAACATTCCTCAGCTACCCAAACCCCTTGTAACAGAACTCTTTATCCAATGTAAGTATCCCCCATTGACAATGACCCCTTCCTGCTAATCTTAAAGAATATACTGAGATTCCAACTGGACTTTAAGGTCGTTAAAAGCGTTTAAATTCCCGGCCACATTCAGAGATGATCACTGGCCGAACTCGTCTTCCCTTAATCTCGTTTTTAAGCCCAATTTGTCAGGCCAATGTAGCCCTAACTATGAACAGTACAATGTAGCAGGGCTTTCAGAATCACTGTGTTACATTTGATTCAAAGAACGTAGAGGGAAAAGAAACAGCACCCTCACTCTAGCGCAGTTTTTTTTTGTTTAATTATGACAACCCTCATCTCTAAATGGTACAAATAACGCCAAGGATTGTCCTATCGCATCTTCAGAGGAGTGGTGGCGTTATATATCTTGTAGTCGTACACCTCTGCCTAATTCAGGCTCATAATTGTGAAAGAAGGGTGAGTTTACTATATCTTATCGTACAAAGTAATTGTGCTTCTACCTAGAATTAAGGGAGAAACCAAAATATGTTTTGCATGTAAACCGTAATTTTGTACAGAAATTTAACGGAAATTTTCTGTTGTGATTACGTTATGCTGTTACACAGGACGGCAATGTTTACACCGCTTTGACGCTGGGTCTCCTGGGGCATTGCTACAAGCCATTTTAGAGCGCCATCATCCAATGAAGTATAATCCAAACGACCTTACTGTGTCATCCAGTTTGATATCTAATATCTGAATAAATGAGTGATAATGCACATATTAAACTCCTGTTTTAGACAAATTAAATGAAACCATTGCGAAATGAATAATGGTCATGACCATCAATTGATTTTCGCATGGTTTCATGTGTCGTGTATAAAACCGGGTCGAATATATGCATTATCACTCATTTATTCAGTATCTCTCAACATGTCAAAACATATAAGTAGTATCTTGCATCAAACAAAATTCATGAAAAATGACTGACTCTGTCCCTTTAATGTTTTATAACATACCTTATGGAATAATAATATGTGGTGAAAAATATTGTGCAAACATTTGGAAAAAGAAATTGATGCAATGTCGAGCATTTATCGCCAATTTTGGATTTCATTGAAAAGCGTTGGCCGTATGCCGTCGCGTACTGATATACATGATGACGTCATTGTTTAGCTGTAGAACTTGTTTGAGCGATGTACGTATGCCACCAAAGAATGAGGAATAAATCGAGGTATGAGAAGAACGGCGTGGTGTAACGTATCGTAAATTTCATTGCACCGGCAGCAAGATTCGATCATCAGCAAAAATCTCTATTGAAAGAAACATTTTGCCTAGTGAGGATTTCTTAGCGATGACATGACTGTGTAGGCCTACTTGAAGCCGACGACGGATGACAGCCAGGCTCAGCTTGCCTATCGCATGATGACACTGCCATTGGTCTGACATATAGTCAGTTTATGTCTTTATTTTGTCTCCTTTTGATGTTAATGAGTCACTAACTTCTTTAAAATTGATAAGGTTTGCTATATCCGTATTCGTTAAAGAGGTTAAGTTCCTTTTATACTGTTGGTTCACTAAGACACAGAGTAGCAACACTTGCATGCCTTTTGATCCATGGTCTTCTCGGTAGACTATTGCCTTTCATATTAAAATGAGCTTCAAAGGTGTTAAACTTTTTGGAGGCTTTGTTTGTGGTTGATGATTACACGAGATTATGCGAAAAATACGACGAGATGGCATCGTACTGTCAGTCGCGTAGCAACAATATTTACTTTGTGAGCTCTCAGGCCAGAAACACTGCTTCACGCCAATTAAAACATAACACGGCAGCAGTTTCATAAACATGTCCTTCCTTGACGCACGTGTAAAAGAGCGTACGACTGACCGTAAACCATTGAGTTAAAACCAGACAGTATCGATAAAAGACTTTCAAATTTGGTTCAAACACACTCATTATATATTCATAAAAATATGAGAGGAATTTTTAAACGGTAAAACTCGTTTTCCTGAAGCTCAAAACACTCCCGTTTTCGCCAGCACGTCAATTCTGCTCAGCACCACACGATAACAACAACACAAACTTTGCCGAACATACTTTCGCTTAACAATTGGCGCAAATCCGAAAACTACCGAAGGATTCATGGTCGGCACTCTTCGGAAAAGAGAGGCGAGAGCAACCTGAGGCGAGGCGATATGGATGGGTTACGTAACCGCTTCACGCCTTAAACAATACCCGTTGCCACTCTATGACTCTATGACTCTCTATGACTAAGATAAGGAAAATTCTGAAGTCAAGTTTTTCGATTTCAATGACATTACTACGTTTACTTAGTGTGTTAGTGCGGTTGTGTTTGTTGAATTAATTGGTATCGGCGAGATGACACCCTCATAATGGACTACCTATCTATCATATTTAGGAACGGCGGGGTGGCACACATATTTGCCAGTCTGTACCGTGCCAGGTAAAACCACTGTTCATTGAATACATGTGTTGTCATTCGAACGCCGCACGAAGTTGTGTAATTGGCAACAGCGGAGCATCTTTGTACATCCCGTAGAAAACCCCAAAGCAGTCAAGTAAATTTAATTATGATGAAAACGGAATCACACGATTTAAAGGCGGCGTTTTTACTGAACGTCAAATAGGGAGATAACAAACCGTCACTGGGCAGCATTTGAAATAGACCTGGGAAGCAAAAACAAAGCTTTTTTTACCGCAGAGTGACGTCAGTTGGTGAAACGAAAATGGGCGAGATGAATGAGAGATCAGACGATACAGCAGAGCGAATAATACAGAAATTGCTTATAAAGCAGAATGAAAGTTTTGTCATTTATGTATGTTAAAACTTTGAAGTTGGTTTGGTGGTTGAAAAATCTGAACTTCAATTAGCTGTTTTCACTGCGCTGAGACGCAAAAGTGACATAAGAAACCGCAAGTACCAGGATGGCCAGCGGTTGAAATCACGCATTAAATTATGTATCAACAGTATCCAACAGTTTTTGCTTACTATTTTTTACGAAAATACTACATCTATAATCAGCATTGTAATTAAAATTTGGACTAATAAAACAAAGTGCCCATTATTTACCGAGGTTGAAAATTAAATAAGGTCGCCTTTCCTGTGTTTACTTGAAGGCTCATATATAATTCCTCAAAAAACTGTGCAAATGAAAACTTTATTTACTTCATAAGCTTCAAAATGAGCCATAAAAATGTTAGTCCAAATTAATATTGAAAATGTTTGAGATTCACAATATTTGGCGTCTGAGTATCTTAAAATGGACATGGACAAAATTGTACAAAGATGATTAGAAATCAGGCGATCGTTCAGCTTTGGTGTATAGTCTAGAGTAAGAGTGTAGCGCGAGGCCATGTAAAAGCTTTTAGTATGTATTCAAATATTATGAAGAAATGTATCTCCTTATCTACACTCGTGCTAATGCCGATGTTAATTACAAGACTAACCTTTTCACCTCAACAATTTTGGCGTAAAACTCACAGGAGGACATATTAAATTCCTGATAATGGGTGTAATATGCATGATTTATATCACTACCTAAGGGAACAGTCGCACTTGACAAAGATAATCCCTTTGTAGCGGTAGACCTTGGTCTCTCTGTGATAGAGGGACCGTGGGTAGACCAAAATAAAAAACACCTTAGAAATGTACACGTGTGAGAATTCATGTTACAACCGATAACGTAGTAACTAACCGATAACGTATCAAACCCGATAACTTAGTAAAAATTTACCGATAACGTAGCAAATCAACCGATAACGTAGTAACGAACCAATAACGTAGTAATTTTTTTCTGATAACGTAGTAAAAATTTACCGATAACGTAGTAATTTTTCCTAACCGATAAACGTATCAACAAAATTTACCGATAACGTATCACATCAACTGATAATGTATTCGATCAGAGATTCTTAGAATAGATTCATAGGGATAGATATATCTTCGATCAATCGATCAATCTATTGATAAATCGATAGATCGACCGATTGATCGATCGATGCACTGATCTATCATTCGATCCATATTTCTATCGATTGAATGATTGAATGAATTGATCGATTGCTCAACTAACAGAACGATATATATATATATATATATATATATATATATATATATATATATAATATATATGTATGTATATATCAATGGATAGATAGATCGATGAACGGATAGATAAATAAAGAGATAGTGTATCAAATCAACCAATAACTAGCCAAGTGAACATAATGTATCAAATCAACCGATGACGTATTAAATCAGCCTATTATGTATCAAATCAACCAATAACCTAGCCAAGTCAAAGAGAAAAGATTCCAATCAACTAATGATGCGTCTAGTCAACAAATAAATTATCAATCGACCGATAAAGTATTAATCAATGGAAACTAACTGAACATAAATGAGTGTTGTATCTTTCGTATTTTGTCAAAATCAATCAGTCACACCTTCAGGAATACATATACTCGGAGTATACTGTTTTCGTGATATTACTCCAGACATCACGAATCGAATTTCATCAATTTGGGAAATGCGAACTAATTAATAAGTATTCCTGCAGGATGAATTCAAGATACGACACACATGTGAGTGTCTACTCCTGTAAACAAGCCAAGTCAACAGATTTTGTATACAACATATAACGTTTTCTTTCCTTTTTATCCTTTTTGTCGTGATTCACGTCGTCACATCTTATTTTAAGTAGGATTACGAAGACGTCGCAAAATTTTTGTGTATATAATCAGAAACGATCGTAAAACTTGATGTGAAAAATACGCTCGGAAATGAAATGTTTTTATCGATATCTCGTGATCCGCGCGCAGTCGCCACGTCAAATATCGACCGTTGGCATTAAAAAAATATGTTTTAAAAATGTTACCAAGTGGGAGTGCCACTTTAATATTCTTTGGTTAATCACTTATACGCAGTTACTTCTTTTGCTGACGTATCCAATATGTGTGCGAAATTTGCGATTTTGGCTGTCGGTGATTGCGGTATTGCTATTGGTCTGCCAGAGCCAAAAACAGTCCCGAAGGAAAAAGGTCTTCCGTTTGTAGCTGGTCTGATTACTTTGCTAAAAAATGTTTTGTGATAATCACATTTATATGCGCTCAGCAGAGTATTCCCACGACTTGTCCTGTATAACTTTTGTTGCAGTACGAACGACTAACTTGATCTAAATGTTGCTACACTACTGGAATTGGGGTTGGAAAGTTGTTCTAATCTTGCTATTACAACCAACAATACTTTCTGTCTTGAATACATACACGTAATAGTTTTCTATCTTGATAGAGTTCTCTGTGTAAACCAACAGCCGCTCATTCCCCTGCCTTTGTTTCATCAGTACTTATACTATCTCTTTGAATTTGCCCAACTTCAATTAAACTGTATAGCTACTATAGCAAGACTAGAAACAACTTCCCAAACCAATTTCAATAGTTTAACAACATTTAGATAAACTTAGTCGTTCGTACTACCATGAAAACAGTCGAAACACGATTGATTTGCTGCAGAAATTTGTAACAATTTAACGCTAAACGAAAAAAATAAATCGTAGAAAACAAAATTGAGTACGAGACAATGTGATAACAAATCGATCTATAGATCTATCTATACATCTATTGACCAATTTATCGAATCGATCGATCGATCTATCGATTAATTGATCCATCTTTCTATCGAATTGATAGATCCTTCGTTCTATCGATCGATCTGCCCATCAATTTATCTATCGATCGATTGATCGATCGATCACCCGATCATCTATCAAATATTGATAGATAGATCTATCGATTGAGTGGTCGATTTAACTATCGATACATCGATCGACCTATTTATCTATCTATCTATCTATCTATCTATCTATCTATCTATCTATCTATCTATCTATCTATCTATCTATCTATCTATCTATCTATCTATCTATCTATCTATCTATCTATCTATCTATCTATCTATCTATCTATCTATCTATCTATCTATCTATCTATCTATCTATCTATCTATCTATCTATCTATCTATCTATCTATCTATCTATCTATCTATCTATCTATCTATCTATCTATCTATATATCTGTCTGTCTGTCTATCTATCTATCTATCTATATATCTATCTAATATCTATCTATCTATGAATCGATCGTTCTATCCTCCCCATGACTCGCTTAATCAGATACTATCAGTTAATTGATACGTTATTGTTGTTTTGATGCGGTAATGGTTGACTTTTTACGGTATCACTTGATTTTATCGTTATCGGTTCATTGATACGTTATCGGTAAATTTGTTGATACGTTATCGGTAGGAAAGATTACTACGTTATCGGTAAATTTTTACTACGTTATCGGTTAGAAAAAATTACTACGTTATCGGTTCGTTACTACGTTATCGGTTGATTTACTACGTTATCGGTAAATTTTTGCTACGTTATCGGGTTTGATACGTTATCGGTTAGTTACTACATTATCGGTTGTAACAGGCCATGCTGTACCAGAAACACTATTAAACTTCCCCGAGGCAGTAGGCCGGCGTAATGTGACGAGTTTCTGGCAACGCACGACCACAAGGGTAATGAACGAGTGATTTATTGAAATACACTACAATAACCCACTGCGAGATGTTTACTTGCTTATTTCTCAACAGCGGTAATAGCAGTACCAATTTCTATTCACAAACAAATTATTAAACGCCACATAGGCCTACTCATTCCGTGTCACGATTCGACAGAATACGTCACGTGACGAGAAAATAGATACGTCTAGTCCCCATCGGCCGACAAAATTATCGTCAGATGGTATTTTTGAAAAGCTATTTCTCTAGGGAAATGGTCCTGACAAAATTTAGATAAGTGCCCGGTTACGAGACCGTAGTGTCGTCTGCAGGCTTTGCAACAATCGCGGGTGACTAAAACGTGATGTGCGTCCGGATACGCATTATCTAAAAAAGATTTACCAACATTTCCAATTCAGCGTAGGAACTTGAAAGCTCATCGACGGAAAAGATTAAAGTGCAACTAAGGATGTCGCTAGGTATGCTTCGAATATTTTTGGAAAAGTGGAACCACGTACAACTGAAACCACTGTGGAAACATCGCCCAGTAAACTTGTAACAATGGATTGTTGCGGTGCAAAATATCAAAACACATTAAAAACTACATAACAATACAACATGAGCATGTGGTGTGTTATGAAACACCTATAGCCTGGTCTTTATTCGGGCTATAGTGCTCGTTTATTACCCCTCGCGGCCGTGTGTTACCAGAAACACATCGCTATACCCCTCGGCCCACGGCCTCGGGGAATAGCGATGTGTTTCTGGCAACACATGGCCTCTCGGGGTAATAGACGGGCGCTATAGCCCTCATAACCAGGCAATAGGTGTTTACTATTACATGCCTCAATGTGAGTGTAAATCAATCAAATGATTTGAATAGGATCATCCGGGGAGTTAGCATGCCATATAAATGGTGTACGGACCGTTTTCAAGAGTTACCGGTCCGGTTTAATCCATTGATGTAAAGCTAGGCGCTTAATGCTGGATGTGAAATATCCCTGCGCTCACTGCTATTTCGACTTTTTCAAAAATCTGTTTGATGCTTGTCGACTGGAAACTGTTTAGAAATGCGTTTCATGTAACTAAATGTCATAAAGCGCTTACTCTATTTAAGTTTCTACGATGTTGAAATTGAAAGTTCTAGTCAACCGCCATTATTTCAAAGCTGGAGTAGACACTACGTGTATGGTCACGTGACCGGGTACTTTTGCAAAGACTATCTCCTTAAGGAAACAGTCTTTCAAAATACCCTGTTATGTCGTTTCATGTGGATTGAGTTGGGATTAGACGTACAGAATGATAAACAGTATTTACTCGGCTGACATTAAATTTTAACAATAAAAATTCTGAACGTAAAACATTGTCATCTAAGATTTTACAATAAATATTAAATGGATCGAGGAACAGACTCCTTACACATTTTAACAGCTGTTTTTGCGCTCGTCTTGAATTTTCATGCAAAGTAATAATTGTCGGTCAAAGAAAGAAATTAATTTTTCGACCCCGTTTACCTGTCAAGGAAACCACAACCACTCTCAAAGCATCTCATGGAGCTTCTCAGACATGATATTTGACACGACGATAGCAGCAATCTTGGACTTTCATGCAAATTTTGGATTGCACAAGTCGGCTAGTGAAAAAATGAATTTTTTTCTCATTTACCCGTCAAAAGCTCTCTCGCAGCATCTTATGAAGCTGAGTAATGACTTTGTCTTAGAGACATCTGGCTGACATCTTTAACATTTCAAAATCATAAATGGGTACCGGGATGGAATTGTGCAGTTCCTAACTTTGTAGGCTTCAAAGATACATACAATCACCGAGAGTGATTACTGGATCAATTTATTTTGGCTTTGTTCTCAAGCACCCGATTTTCATTAATGCAAGGAGGTTAACTGGCTAGCTTGTGTGGTAATTAGAGGTGTCCTGTGATATGTGCCAGGGTCATTTTATGTTTACGAATGTGGGAACCATTGCATTGGTAAAAAAAATTAGGTTGGACCAAAATTCGGGCTTCCGTACTAGTCTAAGAACGGGACATGGGTAAGTTGTTATCCTAAATCTACTTCCTTTTTCGATGGCCAAGCATGCCGCATCAGCTGAAACATGAATATCTCTCACCCTTGCGTTTAAAAATGCTAAAATAGTACAGAGTGACATTTGATTTATAGCAGCAAACAAATTAGATAACAGAATGTTTGATCGTTGCGGAACGAAATTTGCTCATGCTGGCAATTTCATTTCAAGTCAATTGACGACCTTCAAGCTAAATTGATTTGATATTTACTTGATCTCTCGTAAACGATAGAGACCGATATATCTACAATAGAAATTATCCCATTGTAGTAATCGATACGGCTGTCAGTCAAAGTGTGTTTTGTTTTGATGTGGACATTACGACTTCGCCGATGCTAACTCGGCATGTATGCAACCAAAACGTCGGGGTTAGTTAATATACTAAGCTGTCGTGAATCACGTTGACGTCAATAATACCAAAATCAAACTACTCGAACAGACTTTGCATACAAGGCAGTGTGTGGAAACATCGACTGTCTCCCCTGTGAAGTTTGACTGAATATTAGTTTCGTCACCGTCGCTCTATGAGGGACTCTGGTTTCGTGACGGTTTTTTGGTTTTTTCAAAGTCTGACACCACTTGGCAATTCAAGTTGCAATGCGACATCGCATACAACATACCTGAAACGACTCCGTTCTGCCAACGCCTGGCAAACAACGAAAATAAAAGACAGACAAAAGCTGAAAATGGTCGAAACCAGTTCAATGTAAGCACGGTCATTCCATAAAAGAGTGGAGTGACCGTGGGGTACGGTTTTTTTCTTGATTGACGACTGTTATAGCTTGCCGTATTGACTGCTACTAACATTCATATACATATTATTCATATACTTATTTCATAAGTATAACTTCTTCTTTCGGCACGTACTTATGACATAACTGCAATTGTGCGCTTCATGCCTGAACTCACTTTACCCAAACTAACGAGAAAGACAGAGACATTGTCTTTGTATTCGACTCGAGTGCTTCGTATCAAGACGCAGCCGCACTAATCACAATCGTACGATAAAATGTTTTGTAATGGGACAAGGACTTTCGTCAGAAGAAAACCGTCATTGAAATTGGTATCATACTTTAGGTTGCTTATTCAGCAAGCAACACAGGCGATAATTGTAACTCTGTCCCACAGTCTTCAAACACTTTCAGCGAAACTTATCAAGCAGTAGACAACGTATTCACGTAACGTGTAAGATGAAAGCTCATGACTGCAGTTTTTACTATGCTGGTCATTAAAACACAGTCACTCCATCATATTTTTAAAATCCCACAGACGGCAATGGATCACGTGGTCTGCCTATCAAAATTGGCGAAACGTTCGATCAGCTTTTGCCAAAATAATTCGATCAAACAACACCGTGAAAGTTGTTGAAAGAGCATTTGATAGAAATTCATGGATTCATGAAGCAATAAGACACGTCTAAATTATACCTCTATCTAGGATAGCTCTATTTCACGTTGTCACCTCCATTTTTTTTGCTAGCATAAAGGAAAGAAACGAGGACTGTGTTCCCTTATAACATCGCTAACAAAGTCCAATTAACCGATAGTACAATTATTGTTGAAAAGTCCCCCTAAGCTCAAAACATAGTGAGAGTGACTGTCACTGAAGGAAGGCCGTTTTTAAGAACACAAGGATGCGAGTTGTCGTTGAAAGGCAATCAACGCGAGTGTCAAAATTGCTGTTTTATTGCAGACGTTCCTTCAAAATGGCTCAGCTGAAACACTTTTTTGATCATCGCTGCTATTTTTTGAAAGGATATACGTCACACTATAATCAAAATCAAAATTCTGAATGTGAAACATTGTCATCTGATATTTCACAACTTCTTTTACATGGTATCAAGACACAAAACTCCTAACGCATAGGAACAGCTGTTTTTACGGCTATCTTGAATTTTTATTCAAAGTGATAATTGCACATGTCAGTATTAAAAAAAAAAATTGGGAGTTTTAATTTGTTTAAGTCAATTGACGGCCTCCACGGTAAAAATTCAGGCACAACAACTCTTTTTACTTTAGAACAGCTATTTTGGCGGCTATCTTGAATTTTCATGCAAAGTGATAATTGCACATGTCGGTTAGTGAAAGAAATAAATTTCACGACCCCATTTACCTGACAAATGACACCTCAACCACTCTCACTGCATCTCATTGGATCGTTAGACATGATCTGTCACATAGAGATGGCAGCCATTTTGGAATTTCACACAAATTTAGCATTACACAAGTCGGCTAATGAAAGAAAAGAATTTCTCGCATCATTCACCTGTCCAAAGAAACAAAAACTCCTCTCGCAACATCCTATAAAGATGAGATATGATTTTTTACATGTCTTGCACTCATCTGTCTCGCTATCTTGGATATCTTTACATTCAAAGGATGCCGGGACGGCATTATGCAACTCATAATTTTTAAGGTTCCAAAGATCACCGAGAATGATTGCGGGATGGAACAATTTTGGCTTTTGTTCTCAGGCACCTGATGTTCATTAATGTGAAGGAGTTCCATTCGCGAGTTTTGTGCGGTAATTAGAGATGTCCTGTAATATGTGCCATGGTCATGGGACATGTACGAATGTGAGAACCATTGCAGGGTCAAAAACTTTTTGGTTGGACATGGATAAGTTCCTACTCTAATTCTACTTCCTGTTTTCATTGGCCAAACATGCATCAGCTAAAACATGAAATTTTTACCCCAGCTTTTAAAACATGCTAAAAATGGTACAAACTGACATTTGATTTTTAGCAGCAAACGAATTAGAAAATGGAAGTGTTTGCTCGTTGTGGAACGTATTTACTCATGCTGGAAATAGAGAGTTTAAATTTGTTTTAGTCAATTCAGGCATTCACGCCAAATTGATTCGACATTTACTTTATATCGCGTAAACGATAGAAACCAATATAGCTACAATAGAAATTATCCCGCGAAGGTTATCGGCACGGCATCACTTTTGTTTATCAAAAGAGAAATTTTTATGGAGTCCCAAGACATATTGCCAGTGTGTTTTTACATTTTGATGGGGATGAGTCACAGACGTCATTTATAATTGATACGTTTTGCTATATCTGTATTCGTTAAAGAGGCTAAGTTCCTTTTATAAAGTTGTTATTCATTCCTTTTGTCTCATGAATATGTTATCCTACGTTTCATAAAATGAACAAGTTTGCTCAGAGATGATTGTGTTAACACGAAATGATGCTGTTATTTATATCTTTTCCCGACCAATCGGATTTAAGAAATTGTTCACATGAGCTGACAGACACGCCTATAACACTGACCCTCGAAAACATATAAATACGTGGTCTCCCTTGTGCAATTTCAAGCCCTGTTTCAGAACTGGTAAAGAGGCGACAGACCAAATTATACTGTGACGTCTACAAAGACAAGATATAAGGTAAGCATGGTGATTACGGTCTTTTTATTAAATGTTTTGTTGAGCCAATCCACCTGTTACCAAAGGCATTTCCATATTTAAACTTTTTTCCCGAAAATCCAGTAAATTTAAAGGGTCTGCTACTTCTACAAGTCACTAGTCCGGTAAGAAAACAGCTTGCCTCGGCCCCGGACTCGGGCCATCGTGTTAATGTGAATTTCGCACGCGGCGCATAGCTGTTACGTTAATTGAGATCTCATTCGTTATATTGGGACAGCAGTTTTGGCAGCTATCTTGGATTATTCATGCAAATTGATAATTGTACATATCAGAAATGAATTCTTCGACCCCATTTACCTGTCCAAGGGCACCAAAACCACTCTCATAGCATCTCACGGAGCTTAGATGTGGCTTTTTGCATGTCCTGCAGCCATTTTGGCGGTCTTGGTTTCCAGGGAGGCGTTATGCAAATCCTTATTAAATAAACTTTGAAGAAACAAAAATCACAAGGAACACACAGAACCTTTGCAGGGGCAAAAGTTTTGCGCTTTGTTCTCGGGTTCAAGAATTTTAGGTATATAAATGCGTTCCTTTCGTGAGCTTAGCGGTTATAAGAGGTGTTTTGTGCCGTGTGTCGTTCTATTGTTATTTTTACGAAATATGAGAAGAATTGCAGGATAACAACTTCAAAGTGCGACCAAAATTGATGTTCTAGAAGTATACTATGAAAAGGACATAGGTAAATGGCTGCTCTAAACCTATTTCCTTTGTTACAATGGTCGAAATGTATTAGCTGAAAATAAGAAATCGTTTACCTCAGCTTTTTAATAAATTCTAAAAATACATAACAGCATAAGAATAAGACACTGGAAGCGTTTGCTCGTTGCCGAAAGAATTTGCATGACATCGTGCTGGAAATTCGGATTTTTAAATTTGTTTTGGGTCGATTGGCGGCTTTCACGTTAAATTGATTCGATATTTACTCGATTTCTCGCAAACGATAGAAACTAATGTGGCTGCAATATACATTTTAATCTCACGATGGTTACAGGTACGGCTATAATATTTATTTGTCTTACAAGATATGTTTATACGGCCGCAGATAAATTTTTAAAGTGGCATTTATTTCAATGAGAATGAGTAACTGATTTATTTCACAGTTAATAAGGTTTGTTATAAACATATTCATTTGAAGGGTTAAGTTTCTTTTACACTGTTTGTTTAATAACACAAGGGAAATTCTGACGTCTCAAGTCAAGCTTATTGCGTTTTCTATATGAGTTTCGTGTTATCTCTCTGTGTGTGCCGGTGTGGTTCTCTTTGTTGAATAAATGATATT
This sequence comes from Ptychodera flava, assembly GCF_041260155.1. Lineage (NCBI taxonomy): Eukaryota > Metazoa > Hemichordata > Enteropneusta > Ptychoderidae > Ptychodera > Ptychodera flava. The sequence goes on from NC_091930.1 coordinate 4,208,649, forward strand.
AGCAGGATATCGTCATCGTAGTGAGTTACCTTATCATTATATTTAGAAACGGCGAGGTCGCCTACAGAGCTTCCTGTCTCTACCATGGAATGTACAATTACCACAGTCATTGAATATGTTTTCCAAACTCCCATTTTAAGTTGTCCAATGGTATACAGTGAAGCATCTTCCTGCATTCTGTAAAAAGACTCAAAGCGTAAAGACAATTTAAAAGAAGTCATCTGAATGCACGTCGAAAAGGGAGATATATTTATAGTTTTACCGGCATCCAGCAATTGCTGACCGGTCGTTTTACTTGACAAATAGCACAGCTATAATAAGCATTAACTGCTATCATCGGATTACAAATCGTTCTCACCTTCCTAAAAAGCTTTGGAACATTTTATCTCATGAATATGTTATTCTTCTTTTCATCAAATTAGATAAGAGATAGTTGTGATGATATCAAATAATACAATTATTTATACCTTTTGCTGACCAATAAGATTTAACTAACTGCCTATACATGCGCTGGCAGATCGTTCTATAACGCTGACTCTCAAGCACATATATATACGTGGTCTCCCTTGCGCAATTCTAAGCTCCGTTTCAGAATAGGAAAATAAGCGACAGTCAAGATTCAATTGTGACGTCTACGAAGACAAGACACAAGGTAAGCGTAGTATGGTCGTTCTATTAAACCTTTGATTGCTGAAATTCTTTCCACTAAAATTTTCGTGCAACATTTTAAAAATGTATGTAAATTTTTCTGTAAAGTTTTTGATAATTTTGGACCAAAATAAAATCACATTTCATAGGCTACAGTTTTTTATATAAATTTTGGCAAAAATCTGAGAAATTTTTGACTGGGGTACATTTCATAAAGGTGACAGAAATAACTTTGGCGCTCAAATGGTTAAACATATTGTCGAACCCATTAGTCTGTCTCATAAGTACCCTGGTAGTGAAAATTCATGCAGCAATTCCTGTAAAGCTTGCTTCGCAAAAACTTGAAGTTTTTTTAAAAATGATAAACACTACAAGAATGTGTAGATGCTGTGTTACATAGATTTGTTTGGTTCTCGGATAAAAGAAAGCAAAATCCCGCCCCCTAATTCAGTAAAATCATAAACATACATCTATAATAAACAAATAAGTAGTCCGTCCTCGATCTAGCCTCAATTGTTTAGGTCAATGTAGCAAACGCTGTTAGAGGTCCACCATTTCTGTCTTGGCATCAAAAGATCAAAACATATCTTCTCAGACTGGTATTTCTTATTCTGATTCACTTGCAAAAGGTTATTATATTTGTCGACATAAATTAACGCACTTGACCATTTAGGAGGTTGAGACATTCTCAATTTTACTCGAAATTGCTGGCAATTGCCTTAATATTGCATCAATGTTCAGCGACGTAAAGTTTGTTCGAAACAGGTCGCAGCCACCCACAGCTACTCTGTAGAATTTACGGCTGTTGTGTGAGTTGGCACGTCATAATCAAGACTTCAACTCTTGTCCTGGAACGTAAGCCTTGGTAATAATAATGGTCCGTTCACTAATTCTTCTTGATTAAATATCCAACTTCAGAAACATGAAGATCCATCAAGCTGGTATACTTGTATTCCTCGCTATGAGTTCCACTCTAGTAATGGTAGGTAAACATACTCGGCATAATATCTACTGTTCGTCTACTATTGCTGTATTTTAGGTTAAATAATCGTAATTATATTTTTCACAGTTTGTTGTTAAAATTCCATAACACTGCTTTCGTAAATGAGACTTACCCTGCACATGCTGTCGCATACCCTCAAGTATGTTCTAAAGACATATTTCCATATATCAGCGACAGAACTGCGGTTTTTTTTCCGCGGTAGGACATAATAGCCCATTAATTAGAGATCAATCCACGTCATAAAGTCTCAATATTCACTCTGCGTAACTTATTTTGTGTAAGTTGCTTGTTCCTATAATTTGGCTTTCCCTTGTTGTAGAGGCTATTTGTCGAGTATTGTTTCAACGTATTCACAGAGATTACATTACAATTAGTCAGAATAACTTCTGCTATGAATATACCCGACCATAGCGTACAATGCAATTTTTCTCATTGGCAGAATAAAGCAAATAGAGGGACACTCTTCTTTGTATTTCTATCAAGTAATCCTTGTCTTCCAAAGTTGCAAAGGACGTGAAAAACTTTTTAAATAAATGGTTGTGAATTGTAATCTCTTTGTTAAGTTAACATTTACGTATTTACACAGGGCGTGGCAAGAATTATTAGTGTGGACTTATCAATATGATCAATAAATGTCTTGTATTAAACTTTCTTTTCATTAAACAAGCCTTACCTGTGTCTAGTTATGGAGTCTCTTTCTACCTCCATGGTCTAGTGTGTGCCTATTACTTCACCCTAGCTATCTGTGGATAGTATTCAAAGAAAACGGTCTGTATCTGTTAATTGTCCACCCTAATTCCCTTCATTAATTTGTTCTGCCGATCACCAACGCGGGGGTCTATCGCCCTGACCAAAATACCTCGTTAGCAGCTCATAAGTTAATAGACGGAAAGGGCTGAAACACTCAGGGTCCGTGGCAAGAGGATGGGAGTAAAGTACCTAGACACTTAATTTATGCATGTAAGCACAGATAAACAGGAATAAACAACGTATACTATTAGGTATGCATGTATGCGCGAACGCCATTATGTAAGCTTCTAAGTAGTTCAGTAGCGACGGTGTCCGCTTTGAATTTTCGTGTAAAGTAATGGAGACGAACACATTGGAGTCAGGAAGAAATATTTTGTTCCCTGGTGTCTTATAAAATTGAGGCGAAATGAAGTACTTTCCTTAAATATCATTGTGAGCTCAAATCAATTAATTATGAAGCGTACAGGTTGTTATGTTACCTCCAAGACTAGACTGGCCCTGGTCGTTTTGAATTTCTCGGGCATACGATTGTACAAAATGTGTAAGAGGCTCACCACCTAACTATCCAAAATGTTTTTGTGTCGATTTTGTGTTTGATTCGTTTCGAATATGTGTTCCTACATTCTTATCCGATTGTTTGTTTTAATAAAAATCTTTGTTTCGCTTCGGATATTTGTAGGGAAGTTTTGATTAGTGTGTACGGTAATGCTTTGTTTGTATGGGGTAAGCTTATGGCGAGACGTAGCCGGGCCTATGGTGTTACAATGTTGATAGAGTGGCCCTTTTACGCTTGCGTTTCGAAACCCGAGTGTGGTTTCTCATCAGTCGCAATGTAGATTCTTTCCTTAGTTTGTGTTTGTTAAAATTTATTTTCATGTATTTTAGTGGTCTTGCTCTTCGAATAGCGAGGCAAGTATATCGATGTTTGGGTCTCGTTGTGAGTCCGTTTGGTGGTCTGGTTTGTTTGTTTTTCGTTTCTTTACTTCTGTAAATTTTGTTTTGACTAGTGTGTCTTTTAGGTTTTTGTTTCTCTTGTAAGCAACAGTTGGTGATTCTGGGATTAGATTCCTTAGAGTTGAATCCTTCTGCAGTTCAGCCCAATGTTTCAAAAGTCTTTCCTTAAGATTTTTTTTTATGTATGGGCTGTATGTTGTGCTGAAGATGAGTTTGTTTGTTGTTTCTTTACGTTTACTTGTACAGTGTGTTAGTGTATTACGAATACAGTGGTCTATTTTTTTCTGTTATATTCGTGATTTCGTTGTTTTTGTATTCTCTGTAGAGTAGTTTGTTTCTAAAGAAAGCGACTTTTTTAATAAAGCCGTCATTGTTGTTACAAGTGCGAGCGTATCTATAGCTAAGGATTTCGCCTTTGATAAAGCCATCAAAAGTTGCTGTCGGGTGACACGATTCTCTACGTAGAAATCGGAATGTGTCTGTTGGTTTAGTATGTGTTTCGATGTCGAGGATGTTTTCTTTGTAGTATCTTGCACCTTTGAAAAACTACTACATCAAGGAATGTTATTTCTTGTGTTGAGATTTCGAATGAAAACTTAAATGTTGGGTGCATTGTGTTGATTTTTTCACTGCAGCCCCAAAGCCCCTCATTTTGTCCAATGAAAGCGTCCCCAACTTTTCGCCTCACATACGCGAATACGCGAAGAGGGTCGAATCCACCTTCCACATCATGTTAAAAACTTCGCCGAATTTCCTCACTGCAAAGGTAAATATTTATGAAAGAATTGCAGATTCCATTTCCCTTACATGTTGCCCTTTCCATTATAGTATTTTGGCAAGAATTTGAAGGAGGAATTCCAAAAATACCCAACCGATAATAGTCATGTGCAAAAATAGATGAAATCACAGTCAACGGCCAAATGATCGTTAACTCGTCATCTCAGAAAAACAAGAGAGAAACTTCAAAAAGTAAAATCATAGACTTTTAGTTAGCCTTCAGGAGATGTGTAATCTGAAATATTGTAAGAAATAACAGCGAAATGAAAAAGTTAAGTCAGCGGGTTTTTCAGATGTATTTTTGATTTTACGATGTGGCAAATAAGCTCGATTTCCCATAGAAAACAATGGCTTCTTATGTACCGAACAGGTTGCACACTTCTCTCAGGTTCAAATTTTTCAAATCTAAACCAATGATGGTGAAAAGCGGCACGGCGATCCATTGATTGATATACAAATTCCTGTGGTTTTAGATTTTTGAATTTCTTTACGAAACTTGTTTTATTTGCATTTCATTTATTCCGATCACTGAAATATACTCTTGCCCGGAATAAAATGGCGATCTGACGGCGTTTACATACACAGAACAAGGGTCTAAAATTTGCGCATTGTAATCAATAAGCGTCTCTTACGTTGTACAGACCAAATACCTGTAAAGTTGTAATTTACACAAAATTTTAGCGAATACGAACCATGAAAATTCCAGTAAAATGAAAAAATAACACAGAACGGAGGCAAACGAACGCAGGGTCTCCAATGCAATCGTGCAGTGAACGTTATCGATCTATTTTCTTTTGTCAGAAATTGATACATTGTTGTGTTGCATACTTGCCGGTTGTTCCAGGCTCACAGTGGCGGCAAACTTGGCCAAAGCGCGCCTAAGTACACTGAAACATAAAAGTATCACAAAAACTGAAAAAAAGTGTTTGTCAATTTTATTTAAGTACAAGAAACCAACAGAAACCTTGATGTTATGGTAAATAAGTCAAAATATACGGTTTATTTTGGAAATATTCATGGCGTGACCTGAATTACACGAGCAGCACCCTAGCAGATTTCGATCGATAATCTATTGAAAATAAATTGATACAATGTTCGCCGTTGTCAATAGTTACCGGTCGATAGCGCTGTGCGGAAGGAATTGTGCTTCGCGGAGTACTGGACACTCAGACATGCTTTTGGGCCGCAGTGTTTTGGATGAAGTGAGTTCGGTTACTTTTCCGAGAAAGATTACAAAGACATCATCTCTGATTTTTTTCTAGAAGTGAATGCTGTTGTGGTTGTTTACGATTATTTTCTTTTCAAGTTCGTGAAAAGCAATGTCTGCTGTTTCTAGAGAGGCATCAGAACCCATGCTTCAAACGCGGGTTTGGCGGACATATTGCTTGTTAAATTCAAAATTGTTGTGTTTTAGAATTAGTGAAAGCATTTCTATTAAATCTTCGGTGGGTGGTTTTTGATGCTGTAATTTGTTTGAAGCGAGGTTTGTGAGTTTAATGTTTCACTGTCGAGCCGAATCGCTTCGTCATGAATTGTGTTTGTGTACATCGACACCACGTCGAGTGTTAAGAGAAATGCATGTTGGGGGACATTTGTTTTTTCTATTTCTTGCATGAAATTTGTTGTGTCTTTTATATATGTCGGTTGTTCCTGAACAAGCGGTCCTATGAAGTAATCCAGGAATTCTGAAATTCTGTTAGTGGAACTGGAGCAGCCACTGATTATTGCTCTACCTGCAAACGTTGACTTTTCAGGCGGCGGTTTGTGAATTTTAGGCAATAAATACCACTGCAGGGTAAGGATTTTTATGTTTTTTGGATCGAGTAACTTATGCTACGTTCAGACAGGTAAAAACAAAAAAGCTTCTGCAACACTATTTGTGATTTGTAAACACAGGGGATTAATAGTTTGAGTCAGCTTGCGTCCACACTCACAAAATTAAGCCATTGTTTTGGTGTTTAAGACGTCTTAATGTGCCCTCTCGAGTTCAAAAGGTGTGTATGGCCAAGCATATGGCATCGTAACAAGATGGTTGAAATGAACAACGTCGTACTGGCTTGTCTTCTGTTTTTTTAACCTGCTGCATATGCGGTTCAGACCGAATTGTCGCCTTAATTATCTGAATGCAGACCAAATGCAATCATTAACAGATTTAGCACTTGAGTTTGATACGTTCAGAACTATAATAAAGGGAAAGCGGCTCCAATCATCACCTACACTATTTTTTCGTTCTCTGTGTTCATGTTTTATTTTGTGCGTTTGGCTATTGGTGTAGATATAAGCCATGCCGTAATCTGGTGTGATCCCACAGTCCCTCGTGAGCTATTCAGCTCTGGGTCTATTCCCCCCATAGACGTGTGTACAAAGGCGGGACACAACTAAAGTCTGGAAACAGAATGGCTATAAAAACCACGCCATGTCACATTCCGTGTCCTATTTGACTGTGAAAATTAGCAAGTTCATCTATCAAAATCTACATTAGAGATGAACTGACGTTTCTAAGCTTTTTTCCAGACAGCTACTTGTACACTCATCATCTTCGTTATCTGTACCATCAGCTTCAACTCTTTGATTTTCAGTTAAATCCAACTTTTCACATGCTGAAAATAATGCAACAATAGGTAATATGGCGAGATGAGACTTTAAATGAAAGGCAAGGAGCTGATTAGGTTAAGGAAAAGGGGAGACTTTCATATACAGTGCCTCTTTTCAACACTGTTACAAAATATTGGCTTCTTCTTGTCATCAAGTGATTAAAATAAAAAAGCCAAACTCTCATATGCTGAAACAATACATTGTATTCTCTACGATGTTTAATTGATGTTTACAAGCGATTGTATCTACTAAAAGACTTGTGTATGCTGTGATTACGCAGCGGTACTATGCAAGGCGTGTCGATCGCGCTCAGGTCAAGGGTTATCGCTAGATTTGTGTTGCGATGACCCTTGACCCGAGTGAGATCGATCGATAGGCCATGGCCAAAAGTACCACTGCGTATTCACAGCTAGTTGTTGGTATACCAGCCACTGAAAAAATGGTTCTTCACGTAGTTAAGCCATTTCAAAGTACAATACAATTAATTTCGGAGGATATGAATACAGATGCTTCTAAATCTAAAACCTTTTACTATTTTGGAGAGAAAACTTACCCTTTCTGGTCTTGAATCCGCACGATCACGACTTCAGGGTGCACTTATAAGAAAAATGTCGCAACTTCCGTTTTGATGCATCATGGGATAGGAAAAGGCATCAAACTTGAACACCACGTGTTTAGAAGTAGAACGCCTCATGCACGCCAATGTTAAATTTAAACGTTCATGGCGGTTTTCTGATTTTCTTTTCAAATTTTCAAAATTTTAACCCGTAATAAACGTGTAAAATTATTTTGTATACTTTGTTTTTTAGAAAAACATGCTTTAAGCAATTGTAGACAGGAAATATTTTTCACTTAGCGGGGAATTCGTTACATCAAAATCCGTGTACGCTTGCCGGGCAGCGAGTAGTAGTAAATTTAATATAGCAATAGTAAGTAAAAAAACACTAAAGGTTGTTAATTGTTTCACATTACATTATAGCTTTGTCAATACCAGTGAATTTTGTGACGTCATATCCATACATTATTACTGATAATGTATTCCATTATTCAGCACTGCGGCCCCAAAGTGAGCAAGTTTTTTTTTTGAAAACGAAAATAGGACTGCGCATTTAAAAGGAGGGGAAATATCGGATAAACCATGTAATACACAAAACTATAAATCTTGACAATGGTTCACAATATTGATAATAATGTCTTACTGTACGATTTATTACATTTTTTGAGTCCTCAAGCACGCACTTGCCGTCTGTCTGGCTGGCGCTCAGCATGCAGTCCCCGTCCGATACGCTGGTTGTACTACTACGTTTGTTTACAACATGGTTCGCTTCGTTGCCGTATAGGTGAAACAGAACTCAGTACGTTTGCAAACTCCTAGACGATACTGGATTTGACACATGGCATATTATGTATGTCAGTGGCCATGTAAACGATGCAAGCGTGAAAGGCTACTCGAACCAGCCGTAAACGGGCCAACAACGGCAGCTTGCTGTCATCACCTTGACCGGAAGTGTCTACGGAAATTACTACGGAGCCATTCAAAGTCTCGGTCCAAGGTCAGCTACTACCAACAATCATGACGACCGTGGACTCTCCGTTGATCTAACATCTCGGCCACCTAATTCTGATGCACTGACTGTAATCGGAGACAACTTTCATTCATCGTTTTTTTTCTCCATGTCTGTGACTTTACCTTGCCTTGTTCTCGATATCGCGACGGTACCGAAACCCTCTAGTATGTTTGTCAACTGTACCTTTCAAGCACCCGTTTACGTCAAGTTCTGTCGTTCGCCGAAATAAAATAGCTCTTCTCAAGGAGCCATCGAAAATTAAATTTATAGACACAATTATTATTGAAATATAAACATTGAATAACAATGTTGAACTCTGTTGATATCGTTTGCAATGAATGCTGTACTACTAGCGACATAATAATGATCGTATTGATCAGCTGATACCATGGCATGCAGCTCGCTGATCATGCTGATGTCGATGCATGAACATTCCGTTTTCTTCATCTCTGGCATTTCACCGTGTCGATTTTTTGAATGGCATGATATTTAAAGGTGATGTTTCAAGTTTGATATAGACGGTAGGGATGCAGTTACTTTTCATTTCCCTCGAAAATACATCGTTTTTCAATTCAAAATGAACCGTGAAAGTGCTGGTCATTTTTTGTGCTGAACGTGCGTGTTCAGTGCAGTGTACTGTGCAGTGTGGAGTGCATGTGATGTGTGCAGAGTCAGGGCCGATCATGCTGGACGACGCTCACTGGCTTCAAACTCAGTTAAAATTTCCTTTTTTATTCGTTTTCTACAACTACAAATTCACTGGCATTGCCAAAACTATAAAATAATAGCAATAATGCACCCCCTCCCGGCCCATAATGGACTCAAGCAAACTTTGCACTCCATAATGTACTCGGCTTCGCCTCGTACATTATGTCGTGCAAAGTTTGCTTTCGTCCATTATGAGCCGGGAGGGGTGCATTATTGCTTAAGTATTGAAAAATTTCGGTAATGCTAAGTATTTGAACACTTGAAGGAGATGGTTGTTTGCACATCTTGGTTAGGTTTAGAACATCATGATTAATAATATGAACACTAGTGTTAACAATATGAACACTAGCCGTTCAAATTTGAACACCGATATCTACATTTTGAACGCGTAAAGACGCGTCTAGCGTCAGCTATTTTTACTGTGTACCGTATGAGCTGCCAACGAGGTATTTGATCAGGGCGATAAGCCTCCGCGTCAGTGATCGGCAGAACAAATTAATGAAGGGGATTAGGGAGGGCAATTAACAGTTATAGACTGTTTTCTTTGAAATACTATCCACAGATAGCTAGGGTAAAGTAATAGGCACACACTAGACACAGGTAAGGCTTGTACAAGACATTTGTTGATCATATTCATAACTTCTACACTAATAATTCTTTCCACACCCTGTGGTATTAACTTTTTTATAGTCTTGCGATTATGGATGGAGTGAATACAACGGTCATTGCTATTATGTCGAACCCAACGAAATGGACTTCAAGGAAGCTCAATATGCATGTTATAATCAAGGTGCCTATTTAACAAAAGTAACTGATCAAGCAGAATCTGATTTTGTGAATGGTAAGAAAAATTATTTTCTTGCACACACACCTCCATCCGTCCATCCATCCAACCATATATTCATCCATACAGATATACATCCATCCATCCGTCCATCCATCCATCAATCCATCCATCCATCCATCCACCCACCCACCTACCCACCAACCCATCCATCCATCCATCCATCCACCCATCCATGCATGCATGCATGCATGCATGCATGCATACATACATACATACATACATACATACATACATACATACATACATACATACATACATACATACATACATACATACATACATACATACATACATACATACATACATACATACATACATACATACATACATACATACATACATACATACATACATACATACATACATACATACATACATACATACATACATACAAACATACATACATACACACATACATACATACATACATACATACATACATACATACATACATTTTATTCCATGAGAATATTACCAACTGTTATTTTTGTAGTAACTGTATTATTGTTTTTAATTTTTAGTTAAATTTATTACTGTTTTATAAGTGCAAATAAAACGTCATGTTGCATGTTTAATCAGAAGTTAATGTCTGTTTTCCGTTCTTAATTAAACATAAACTATCATAACATAGTTCCAGAAAAGTAAATAATGCATCCTTTATACGATTTATGGATATGTAAGTTTACTTTTCTACATTGAAAACATTTAACTCTGTGTTATATTTATCGATACTGCACGACGGTACTAATCATGCAAATCGTAATAACTATGTAGGCCTGTCCACTGATAATGCCTGGATTGGAATAAGACGTGGCTGTGGATGTGAAAACTGGGCATTGGTCTACGACTCTTCTCTGGTAAATAAACCTCATAATAGAAACGTTTTTATTTCCGATTCATTATCGCCAGTACCTACATCCTTTTTTAAATTCCAGAAGGAACTAAGGAGAAGTATCAAATTTCTTTATTTTTTGCATTTTTCATTTTTTAAATACATACATACATACATACATACATACATACATACATACATACATACATACATACATACATACATATATACATACATACATACATACATACATACATACATACATACATACATACATACATACATACATACATACATACATACATACATACATACATACATACATACATACATACATACATACATACATACATACATACATACATACATACAATACATACATACATACATACATACATACATACATACATACATACATACATACATACATACAATACATACATACATACATACATACATACATACATACAACATACATACATACATACATACATACATACATACATACATACATACATACATACATACATATATACATAACATTTACATTTACAGTTTATTCAGTAATGAAACTCACAGCGGTCCTTTAGCAAAATTAGCCTAAAATATCACAAAATAATGAAATTTGTCTAAAAAATACAAAATTTGCATTTCATCATAATTCGAACAAATTTGATTGCAATCATCCCTGGACACCTGTATTCCATATAGGATAGAGAATAAAGACCCTTGTTTAAACTATAAGCCTCTTTCAGATGTATTCTTTTTTGAATGCGCGCAGAATAAAGAGAACTGAAAAGGATGTGGTTTTCACTATTCATAAGACTTGACAATTGCTTAGACGGATGAACTGCGTTCCGTAAATCTAGATATAACTGACAAACTGGACAAAAACGAAATTCATGTATCAATATGATTTACATAATGCGCATGACATTTGGTCTTATCTTTGTATTTCATCGGCTAATTCAGGTTTATTACTTAAGTTTTAGTTTGAGAAACTGATATAACGCATGCTTCCATGGGTGAAAATGGCAATGTCTGCAAACTTGATGACAAAATATTTCCTTTTTTGTATCAGGTTTTATTCACCGACTGGGGTGAAGGTGAACCTAACAACGATCTTGGCGATGAGGATTGTGTTGAGGCTAGAGTGATCACCTCCAAGTGGAACGACCTGGCATGCCATAGAAAACTGAAGTCAATTTGCGAAAAAGACAAATAGTAAGTCAAAGAACTAGGTCTGATACGAACTTTTCGACCTTCTGTTACTTGGAAAAATCAAACGTGTCGTAGATTCAAATTTATTTTGCATCCTTACAACGGAAGGGTAATTATACGACGGCTTTGAGAGTGACTGAAACTGAGGAAAATCCGATGTTTATAATGATGATAATAGTTCTGAAATGACTTTCCCTTACAAAATGCGTTCGACTGCAAATCTTATTAGATCGCTTTCTGTAATGAGCTTAAATTTGCTTTGGAGTTATAAGTATGGCATTGTATGCAAAATCGATTAAATTTATTTTGTGTCAAATATATTTTTTCCAGAGAACAAAGCGAAGATATTTATGGCTGAAACTCGTAATCGGACAAGCTCTTGCGAGAGTTTATAGCTTTCACACTTGATTTTATTTTCAATGGTGTCGGTGGCACACGTTACAGATGTGATTTTCACAGCCGCGTTTGTTGCAGAGACTTATAGTGACGGGAGTGACAAAGATCTGAAGATTTTCCAACATAACACCCTACTGGCTCTCTCCATCTGCACAATTCCAGCTGTAATGTATTTTCTTTCTGCATGTTAAAATTAAAATCATCTTAAATGCATACAAATATGTTGTAGAATATTCTTACTTTGCAGACAGTAATATGTAAAACGCCATGTCGAATATAAACAGTTTCATGCAGTCAAAGACGAACTGCAATAACGTTGGAGGAAAGTGTCAATTTACAGAAAACTGCAAAACCTTAAAAAGCGTAACAAAATGTAGCGATATCTCTAAACTTAGTATCTGGTATCGCTCATAACAGCATGTTCATATCTATTTTCTGACAGCAAACCTTCAGTCATAATTGAGCAGTTTTGTCAACGTATGAAAACAGCAATAACAGAATGAAAACGCATTCATTTATTAATGATTTAAGGTAGAATTAAAGCCCCGATAGCTGCAAATTTCATGAATTATTTTCATGATTTTATTTTCAAATCAAAATTGTGTCGTCTAATTGTGCTTAAAGAAGGACGTGCATAGAAGTATTACTGCTTGTTGACTGGACCATGATAAACAGGAGCAGCACTCATATAATGGCGCCCAACGGAAAAGTAGGAAAGAAACAGTATTTCTCGCACCTACCGGTACACATCGTGATCATACGAGAAACAAGCATGACGCCTTTACTTGAATGCACACAACCTACGATTGTTTACTTTTTGTTTTTGTAATCTTTATTTTGTCTCTCACAAGATTAGTTTTTAAAGATGGCGGAAAATCTAAACTGATGTTAATACCTTTGAATTTACATGCTACTTTTGACTCTTATGAAAGTGTTTTTACACTTGTTCAGTATTTAATTGTTCTTATTCAGTAGTCGATTATTAGCAGTGCATCATTGTATTAGAGCACCTAAAGCATTATAATTCTTGGCTATGTGATCACTCATCTCCTCATTCTCCCCTGGATTCTTGACGTTGTCAATGAACTCTCACCAAGACAGTTATTCTGTTTGTGCCCTTATCTATTACACACTTATTACAACTGTGGATTGGCTATGCGAGAGAATGGTAACTTTGGCAGGTTAAACTTCACCATAAAAATGTTATTTTATTATCCAAACATCGGTGTCTTTCCTTCTTGTAATGGTCTCTACTGGATCTGTTAGTCATGTATATTCATATCATTAATAAATCTTCTTTGTCTATTGAACGATAGCGAGGGTTACGAATTTACTAAGCCTTTCTTAAATTTAATTTGAATGCGATTGGAACACTGTGCTAGGCAAAGCACAAACCTAGTACATCAAGAAAAGTGCAGGTTATACTATTTGAATGTACACGGCTTAAGTGTAAGTCAACCACAGAACTGTTGAAAAGTGGGGTCAATGACCATAAATTTTCCGAATGCACTTTTCAACAAATCGTTCCTTTCTACCAAAATAAAGTTAAATGTTTGTTGTTTTATTAAAGGGGAAAGGCATTTTGAACAAGATTCGTTTACCAAAGACGCAAATATGCATTCATTCGCAATCACACTTTTATAATTGGCCGAGCCAAATTTTTAATTTTATAACGCCACATGCATGTATCTCAAAGCAACAGCTTATTATATTTGGCAGCCCTTTTCGTAAGGTGTAATGTATTTCGTCATTAACGCCACGTTGGCAATAAATTTAAAACTGTGGACCATAACTTTGAGGCAGGTGGCTGTTCAATAAAAAATGTGACCTTGACCTCTAAATCCGACTACTGATAAAAATGTAAAAGAATATTTGTGAGCATCATGACATCCGTAAATCAGATCCATGTTAGCTGACTCTGTAATTATGATTATTCGACCAGTTTAATGTCATATTACACTCTTATTTCAAGAACAAAATTGGGTAGCTCGTAACTTCAGATATAATCGCGTTTTTCACACAGGTGGTTTTCATATCGGCAATCTTGTTCTTGACCAGCGTGGCTGTAGCTTTTAAGTATTCCAAACAGGTGGATTTAATGAAACTTGTCTAAATCATGTTGTCATTGATAAAAGGAAGGTAATTGACCCGACCGGCCATAAACCACGAAAGACATTTAATGATAGAGTTAAGATACAAGCCTTATGTAGCTCAGCGTCTCTGAGAGAATTATTCCTGCGTTCGGCAACTGTGAACAGTTATTCTGGCGAACTTCTGCCTGATGACTATACGTACTGTACGCTTAGTGTTTCTAGACTCAAGGTTTTTATCTTCATCATTTATGCAACGTACGAAACCAGCGCTAATTTACTGATTATTTGACCAATAAAACATTTATATAATATATAGACTGCCAAATAGTTTTGATACTAGCTTCTCAGTTATATGATTGACTGACATACCCATAATATTCATAATCTTTGGTTCACAGAAAACATAGCAAAGTGCTATCAAATGAAGTAACATGCAATAAATGATGTCAGAACGGCGTACAGTGAGCACTATCCGCCATGTATCACAATCCAATGCATATCTCGGTACAAAAGTTTTCGAAGTTCAGCTAACCCTTATCACCTTCTTGTTAGTTGATGTCTTGTGTACATGGCTCTCTGACGTTCTGGCTTAGTGGCGTTGAGTGAAGATGCAAACACCCCACCATCTAAATATCCATTGCATGGTTCCAACAAAAAGGTCCGGGGGGCTAAAGAGTTGGTAGCATTTCTTGACTTCAGTCAGCTGCCTCTCACACAAAACATCTGTAATTTCATCAAACACGAACAATTAACAAAGAAAGACTTGTATCAATGTTAATATGAGACCTCTTGCATGGAGCATTAACTCTTCACCTGTTTTGTATCATCAAGCATACAACATTGATTCAGTCGACGGATTAAGTAACGCGCCCTTTGTAACTGTGCCTGCCTCTTCTGATGTATTTATAGGGACAAAGTCGGCCATGTTTCATGAATTTTCTTTTATACGAGATACTGCTTATATTGTTTGACATGTTGAAAGATACTGAATAAATGGGTGACCATGCATATATTCGACCCCAATTTAAGACACGATACATGAAAACATCGCGAAAATGAATTATTGGTCATGACCATAAATTCACTTTACGATGGTTTCATTTAATTTGTCTAAAATCAGGGTCAAATATATACATGGTCACCAATCATGCAGTATCTTTCAACATGTCAAACAAACAATGTAAGTAGTATCTCGTATCAAACAAAATTCATGAAAAAATGGCCGACTTTGTCCCTTTAACTCATCAATAACATCTTTAACATGATACGCATCCTATGCATTGTATGCACACTACGCGTCAACAAAGCTGATATTTCGTTTTCAACATAATAGCGGCAGTGTCTATTGTGCACTGTCCACCCATCACTCGACATGTACACTAGGAAAAACGTAAAGAAATCTACTTTGAAGCAATTCGGTGCACTGAATTTAATTTGGACAGCTTGTCGATTTATGGAACGCCGTAGCTGTCATAAATGCATTTTAAACATATTATCATTTCCTTTACCGAACAATTTCCCATATCTTCAGAATATGTTTGGCAATACTCCCGAATCATTGAGCATTAAAGGGAGAATGTTGTCGGAACTGCGCTTAAAGGTAGCTGGGGACCTCTACAACCAATATAAATACTGGAGCTAAGGGACTTTGCGATTGATGAAAGATAATGTTTGTATAATGTACATCGTAAAATTTAAATATTGGAGCTATGTTGATATGATGATCTATATATAGTGCATGGAATACACTGCTTGTAAACAAGAAAGTCGCACATGCGCAGTTCCGACGACCGCCTCCATTTAAGACAGACATTTTAGGAATTGGCAAAACATCATTGGCATTCATTTCATCATGTTAGTCATTTGCAATACCTTTGTACACATTCAGGAAATTATGCTATACATTACTCTGACTTCATTAGACATTGTTAGAGACTGATACATGAAATGCGCGCGGACTCAAAGTTGAGAACAACGCCCTCACAAATACTAGTATTGAAAATACCTGAAACGATGAGGCGAATGACTTGGACTGTATGTTGCGGGCATTCACTTAATATAGTAATGACTGCGTCAATCTAAAATATCAGAACAGCCCCCGCTCAGTTTTTTATTTTTCCAGGATTATTTTTATTAAATGTGTAAAACGGCAAACCAAGTAGAAGATATGCAAATGACTAACAGAGTACTTTCATTTCTAATTCCGATCAAGTTGAAATTTGATACACGAATGGATATTTACCAATTAGACATACGCTATCATAAACAATAATCCAAGACAATCTAATGTTATCGCCATATTTTAATTTGTTTCTTAGATCTGGTAAAACAACGTTTTTTATGATGAATGATGCTGATTATAGCACCTGTTTGGATGTCTCAATCATACTTTAAATGTGGTGGACATCGATAATTGTTATATCGTTTTGAAAACGTGTGTAGGCTTTCCAAATTTACTTATCATCACTGGTACGGGATGCGCTGCATGCTTTAACATAGAGTTGATTATAGGTTTTTTTCATGCTGTTAAGTACACTCGTTTTTATTTTGTGCCACATTTTTCAATAATGTCCAACTCAAGTAACATATTGGTTAAAATGTTTCAACAGAGGGGCTCGAATGTTTTGTTCATGTATAATACGTCTAGCGGATTTACAACCTTTTAGAGCATAACTCTACGGAACTCTACAGGATGAGCAACAGCGTACTATCGCACAATCCTATGATTTAGCTGTGGCAATACAAACGTTTGGAATATACAGAGAGGCTAATATGTTTCGTTCAATAATAGATCGATGCACATACCAGCAAAAATTAAATTACAGGGGCAGTGGGAGGCACCTGGGAAATGAGTGTGCTCTATTCCCCTTTCCACTCTCTGATATTTCATACGAGAAAGTATAGACACTATTGCTTTGTCCTCTCCCTTTCCATGATAAATTAATAACGAAGATTAAGGACTTGACTACACACTGCTACAATCATTCTACAAACAGTGCCTCAAACGGCCAAATGCGGTGGTTTACTGGGCGAAATAAATTTATCGGTCGACATTACGCGAAAGGCTGTTTTAGCGATGAAAACTTGCACTGTCTTTTCCAGTGTTCACAATTCTGAGGTCAATCAAATGTTAAATGTTTAAAGTGGTTCTCCTAAATTCTTGCATCAACTTCTTGCGACTTGTTCTCGTGGAGTACGGGTTAAAGCTTATGCTTCACATGCTGAAGGTGATTGGTTCAAGTCCTAAAAGCGGCATTGGTCGTTATATACGAAATTAGGATATCTTATAAATAACACTTTATCTCTCTGTAATTAATCAACTGTTCCTTCCACATAGGTACTGGATGGCTGATGAAGACGTGGATAGCGATACGATGTTACAAAGAGGGAATGGGATGAAAATATCGAAAATTGGGGCCCTTCCTTTCCCAAAGTTTCGAAGCCCCATTCCTAACTCTTACCCCTACCCCAAAACTTATCGCCCCTTTTAGAACGTAACTCTTGACCTCATTTAAATACGTAAAACCATCCATGACGACATCAGTTCGTGCCTATAACACTTTTACATAGTTTCCAAATAATTTCTAGACTCTGTTACAGGGTAAATGACAACGAAGCACCTATCACAGAATCTAGTGGAGCTGAGATACGACATATTACATATTTTGCCGTCATCTTTGCGGCCATCTTGTACATTTTAAATTACCCAAGGGTGCAAGCAAAGCATCGTGCAGGTCCTAATTTTGTATGCATCGAACAAGATACAAAAACAATAAGAACCAGCGCAGGGTCAAAAATATTTGATTTCTTGCTTGGGCATCGGACTTTCGTAGCTGAAAAGGTGTTCCACTTGCAAGCTTTATGTGATAATAAGAGGCATCATGTGTCATTTGTCATTGTACTGTTATTTTTATGAAATGTGAAGACCAATGCAGGGTAAAAAAAATTGGTGAGGTTGAAAATTCGGGTTTTTACACAAGACCATAAATGGGACACGGCAAATTCCTGCCCTTATTCTACCTCTCCTTTTCAATGAACAAAAATGCCGGAAAAATTAAAACTATTTTACACCCCTGTTTTTAGAAAATTCCAAAAAAGTACATCAGCAGCAAACGTATTAGACACTAGAAATGTTTGCTAGCTGCCAAACAAATTACCTCGTGCTATAAATTTAAATTTAAATTTGTTTTTGGTCAGTTGACGGCCTTCACGCTAAATTGAGTCTATATTTACTTGATCACTCGAAAATGATTGAATTTCAATATGGCTACAATATGCCTTTATCACACGGTGGTAACCGATACAGCAAACACATTTATTTGTCTTACGATAATTTTTATAGGGCTCCACTATATATTTTCAGAGTGAGTTACTCTGTTTTCTCTGACGTGAGTGAGTCACTGATGATAAATTTTGATATGACCATTTCCCGTAGAGGGTTAAGTTCCCTTATGGCATGTGTTTGATAACATAAGGTAAATGCTGAGATGATAACCCAAGCTTTTCACGATTTCTGTGTGGTTTCTGCGTTAAATGCGTGTGTCAGTGTAGTTGTGTGTGGTTTTTTTCTCGAATTAATAGGCATATTGGAAGCATGACACCATTCTAGTGGGTTGCCGAGCCATCAGGGACAGGGAGATGGCATACAGGTGGTGCCTGTCTATAGCGTGCCAGGTACAGCCACTGGGTATTGAATACCTGTATGGTCACCCAAACGACGTACGAAGTGGTGCGACTGAATGCAGTGCAATATCTTCATATAAGATGTAAAAGACTCAAGATGCCAAGTAAATTTTATTCAGATGACAACGTAATGACATGATAAAGAAATTTTATTTGAATAAGCCTCGATTGGAGATATAATCCAATAATCTTCGGGGAGCATTCGAAAAATTCTTGCAAAGAGAAACAAAAATATATGCATCAAAGTGTCTTTTACCTGTAACCAGCAAATGTTACCTAACCATTTTACTTGAAAATGCCGCATCTATAATAAGCATCATAATTGCTACCCTCATATTGCAGTTACATTTCGTTCACATCTTCCTGAAACACATCTGTTTTTTGTTATTCATTTGTTCAACTTTTATCTCATGAATATGTTATCCCACGGTCCATGAAATGAGATAGTTACTCAGAGATGATTGTGTTGACACGAAATGATGCTGTTATTTATATCTTTTCCCGACCAATCGGATTAAGGAAATTGTTTACATACCCGGGCAGATACTTCTATAACATTAACCCTCAAGAACACATATACACATAATCTCCCTTGTGCAATTTCAAGCTCCGTTTCAAAACTGGAAGAAGCGCCAGACCAAATTTAATAGTGACGTCTACAAAGACAAGATATCAGGTGAGCGTATTTACCATGGTCTTTTTGTTATATGTGTTGTTGAGCCCATCCACCTGATGAAAGGCATTTCCATATTCAACTTTTTTGCAGCAAATCCAGTAAATTTCAAAACACGGGAATATGGTGACAGAAAAAAATCACACAACAAGAACACGTATATGCTTTGTGTATTTTATTCTTTGTTTGGATAGTCGCCTAATATAAAAAAATAAAAAAGACAGATACATCTTCACCAAACAAATATAAGTTGGTGCTTAATCTAGCTTCTGTTGTCTGGCCTTGATCAATGTAACAAACTCCATGGAAAGTATCATTTCGGTATTCGAAAAAAAAACATGTTTGCTTTAACCGTTTGCTCTTCTGATTCGCTTTCTATAAGGTTATCATGTTTGTCAACACATTAACTGTCACACTTCACCTTTGGAGAGGATCAGACATTTCATGTTTTACTTAAAAGTGCTGACAGTTGCTTTGAAATTGCATCAATTATCCGTGAACACTACTTAGGCCGTCATTTGTGGCAGTTATAAAAAAGCACTACAGCAGACACATGCCTAACTATACACACTCACATTAACAATTCAGATTTTACAGTACTAGATCCAGCGCACGTTTATAAAGTACTGTGACGCATAAACCATTAGTGATATGCAATAAAGTAATTATTCCAGCACTACTGCTGTGTGTTTTCCATGTGACTCTGGGGCTCTTTAGAAGACGTCGTATAAGTATATTGCAATCTCATTCATAAATTCAGCAATTTCAAATCAATTCTTGAACGTTCAAGCCATTTTGAACGGCGAACTTAATTATCGCTTTTTCTATTTAGTAATAATTATATTTGACATCCCTTACAACATACTGTCTCACCTTGCTTGTATTCTAGCCTCTTACGCCGGAACTATGAAGATCTACAGTGCTGGTATTTTTACCCTGCTTGTTCTGAGCGCTCAACTACTCGTGGTAGGTAAATAAGCATGTACAACTGACGAAATATGGGCTAACACTATTCAAGTTTAAAAATCCACATTTCGTAATGCATATTATTTTATTTACTACAAGGATCTCCCCATCCAAAATTGAAATTTAATTTAAAAGAAAATATGATCATGTTTTGTCTAGGTGCTACCTTCTTCTTGTCAAGTAAAATGTTCGGATTGACAGTCTTAAAATACGTAAATACCCATGCTCTGCATGTATGTATGCAATCTACAAACACTTCGTCAGCTCAATGCGGAATTGCCACAGATCACAAAGCGTAAAGAATGCGTATCCTCTCATATAGGTAGGTAATTCCGGCCATGGGTTTCATCAGCCAAAGTACCGATGAATCCACAAGATATCCAAAGTCAATTCAATATACCGAATTGCTTTAATGTCGTTTCTTTTTGTATTTTTTGTAGTGCTTATCTTGCGATGATGGTTGGTCTGAGCACAATGGACACTGTTATTATGTTCAAGATGAAAAGATGAACTTTGTTGACGCGCAGTGTGCATGCAATGCAAATGATGCGTATCTGGTAAAAATGGACGACCAGGCGGAATCCGATTTTGTGACAGGTAGAACACACAAAGGAAACACCGACGCACCTACCTTCCTATTACAAAATTGCCCCTGGTTCTTGTGTGTGTATGTATGTATGTATGTATGTATGTATGTATGTATGTATGTATGTATGTATGTATGTATGTATGTATGTATGTATGTATGTATGTATGTATGTATGTATGTATGTATGTATGTATGTATGTATGTATGTATGTATGTATGTATGTATGTATGTGTGTGGTATCTAAATATGTATCTATGATGTATCTATCTATGTAAATATCTATGTATCTAGGTATCTATGTACGTTCGCACGACAGGTTCAAATTAATTGCGTCCTCTATTTTAATAGGCTTAATAAGTGATACTGTTTGGATTGGCACAAGGCGAGCGGTTGTTGATTGTGGTTGTTCCAAATGGTTTATGATACATGGCCTGACTCAGGTAAGAAACTTGATACTCTTGGTATATATTTTGTGGTGTTGATAAAATATACGTTATGCGTTGCACCCAGGCATAATGTGTCGCGCAAGCACAGTTGCCTGCTGTTTTATGTTGCATATGTTGTATCGGACATGATTTGCGGAGACATGGTAACAAGGGAAAGAACAAGCGAATGGTGTAACGTGGTTGACAGGACTGGTGCCAGCCCACTATGCTGACGATACCCCCTATGGACGGGTCTGGTGCGTAGCTTTTCTACACGTAACAATTTGTCTTGTAAAATTTTGGTACCATTTTGTATGGCCGTCGGTCAAAAAGGCAAGCAAAGCAAACCTCTTCTAAACCAAACAATCTTTCAGTAGAAGTGGATAGTAACCTAAATGGGTAAACACAAAGTAATTTGACCTAGAATTGGTATTTGCGAAATAAATTGCATTGGCGACCCTTGATTATGATAGCTAAACTTGTTCGACATAGAAATTTGAACCCTACATTATTGTGTAATTTTATTAATAAGACATCGATGGCGAGGACAAAATCACGTTTTTACGTATCGTGAAGATTGTGCTAACGAAAGCATTATTGATGATACATTCTGCTAGTTTGTCATCAATATAAACGTATTTACTTAACTATATCGTTCTTGGTTAAAGACTGTTCGTGTTTTAAATACGTATAGTCACACAACGTTCAAAAGATGTATCATTGAGTTACCCAAGACGTTACCATTAAGAATTATATATATTTTTACGGCTTTATATTGTATGTAATTGATTACCACTGGCAGATACAGTGTTCTTTATGTCACAAAGTAACTGGTTTGTTTTTTGCTAGGCTGTATTTACTAGCTGGAGTCCAAGCGAACCAAATAACAGTGGAGGTACCGAACATTGCGTCGAAATTCGGATATGTAATAATCTTTGGAATGACCAGACATGCAGTGATGAGCTGAAATCAGTGTGTGAAAAAGCAAACTGGTGAGTACATCGGATCTATATCGTAAATTATTGGTTTTCGAATTCCAATTGTGGTTTGTTTTGTTTGAAGAACACCAAGTGCATACGTACCAGAGAAAAATTATAACAATAGTATCAAAAGTTACAGCTATTTACATTTAATGTGCAAAATCTCTTCCATTTATTTGCATGACCCATGACTATTCTAAGCGATTTGACAGGAAAATTCGTTGACACACCGGCGGTACCCGAATTCGATGCCGTTGTCAACAACAATTAACAACAAAGAACAAGTGGGTCTCGGACTTTAAGTTATTAAAGGATAATTTTTATCCGTACAGGTAGTCTATGAACCTCAGATATAGCAAGCAGTACCTGTTTTGTATTTCTAGATATGTCAAAAATAACAACGGTAGTGAGTAGAAAGAAAATTATAAAAAGGGTACAGAAGAGAGAGAGAGAGAGAGAGAGAGAGAGAGAGAGAGAGAGAGAGAGAGAGAGTAAGTAAATAAGACGATGATCGACATATTTTCATGTAATTAATATCTGAACAATCACTTTTTCTTTTCGCAGATGCCGAAAGCATAAAAATATACCATATCGGCCATGGCATTCGATCATGTTAGTCCAACATTCCTAAAATAATTTTCATTCTTTAAATTAAATGTATGGTATGGTGTAGTTCTGTAATGTTCTGTACTGTTCTGTTCATAATACACAACTTACAAGAAGTTGTTTAAACCTACCTGGGAGAATGTCAGCGACAGAGAACAGGTACTCGAAAAGAAAAGAGACAGATACCCGAATACAAGAAAACATATACTCCAGTTGACAGTCACTTTAAGCATTATATATTAATCGACCTGTAATTGGTATTTAGTAGTATTAAAATATGCATCATAGCAAAAATTCATTGTCATAATGTATCTTCTCTTGCTGCCAGACACAACTTGTTCCTTCCATTAGGGAATGGTTCCTTCCATAAGAAAATGTTTGGTGCTACACTACAAATTAAGTTTTATAGGAGTTAGTATGGTATATTTGAGAGATTAAGATTGCATATGACAACGGAACGGATACGTTATCACTTTTTGCGTGCTCTTATCATATTTTGATGATGCCACACGTTCTATTTGCAGTCGTTGTCTTCGTGAAACTGCCACATTTCTCGTACAAATTGTACGAGAGAAATCTTTACACTAGCTTCGTCATAGACTTGACGTTTAATATGGACATTGCTTTCGTACCGTATTGTTGCTTCTATTTTTTATCGATTACCGTCTGATTTTGAGATATTATTTAGAAACAAACTGGTACAAAGCACAAAAACCCCAGCCCACACCAGGGAAATGGCAGATTTTGCGGCGGCAGACGTGGCATACGCACTGCTGAGAGAATTTAAGCTCTGTTTTATTAACCTAATATCATCGCAAATTCTCTCGTCAATGCGCGAACTAAATGATGTGACTATGCTATGCGAGTTGGCTGCGTGAGTCGGCACTTCTTAATCTAGATGTACTCCAAGTGTGTTTACTTACGTATAAATATCAAAACAGGATCTATCTATCTATATATAAATCTATAATTCTATCTTCTATCTATCTATCTATCTATCTATCTATCTATCTATCTATATCTATCTATCTATCTATCTATCTATCTATCTATCTATCTATCTATCTATCTATCTATCTATCTATCTATCTATCTATCTATCTATCTATATATATATATATATATATATATATATTATATATATATATATATATATCAGTAAAGATGAGTTTTTCAGATAGTTCTCAGTGTTGTTCTTAGAGTAGCTTGACAAGAGCGGGTGAATGTATTTACACATGTCTACTGATCCGGTCATAAATTTTGTTTTCATTGCGTTGGTAATGTTGACACAACGTTTTGTCCCAAGAGTAGGACTTCGACAGGTGAAAATATGTCTACAAAAGAAAACATGGACAAAACTCACAACAAAACAGGACTAGTGTTCATCTTCATCAAATGTTGAACGTATCTTACATGCTGAGTGAGCTGCAATTCACAAATATGCGTAGAAATATAGTAGCAATTTCAAATTTGCGCCAATGGTTATTAATATTGCCTATCTAAGGGCACTGTAAGCAATTGTTATTGAAATTGTTTGTCGAGCACAATAAGCCTAGAATGTTTATCTTTGTAAACATCTTATCTATCTATCTATCTATCTATCTATCTATCTATCTATCTATCTATCTATCTATCTATCTATCTATCTATCTATCTATCTATCTATCTATCTATCTATCTATCTATCTATCTATCTATATATATATATATATATATATATATATTATATATATATATAATATATATATATATATATATATATATCGTATACCTATGCCCTGTATTGTGTCTGTACTGAGTTCAGTGACATGATTTATCATGTTGATTTGCATGTCAATAAAGTGATACGACTTGTTGATTTGCATATGAAAGGAATGATAAGTGCGTCTTTCTTTCATTCAATTGAATATTTGCATATGAAAAAGTGATACGACCTGTTGATTTACATAACAACGCCTGATACGGCCTGTTGATTTGCATACCGGACTACTTACATGGTGGCGCCCTAATCAAAACAAACCATGGTGCCCGTCTATGATTTTGACTTTGACTACGATATCATGTCCGATCTCCAAAAGTGGCAGGGTTTTGAAGCATAGGGAAATGCGGGTGAACTAAATAAAAAAAACATGTGTCGATATAGGATTAACCTGCTAGTAGTGCTACCAATTTGAACAAATTAAAGAGCAGAGCATCACACCGTACGGGCACTGACAGATCGATGACAGACCAGCTGTTCCGTCCGTGCATAAGCACAGACGCGCAGACGACAAGCAAAAGTGCTATCGGACATGTCGGAGGACCGGCAAATTCAAAAGCACAACTTTCAAAAATATCATGTATTCATGGTAAATGCGTTCTGGAAAATAATACCAAACACAACACTTGCATGTACCGTACCGATTCGGTAGATATCCTACATGTTTGATGACAGAGTTCAAGCATTTCTCTGCTCAACCGTAAAATAATTGTCAATGAGCCAGCTGATAGATTACTTCAGACGCTAGTATATCATCCGCCTTAGCAAGATGACGCAAACAAATGTAGTCCATCAAGAAAAACCACAGTGAAACGTATCATATTTTAATATACGAGATTTATTAATTCAATAACGTGGGCATAGGTATATGATAATATGATGATATTATCTCATGAACTGGCCCGTATCTCCACCTGTGTGACGTACACCAGCACATATAAGAAATCCATATTACCGCTGTTGTACGTCATCAACCGGAACTTTTTTCTGCAATGGTACCGTTCGTACATGCTCGTACATGTTGCCACACAGACCGCGATTGTCGTGATCGATGCCGTGCTCTCATGACATTTTGACAAAATGGTGAAATCAAGATTTGGAAATATAGAAGGCATGTCCAACGACATTTCGAGTCGCTAAAGCTTTAGCTATTCCCAAGAATCGAATGAGGATGCCGTCGATTGTTATAATGGCTCAGTAACATCACGGCTCAAGTCGTAAGGTTAAAAGTGGACGTCGTCGTACCTTGCGATCGCAAAGCGACGTCGTACCTGGCGATCGAGGTTGGCGATAAACCCGAAATATAGACCTCAACGAAAGTTTAACTTAATAAATGAGTACCGTATAATCTCCAGGAAAGCGACATAGAAAGCTCAAGCATAAAGTCATTTTACAAACAACGATAAATTTCCTTCATCACCAAAATTATTCCGTCGTTTCTCGATCGGAATCAAACCTGCAGCATAAGGCTTATAGTGAAAACATACGCTGTCGACCTACAGTGCAGCGCCGTAGAATCCGATGTATTTCGAAAGTTGACTCGGACAACACTCACAACAGGACAGAGTTACCGTCAAGTAACAAAATTGGGATGTACCTACGGGAAATATATGTGTCACAGCAAACATCAAAGTCCGTAAGACGAAACTTTGACGACCGAGATGGCACCGAGGAAGACCGGTGACGGCAGTGCCCACTACAAGCGCACACTTTGTGTGTCATTGATCTGAACATTTCGGGCTCGCCAAGGTCGTAAACTTGTGATATTTTAATATCCACAGCATCTCTAAGAAAGGTAACTACTGTTTCGATCGTGTCGTTGCATTAGTTTCAAAATATAATAGTAAATATTCTAAATAACTCAAAATACTAAGGTTACCGTCGCTAGCGCGATGAAAGTCATGTCCGCCGATGTAGACTTGCCTTGGCATCGGTCCAGCGCGAGACAATGATTGAAACGCGCACGTGACCGAATCCGTATGTCTGATTGGTGGAGATACCATTTTATGTAGCAAAAGTTCAGCTTAATCGGATTTATGAATGAAAGTATACCTGTAAACATTTGCACATCTCCTGGGTGACGGGCCGCTTTACCCAATAAATGAAAGTAATCCGCCTAAGAAAAAACACAAAATCGCGATAAAAACCATGCAATTTGTTACAATAATTTTGATCCAACCACATCAAAGAAAAATAAGAGCCATCCAAATAGGTAAGAAACAAACAACTCCTGTATTTTCACCATACTGTCACTTAGTATTTTCTCCGACATGTAACTTTTGTACTTTTGTCCTACTTTAGGACGAAACGTTGTGCTGATATAATAAACTATTTGAACCAGCAGATTGGTACGTGTGTCATATCCTACAAACGAATTATATATAATATATATATATATATATATATATATATATATATATATACATAATGTTTATTTCTCCTTCTAGACATATCGCAACAATGATGCGATGGCGCGTTTGTTTGTTTTTCCCATCAAGAACGCGTAAAAAGATGAAACAATATAGGAATGCTAGTACAGACAAATGCACAGCGGTGTTGCTTTAGCATTTTTGTATAGCAACACTTCTGTGGTTTGAGTTTTAGTGCAGTTTGAGTTGAGTTTTAGTTCAGCAAGGCTCAGTTTTGACAGGTTAATATAACAACTACATATGTGTACAGTTCTGAATCAAATGTTAGTGTCAGTTATTTTGTTTTACAGTTCTGTTTATACGCTACTGCGTTATGATCTGTCAATTTGTATTTCAATATGTGGTCTTGTACACAATCCGGTACATTTTCCTCCAACGTAGAACCACGTGAGTAATCAACATCATCAAGAGCTGCTTCAAGCCGGATTTGTGCTCCTTTGTTAACTTCTTAGCACTGTGTAACATACGGGTCAATGTATTTGACGGTTTGCTTCACCCTACAGGCAGTCCGAGCACATTTATGGGCTACAATTTCTATCAAAATTTTGTCAAAAATTTAAAAATAAATGACTAGGGTGTTAAGGCGACATAAATTGACTTTGGTACTCAAAGAGCCAAGAGACAGCTGTAAAGCAATTTTGCACACTTTATGGCGAATCGTCGTATGGTGCGGCGCGGATAAAATGCTCTTGTCAGGAACAGAATTCGCAGCATCCTAAACAGGTATAGGCTAAATATTTATCGTAATATCGAGTTTCCTTACAAGTTCAAGGATGTTGAATAATTGCTATGCTATAGATGTGAGTTCATTAGCAGTCAGTGGCTTGGGTACGTGTTTGGGAGAATGTCTTAACTTGTAGCCCTGGAATATATCAAAGTTCTCTGGTATCGAACAAGATAGTTGATGAAACGTTTGTCTATGTGGGTCAGTGAACCATGAATAGTCTGGGAGAACATCAAAAAACTGATCTTCCCAGGGATTTACTTTGCCTTGCCACCCTAGATCTTGACCTTGAAGCCACCTTACCAGTGCATTATGCAGCTGAAATCTTGCGTTTGCTGGCCACACGTTTTCACGTCGTGAACGAAACAGTATATTAAATTGATTCACGGTACGTCCGGTACTTTTATTTGTGGGGTTTTCACCATTGTTAAACGTAAACTGAAATTATTTGTCAAAGTCTATACAGTCAGTAACTTTCGCCGCTAACGGTAAGCTCTGAAACTTTCCATCCACTCCTTCTACACAAGTACCTCCACACAGCACTGTTCGAAATCGTTTGGTAAGCTAAATTGATCAGCAGTGGACAAACTCTTCTTGGGAGGTCTTATGCACTTCATGCAATGAAAATAGAGCGTTCACATCGACTAGGTGAAAGGGTCTCAATACTTTCGACCCGGCCGTAACTTGTATGGAAATAAGCAAAATTGTCATCAACATACACCATGCGTCATACAGACTATACAACGTGCATTCCTGTAGTCATTTAACTGTAGTTTCAAATCATATTGTAAGTGATGCTGCATTGCTGCAAAAATAAATTACAGTATTGTACTAAAGAAGAACTTCACAATGGTTTGCAGTTTGTGGTTACAAGGAATCGCTATAACATTAAAAATGCTTCCCATTTCAGCAAAGTCCCGACAGACGTCTGTTTGATAAAGGATCTGATACATTAATGTACAGGGCAACATTTATTTCCGTGTGTCACTACATTCTGGTCGATGTGCCCTTTATACGAGGGATAGCACAAACAATTATTCGTCCTTGATATCGAAATGATAATGGTTATACAATTTTAAGACATATGAAAAGGAAATGCGCAGCAAACTGAAGTGAAGAAATTCTACCCACTCTGGAACCCTAGAACGTTTTGGGGGACCAATAGATAATTAGCTGGCAGAGCGTTTGCATAACTGCTGACGGCCATGTACTCCGGACAGTGACAACCTATAACTAGAATGTGATAAGGGTTCGCTGAACATGTACCGAGATATGCACTTGAATTTGAAACATATCAGGTAGTGCTCACTGTACGTTGTTTTTGAAATCATTTATTTTACTTTACACTGGACAAAATGCTTGGTATACGTCCAGTATATTTGCGCACATTGATGTATATGGAACACAATATTAATTGCACACGTAACTTACATCTTTGTATATGGAACATTCCAATACGTTGATATGCGTAGCGTATTTCTATGCAGATCATGAGTATACGTAATGCAGATCTTTGCACACTAAGTGTACACTGTAGTTTTGCATTTTATAAGTATACGTACGTGTATACTTAACGTATTTGACACATGTACAGAATAAGCATTTGTGATACCGTATATTGTTGATTGTCAAGCATTTTGCCCAGTGTTACCTTCAGTGTTAACACTTTATTACGTTTATTGTGAGCCAAAGAAGCATACTACAGGTATGTTTCTTGATTATATAACACGGAAACTCCATTAGCTATTTGGCAGTCTGGAAATAGAAATATTAATTGACAGTCTAATAAACAGTACATTGACGTTTATTCTTAATATTGACTAAATCTCGATGATGTACGCATCTAGAGTCTAGATACACTAAGCGTACAGTAGGTAGATTGTACCTAGTTATCTGTTACAAGAACGACGGAAGTTTAGTTCATTCTTTGCAAAGGCCAAAATACTTATATCATAAGAGCAGATCTATATTAGGGTTGGGTAACACTTTATCATTTAATGCAATGCGTGGTCTTTAGTCGAAACAATTACCTGTCTGTTGCCAACATGACTTGGTACTACATTAAGGCCGTGCCCAGAACCAGCATAACGCAGTCAAACAAGTTTAAGTCTGTCTGAGTCTATTTTCCTATTTGATCTACCATCCCTCTCCTTTGACTGAATGAGTCAGACTATGGCGTTAAACACCATTTCTAAATCCACCTTTTGTGATGCAGTCATTGCTTTAAAATTAATTGCGTGCGATAAGTGATGTTGAGTATGTGAGTGCGAGTGCTTCATCAACTCTAAAGCGTGTGGAGGGATCGCAGTCAGAATACTTGTAACAAACTAGCACAGTTATTGAACCGCTCTTTTGAAGGGCGGTCACTTGGCCGAGCGGTTTTGACTTTGATATCTTCGCTAAGTGACTAGGTGCCATACTTGTGAGTTCAAATCCAATCGAAAATTGAGTTACTGAATTTAGAACACTTAAAAGCAACACTTAGTCAACTCAAGCACAAAAATCGCCGATGAATCCCACTATTGTGAAAAGCAGGCGTACTCTACCGCTACATACTCTTGTTCCCCCAGCTAAAGTGTTAAAAACCCTCAAAGTTAGCCAATAGGGATGATATTTGTAACGGGTTGATGGATCGTTATGGATGTCACGATGCCCCCAATCATTCTATTTACATATTATTGGGTAGTCAGGATCAAAAGTGTAAGTCAGTTTTACTGAAAAAACAACTGTATTAAATTATAAATAGGGTTCACTGAAATCAATTTATTACCGTTAAATTACAAAGTAAATTGTATAAAAAGTGCTGGCAGAATATACGAATGCACAAGTAAAATAAAGTGTTTTGCTGTTGTCATGAGTATGTGCACATGGGGTTGATGAAGCTTTAAATTTAGCCAAAAATGTTTATTGGTAGTGTCATTGCAAATGTGAACTACTGTCTTTTCCTCGCGTCTGTAGTAAAATTTTGTTACAAATCCTCTTTTCGACCCCTTCCCCCAAATATGTAAGCACATTTTTGTGGAATGGTAAAACTAATACTCTTAGTACAAAAGAACCTTTTAAAAAATTATGGTCACTGAACTTATTTTGAAACGGCTTTGTGGTCGACTTACCCTAACAATTAAATATTCTGACCCACACTTTTGTTGATGTAAAAGGTTTGTGCTCTAAGTAGCACCCTTCTGAATGGAATAAAGTTAAAATTTGTGGAAAAAAACTTTGCATGTTGAGTGAAAACGATTACATATTAATTTCAAGTCTATGCTTCATTGGAACAGACAAAATAGAATAGCAAACTACATGAGAAATGTCGCGACCTACCCATGCTTCAAACTTAAAACAATATTTCTTGGAGTGGTTGAACGTGTCGAAATTAGTCATTGCTGTCGCTTTATTGTGCATAGTTGTATTGATTACGTAACAGATGCGGACAAACGAAGTAAAACAGTCTTTGTGAGAGTCCATTGACGACGCGTCAGGTCGATGAAGATCAGTAATGCCGAAGTAGGGTGACTTGCAAATGAGATTTAAACTTATGCTCAAACTTTCCTCAAGGAAACTTTTAATCATTCTCTTTCAAAATCAAGAATAATCTAAGCTTTACAAAGTTTAACAAATCGATATTTCCCGTTTGTAATAAAACGCAAAACGAAGATAAAGCAAACTTACTTGCCTTTTACCTTTTATATCAGAAGCTTCAATCTGTATAGGTCGATTGCTCGTTTTGGTGCACAGATGTACGTTATGAATAAAAAGATACTTTCCTTAAATCGCAAAAATGTGATAAACGTTTTCAAACCAATATACTTGACAGGGGTCTCAAACCCTCATTGGACTCTGAATACCATGCAATGTCAATACAATTACCACTATCCATTAACAATAAAAACACTTCTATATTTTTGAAACATTTCCAATGAATACCTAATGAAGGTAGCACCGTCAGATCGACTAAAGAACAAATGAATAAAGCTGCCACGTAAATTACAACGCTATGTTTGACCTTGGAAAAGATGGGTGTGCCCGTGATAGAAAAATAATCTGCCACGTCTAGAAAAGTTTTGAGAAATATATAGTTACTGCTATAAAGTGAACGTCCTCTAGTCCACATTGATCCAAAATGAACTGATGAAAATTTTCCAATTGGGTTTTTAAATTTTCGGCATTTGTCTCTTTGCTTTAAAGGGAATTGTGATACCCCTTGTTGTAGATTCTGAGGGCTGAAGAGTTATTTTTATTTATTTTTACAATCTCTACATTTACATTAGTGTTGTTCCAAGAGTCAAAATGCTCCCGCATATATGAATTTATGAACACCACTTTCTATGAATACGTAATGAAGGTTGAAAAACATAATTTGAATCTAATGGAGTGAAAGTTCAATCACGAAAGGTGGGGAAAGTCTATGTGTTCAAGTGCTAAACACTTTCAGATGTAGCCGCGCTAATGAAAGTCTTACGATCAAGCATTAGATTCAGACAAGGACTTGCATCAGAAGAAAACCGTCATAAAAATTCGTACCATTGTTGAGGGTGCTAATTCAGCAAACAACACAGGCGATAATTGTGATTGTGGCTCACTATCTTCAAACACTTCCTGCAAAACATATCAAGCAGTAGAGAACAAATTCAATTTTCAATACTCCAGGTGTAGGTATAAAGTTATTTCCGAATTAATGAATATAAAAATACGAATTGAAAGTCTCTGAGTGACGCACCTATTTGTTATGCCGGTGCTAATGAAGGGACCAGGGCCTCGAACGGAATAATGTTGAGATCCAATCGTAGATTAAAATTTTTGATTCGGATTTTGATTTACTTGAATTTGTAAGGATTCTGACTCATTCATCACTGCGGTATTCACTAAACTGGTCATTAAACCAAGGTCCTCTACCTTCATTTTAAAGCCCACAGCCGGCAGTCAATCACCTGGTCTGCCTATCACCCTTGACGAAAGGTTAGATCAAGGTTACATCGTCACGAAACTTGTTAAAACAACATTTGGTGAATATTCATGGATTCATGAAGCTTGAAAAGTGTCCAACTTATTCCTCTGTTAGCAATTCGCGTACTTTTTGCGGAGCTGTCTTTCACGTTGTTAGCCTTTTCTATTCAAATTAGACAAACGTTATTTTTATGCAAGCATAAACGTTAGAAGCGAGGACTGTGTTGCCTCTTTAATATCGATTACAAAATGCGATTTACCGGCGGTACACGTAATTTTTGAAAGGTCCTTCCTAAGCTGAAAGACAGCGAGAGTGACAGTGGCTGAAAGAAGACCACTTTCACGAAAACAAGGATATTTCCAACTGCGAGGTCTCGTTGAAAGGAGATAGTTGCCATCATCCCCATTCTATTTTATTACATATTTGCCTTCAAATGACTCAGCTGAAACAATTTTGTGATGTTTGATTTATACTTAACGAACACGGCGAACAATGATCGCCTCCTTTCTCCCTGATTCTCTTTGTCTCTTTGTCTCTCTCTATTCTGTGTCTCTATATCTACGGAAACACATGCTCCCCCATTGACAATATCTATCTATCTATCTATCTATCTATCTATCTATCTATCTATCTATCTATCTATCTATCTATCTATCTATCTATCTATCTATCTATCTATCTATCTATCTATCTACCTACCTACCTACCTACCTACCTACCTACCTACCTACCTACCTACCTACCTACCTACCTACCTACCTACCTACCTACCTACCTACCTACCTACCTACCTACCTACCTACCTATCTATCTATCTATCTATCTATCTATCTATCTATCTATCTATCTATCTATCTATCTATCTATCTATCTATCTATCTATCTATCTATCTATCTATCTATCTATCTATCTATCTATCTATCTATCTATCTATCTATCTATCTATCTATCTATCTGTCTGTCGTTTTTGGGGCAGAGATTCCGGGAACAGCAGAACGAGCTTTGCCTCATCGCTTGCAAACACTCCACGCATGTTGCAAAAATCTGCCATTGCGTAACCGACATCGTGCCTCGAATTCTGCAATAATTGTAACCTACCCAGTAGTCAAAAGGTTGAAATACTATAGGTATTGACCATTGATAGTGGACTGTTGTTAAAGTCTTAAAAAGCACAGGGTATGCAGCATCCCAATGTCAGAAAGTAAAATTTTCGGCGGAATTTACTTCTCCCTTTTGCAAGTCATTGATGCAACGTTTAAGGAAGTGTTTTAGCATTGACATTAGACAAAAGGCCATCGGCACTGTTCATCAACGGTAAAAATTGCGCCCCTGCACACGTCACTGGTATTGCTCTTTTCACTATGACAGTCCCTCCACCAAGCAAGAGACTATGGTCAACTTATGGAGGTAAGGGTCAATCACAGTCCGTGTGTTGAGGGATTGAGGGTAAACATATCATTGACCGCATTTCCACAATGATGGCCAGAAAATTCATCGCCAATAATTCCCTCATGACAAAATACTGAGAGCAAGCTAACTTCATTTACACTTTGCCACGAAAAACATGCATTTGGCGCTTTTCGCAAATGATTTTAACAGGCGATAATTGGTGTACATGTTACATGTTAGCATCGGTGATGTTGTCATGCAAAATCAAGATAATTCGTTGTCTTTAACTGTAATTCAAATAGTCTTTATAATAGTCTTTAAATTGTCCATAAATGAATTTTAGTCCGGACAAGAACTATGTTGTAAATACTGACGTTGCATTTTTTCGCCGAGAGATATGTTTAAAGTATACTATTTTTTTCTTAAAAACACCCTTACTTCTGTCATGAATTAGATTACTGATTACCAAACTTTACAGTTGTTGTCTGTTTTAATCTTTAGCTTGGAGATTTTACCAACATTTTGACATCAAGAATGGCCTTCTTGGCGTTTCAAGTCACCGATAACCACCACAAATTTACTTGAAACCTACAATTATTCCATCATTCTCGAAAGTCGTGTAAACGTGGCTAATTGCATTACTATTATTGGCATCCACCAATTTTGAATCTTTCACGTTTAATTCGCTACTGCAATTGTGTGTTTTGTATCGAACTTTTACTAAATTTGTTTCCAATATGGGTTTTACCACCCTTCATTACGTATTCATCGAAAATACTTATAAATGGAAAGTAGTCTTCCTAAATACAAATGTGCGGGAGGGTCCGTGCTCTTGGAATATCACTAATGTAAATTCAGATAAACTGTATCGTTAGCACTCAACTGCTGGTTACAGAGAAAACACACTCTAATGCATAATATTTAATTTTCGCATGAAGCACTGAGCAGCTTAAAGTTAAGTAAGGATTCATTTACATATTTAATGACCTTGGTAATTATCGATGTTACTTCAAAATTAAATTTGATGAAACGTGCTACAGATGTTAATCTGATAGATATATAATTATTCCATGAAGCATTGGGCATCGTCAAGTTAATTAACAGCCTATTTGCATATTAAATAAAGTTTTGTAATTAGTGATTCAACTCTGAGAGTACTTTGCAAAAGTTGATGAAACCTGCTACATATCATTCTCCGACAGATATCTTACAGTTCTGTGAAGCGTACTACTAAGTGATGATCCTGTTGTAATCTACATGAGCACATTCAGTTCACATTTGTTTTGTTTTTTTCTATGCAAGACATTGCAATGCTTCCTCATGACGGTTTGAACATCTCTCTGATCCACCTGAAACTTAACTTACCATTATTCTTATTAGTTTATTTCAATACTGTGGCCTCCGGAATATAGTACAATACAATAACTAAAACTTGTACTTGGATACATGAGCAATACAAAAAATGACATCATAGATATAATTTTACAAAAAAGTAATTAAGTCTCTAACTCATGTTAACGTCTCCCTCTACTTTTGAATGCTAAAGATACAGATTTTGCAAAATAATCATTCTCTGTTTTCAAACTCTAACCGCATTAATGACAAATTTCTGATAATCACAATCTTTGTAACAGTGCCTTGCTAAATACTTTTCTCCTAAATGTGTATAACGTGGCACTTATGTCAAAAATAAAAAAATGATCTTCCACTGCGTCATATTCACGGTAAACACACGTTCGATTTTAGCACAGAATACCTTAATTACAGTATCAGTTTCTATCCTCAACTGATGTGCTAAGGAACTGAAACGACACCATGTTGATTTTAGTTGTTTGTCCGCAATACGTGTGATGTAAGACTCTCAATTGAAAGAAACTTTAAATGCACAGTAATATCTAGTTTAGTGTCCTTTGACATATTTTTGTGAGATGAGCATGTAAAATTATTACGAATTGTCTGCTTATGAAATATCCCAAAATGATTTTTTTTACTTATTATCAGTGAGTCATTTATATCAGAGAAAACATAATAGTAACTCTCTTTGACAATGTGCCTTGTTATAGCTATACCCGTTACCACCGCGAGACAAATATATGTTGTAGCATATTGCAACTGGTTTGTATCGTTTTCAAGAGATCAAAATAATCAATTTGGCAAGAAGGGTGTTAATTGACAAATAACGAATTAAAAAATTTAAATTTCCAGCATAAGCAAATTTGTTTGGCAACTAGAAATCACTTTTGGTGTCTAATTCGTTTTCTGCTGTAAGTCTAATGCCACGATGTAATTTTGGGTTTTTTTTAAAGGCGGGGTAAGATATTTTCATGTACAAGCTAAAGCGTTTTTCGCAATCGAATAGAAAGTTAGAATTATGGCAGCAATTTACCGTATCCTATTAATTGTCTAGCGTTGAGCCCGTAATTTTCGGTCGCATCTAAAGTTTTTGACTCTGCATTGCTTCTCACATTTCTTAAACATTACATTACAATGACACATGACAAATGATACCTCACACAGCTCGCAAGTAGAAGACCTTTACATCAATAAAGTATTGTGCCAAAGTACAAACTCTAAAACGTTGACCCCGCGATTGTTCTTTTTTTATTTTTTCTTCTTTGAGGAAAGCATAATAAGCATCTGCACGATGCTACCCTTGCAGCCTTGGACATTTTAAACTATTGAGGACGGCCATGACCTCTAGCTACACTCTTACTCTAGTCTGTACAACAAAGTAACCTAAATGAACACCTATGATTCTAGTCATCGTCACCAAATTGTGTCTATATCCATTAAAGGTAGAATTGGCGACAAATGTCCGGACTCTCAATCTTTTATTTTGTTTCTTAGGTCTGGTAATCAATGATTTTACCTTGAATGATACAGATTATTTGACCTCTTTGGATAACTAAATCAAATTTCGATAGATACTGGCGCCGTGTACAACAAAGCGACTTATTCACGCAGACCTCAAAAATGTACTGTTGAGATTCATATTCCTTAAAGGGGAAGTTTAAAAAATCGAATCTAGAAGAAGAGTGAATAATCTCAATTGCTTCAAATATATATCGAAAGTTGTACTTTTTATTAATACCCATGACCTACAACTAGGTTACTACCCATGACCTACAACTAGGTTACATGTATAACACGCAACGTGCTCTTTCCGCGTTGGAATATGCAAGAACTCGTCAAATGACGAGACAATAGATACGTCTGAATCGACAAGAGTGACGTCAGAGGTTATTTTGACAGAATATCCCCTGTGAAATAGTCTTTGAAAAAGCGCCCTATCATGTTTGATACACGCAGTGTAGTCTGCAGCTTTGAGAAAACTGCGGTTGACATAAATGTGGGGTGCGCCCACGATGAGCGACGAGCTTGTAAATAAAACCGCAAGATTTTACATTCAAACAGCGAAAAATATTGGAACGGCTCATCGATGATAAAGATTGAAGTACAACTTTGGACGTAGCTAGCTGTGTTTGGAATATTTTCGTAGAGAGTTCAAATATGGTACCGCTGTGGAGAAACCGACAAGTAAACTTGTCACAATATGTATATATATATATATATATATATATATATATATATATATATATATATATATATATATATATATAATTTTATTATATATAATATATTATATATATTATATATTATCACAAAATCACAATGCAACAATAACATTTTGTTGTATTATAAAGCTCCCTAGACCTGGCTTTCATTTGGGCAGTAGCATCCTGTCATTACCTGCTGTGGTCGTGCGTTACAAAAACACATCGCTATATCCCTCAGCCAACGAATTAGAGAATAGCAACGTTTTTCTTGTAATGCATGTCCCGTCAGGGTTATAAACGGGCACTATATCCCATATGACCAGGCAAAAGGTGTTTATACTAGCAGCTATCTTAGTGTACAGAGTGAATTTGTAAGACTGGCCACGTCACTGTTCTAACTATTGATGTACGCTAAGCGCACATGTGTGACACATCATGCTCTTGGAAAAGCCAAGGTAAAGTTGGGCTATGAGTAACGGAAGCAAAATGATAACTTTATCGATTTTGCAATGTGATGTTAGGCGATTCGAATCATCTTATCGATATCAAAAATTCAGCTACAATTCGCCTTTGTGACATATACCCGAACTCCCACGTTCTACGGTGCTTTAGAATTGAGAAGTAAAACGAAAAAGGTGTGATTGTTTGCATTGCAGCAACGAATATATAGCTAGAGATGACGGCAATTGTCCCACTAAATATGTCGAAAGCAAACTTTGAAGCATGACGAACAGTGGTTGAAATATTATTTGATTTTATTGTTTTGAAAACAGATGAAGAATTTTTAAAATGTTTTACCGTTACTGGTACGGGATGTTCTGCACGCTTTAGCATAAAATTAATTATAACTGTTCCTTACTTGTTTGTTTGGTAAACTTGTTCCTATTTTGTACCACTTTTGTTCAGTTATATCTAACTTGATCTTAATTACACATTCATTTAAATGTTTACGCACAGGGATCGAATGGCTTGAAAGTGCTTGAGCAAAACGGTACAGTCCGTGCTGTGGTAACACAATACGCAAACATTTTGAAATTAAGAATTATCTACAACGAGCTTTTGCACAATCCTATAATATAGCATTGGTAATATACCAAAGTTTGGAACATTCAGAAAGGCAATTATGTTTAGTCCATTTATAGGTCGATGTACGTACCAGCAAAAATTAACTTACAGGGGCAGTAGGGAGGAACCTGGCAAATGGGCTTGCTCTATTCCCATTTCCAATCTCTGATATTTCCAACCTGAAAGTGTGGTCACTATCGCTGTGTTCTATCCTTTTTCCATAATGTATGAGTTACAAAGATTGAGCACTATATATTGGTGTAATTATTTCACAAACGGTGCAACCAATGGCAGAATGCGATGGTTTAAAAAGAGAAACGAATTAATCGGTCAATATTGCGCGAAATGCTGTTTTATCGAGCACGGTCTTACTATATCATTTCCACCTGAGAGTTAAATGTTTGTGTCAGTGTAGCTGTTCTTATCATTCTTGTCGGTTACCGAACCATCATTGTTTGGGACAACGAGATGACCCACAGATTTTGACTGCCTGTACCGCACAGGGTACAGTCGCTATTTATTGAATACAGGCATGGCCACCCAAACGTCGTACAAAGTTGTACAATTGAATGCAACGCAGCATCTTCATACATGCTGTAAAAAACGCAAAACGTCAAGTAAATTTAATTCTGATAAAAAAGTATTCGACTTAAAGGTGATATTTGAATGAAGGCCGATTAGAGATAACCAAACCATCACCAGGAAGCATTGATAAAAAAGTCATGCAAAGAGAAAACAACGTTATGTGAATTAAAGTGTGTTTTACCAGTAACTAGCGATTGTTGCCTTGCCACCTTTCTTGATAAATGCCATATCTAAAATTAGCATTATAATTGCTATCATCGGATTGAACTTACTATTCGTTCTTTTCTTCCTGAAACACATCACCTTAATTTGCATTATATTTCTATTTACTGCAGTACTATTCTATATTTGTTGTTTATTTTTCAATATTTTGTTTCATGAATAAGTTCCTACGTGTCATAAAATGAGATAGTTTACTCAGAGATGATTTTGTTGAAATAAAAAGATAAAGTTTTTTATATCTTTTTCCAGCCAATCAGATTCGAGAAACTGCTCATATGCGCTGGTGGATAGTTCTATCATACTGACCTTGAAGAACATATATATATACGTGGCCTCCAATGTGCAATTTCAAGCTCCGTTCCCGAACTGGAAAGAAGCGACAGACCACATTCAATTGTGACGCATACAAAGCCAATTTATCAGGTAAGTGTAGCATGGCCTTTTCATTACATGTTTTCTCGAGCTCATCCACCTGTATCAAAGGCATATTGAAGTTTAAACGTTTGCCGCAAATCCAGTAAATTAAAAAAGGATGGTGGTGGTGACAGAAAAAGTCATATAATAAGAACATGTAGATGCAATATGTAATTTAAAACTTGTTTTGACAATCGCCAAATAGAAAAAAATAGACTAAAACAAGATATATACATCTTAAAAAAACAAATAAGTAGTCCGTGGTTAATTCTAGCTCCTCCTTGTCTGGCCCTGATCAAAGTAGCAAACGCCATGAAATGTATCATTTTGCTATTCGAATAAAAGTGATACATGTTTACTTTGACTGTTTTTTTCTGATTCGCTTTCTATAAACTTATGATGTATGTAAACGCGCAAATTGTCATACTTCACCTTTGGGGAGGCTGAAACATTTAACATCATACTTGAAATTGCTAACAATTGCTTTGAAATTACATCAATAATCCGTGAACTCTACTTAGGCCGTCATTGGTGGCAGTTATAAGAATGCACAACAGCAGACACGTGCAAAATTATACACACACATCAACGATACAGATTGTACTGTACCAGATCTAGCGCACGTCTATAAAGTACACTGACACATAAACCATTAGTTGTATGCAATAAAGTTACTATGTTATAACTTCTCATGTAGGTTTTTCATGTGACTCTCAGGCTCTTTGGACGGCATCGTATAACTATATACTAATATTATATAAATTTCAGCAATTGACAATTAATTTGTTACTTTCGGGCCATATCGAAAGGTGAACCAATCGCTATTGTGTCTCGTTGATTGTGTATTAGTCTACACCGCTTACAACGTATAACATTTCCCCTCGCTTGTATTTTTAGCCCCTGACACCCCGAACTATGAAGATCCCCAGTGCCAGTATCGTTACCCTGCTTGTTCTGAGCGCACATTTACTCGTGGTAGGTAAATAAGCTTGTAGGAATGACGAAATATGATTTAACACTATTCACATTTGAAAATACACATATTGCTTATTGATCTTGTTTAATTCACTTCAAGAAACTAATCCTCGAAATAGAAGTTATGTTTTAAAAGGTGCTACCTTCTTCTTACCAAGTAAAAATGTTT
The DNA here is from genome assembly GCF_041260155.1 of Ptychodera flava. Classification (NCBI taxonomy): domain Eukaryota; kingdom Metazoa; phylum Hemichordata; class Enteropneusta; family Ptychoderidae; genus Ptychodera; species Ptychodera flava. The sequence goes on from NC_091930.1 coordinate 4,250,198, forward strand.
CGATTTCTATTGACAGTCTTGAAATACGTGATAACCAATGCTCTGAACGTATGTATGTAATCTACGTGCATTCAGCTCAATGCCTTATAGCAACATATCACATGCCCAGAATGCGTTTCCTTTTATCTAGCGCAACAGTAGGTAGTCCGGCCATAGGTTTCATCAGCCCCAAGTACCGATGAATCCTCAAGAAAATTCAATAGTCAATTCAATATAGTGAATTGCGTCAATGTCGCTTCTTTATGTGTTTTTTTGTAGTGTTTATGTTGCGATGATGGTTGGTCTGAGTACAATGGACACTGTTATTACTTTGAAGAGGATAAGATGGGTTTTGATGACGCGCAGTGTGCATGCAATGCTAATGGAGCTTATCTCGTAAAATTGGACGATCAGGATGAATCTGATTTTGTGACAGGAAGTACGTACAAACAAACCTGTGACTAATTGAAGTCATTTTCACCAAACTTTCCATTCACCTTATGTATGTATGTATGTATGTATGTATGTATGTATGTATGTATGTATGTATGTATGTATGTATGTATGTATGTATGTATGTATGTATGTATGTATGTATGTATGTATGTATGTATGTATGTATGTATGTATGTATGTATGTATGTATGTATGTATGTATGTATGTATGTATGTATGTATGTATGTATGTATGTATATATGTATGTATGTATGTATGTATGTATGTATGTATGTATGTATGTATGTATGTATATATGTATGTATGTATGTATGTATGTATGTATGTATGTATGTATGTATGTATGTATGTATGTATGTATGTATGTATGTATGTACATTGAGAGTTCACATTTTAAATCCATCAAGCACTACTCAACTGTTAAATTTCCTGAATCCCCTCATTTATTGTATACAGTTCGCACGATAGATTTTAAATCATCGCAACCCCTATTGTTTTGTAGCTATGATGAGTGACAGTACTTGGATAGGCACAAGGCGAGGGATAGTTGATAGTGGATGTTCCAAATGGTTTAGGATACATGACATGAGTGAGGTAAGAGCAATTGATATGCATTCATTTTGGCATTTGACATTCAGTTTTCGTGATGCTTCTAATGTATACGGCTGCTTTGTGCTGCACCGGGTATGATGTGTCGTGTAAACATAATTACCTGCTCTTTTATGTTGAATAGTCAAACCTCATGTTGTATCCCAAACGATTTGCTGTGACATGGTAACAAGGGCAAGAACAAACAAGTGATGTAACTTGATCGACGGGACGTTTGCCAGCTCAATATTCCGATAATACCCACTATAGACGCGTCAAATAAAAAGCTTTTACGCGCTTAACAAATTGTCCTGACCAAATATTGGTATGGTTTTGTATTGCCGTAGGTTAACAAGGAGAGCAAAGCGAATACATCCTAATCGAACGTTCTTACAGTAAAAGTAGATGGTAACATATGTAGTAAAACAACAAGTCATTTTCTCCTAGAATTTATTGGCAATGGGAAAATAGATAACTGTCTGTGACGACTCTGGATTATGATAGATAACCTTGTTCTATGTAGAAGTTTTAACCCAGACGTGTTTGTGTAATATTATTAATAACACGTAATGGCGAGGACAAAATATAATTGTTACCTCTCCTGATTCTGGTATTCATGATAGTAATATTGATGTTTATTATTGGATCGTCATCAGAATAAACGTCTTGGCCTAACTATCCAATTCTGAGTTTAAGACTGATCGAGTTTTGAATACTTAAAGTCACAAAAAGTTGATACGTTATATCGATTATTAACCCAAGACATTAAAATGGAGAATTGCTTTTTTTACCGCCTTGTATCCTATATTGCTGGTGATATTTAATGCCACAATCTAAATGAATGTGTTTGCTAGGTGCCATTCACCAGCTGGAGTCCAGGCGAACCAAATCACGATGGTGACGAAAATTGTGTCGAAATCCGGACGAGCGATTATCTTTGGAATGACCTGTCATGCACTCATGGGATGAAATCAGTGTGTGAAAAAGAGTGAGTACATCGGATGCATGTCGAAAATCATAACTTTATCAGGTGTCGCACTACAATGATATTTTGTTCTATAAGATATATATATATATATATAATATTTATATATTACTTAAAATACCTGCTTTGTATTTATAGCTTTCAAAAAAAAAAACCACAGTGAGTCGAATGAAAACTTGCAAGAGGTACATTTGGCATATGAGAGAGAGAGAGAGAGAGAGAGAGAGAGAGAGAGAGAGAGAGAGAGAGAGAGAGAGAGAGAGAGAGAGGAGAGAGAGAAGAGAGAGAGAGAGAGAGAGAGAGAGAGAAATCGTCAAGAAAACAATTATATCTTTATGTAATATTTCAACAAATCACTTGTTTTTCTTTACGCAGGTAACAGAAGCATAAACAGATACCATACAGTTATGTCATTCGGCCACGTTAGTCAAAGTTTCCTCAAATAATTTCTATTCTTTAAATTAAGTGTATTGTATTTATGTAGTTGTGTACTGTTCTTTACTGTTCTGTTCATAAAACACAACTCGAAAGAAATTGTGATACTCTACCTGGGACTCGGAGAATGTCAGTGACAGAGAGATATGTACCAGAAGACAAAAAACGTTTGCTCCTATTGGTTATTACTCCTAGCATGAAATTGCTAAGTAGTAGAATTAAAATATGCATCATAGCAAAATAGTATTGTCTTAATGCATCTTCTTTTTAGGAGACACTACTTGTCCCGTCTAAAAGGACACCTGTGGCGCTATATTACAAAATAAGTTTTATAGGAGTTAGTCTGGGAAAATATATTTGAACATTCCTACCAGTATGCCTTACGTAAGATATGTAACATTATGATGGACTTGTGTGCTGCCATTGTCTGATATCTACCTATATATCTATCTGTCTGTCTGTCTGTCTGTCTGTCTGTCTGTCTGTCTGTCTGTCTGTCTGTCTGTCTGTCTATTTATCTATTTATCTATCTCTCTATCTATCTATCTATCTATCTATCTATCTATCTATCTATCTATCTATATATCTATCTATCTCTCTATCTATCTATCTATCTATCTATCTTGCCGCGTTGGTTCAGAAATTCACAACGTCTGTCCCACTAAACGTGGTTTCTTTACAAGTAATGCGGCTCAAAAAGGCACACAATATGTGCAAATCTGGCATAAGCCATTTCCATAGCACAGATGCCAAATTATACTTGAATATCTGATTTTATTTCAACTGCTGCCAACCGTGCAGTTTCAAAGATCTATTCTCACATATCGTTTACTGTTTGGTTATCTTACACACCATGATACATTACAAATTATCGACTTCGACAATTTAGTAGCCTTGAAAAGGGCCGTTTGTTTCGGAGCATTTCAACCTACGTGTAATTTAGGTCCACCTGGTTGATGCCTATCCAAGTTTGTCCAACGCATGGTCGACAGAGGTAACGCTGACACTCGGCATCACTCGGCATCGGACAGGTCTCTCGGAATAGATGGTCTCATGTCGGGTAAGCTGTAACTGTTTCGACTTCATCTGCCTTGATATAATTTTCCTTCTCCTTGCCAAAGTCATTCAACTTCAAGTCACCGTGAATGAAACAAAGCTGCGAGTGCTGTCGTTCGCCAGACACGAAGAGTAACAACGTGACGGTACATCTTTACGCGATAAACGCTGAGCTAGTGCTTGTCATCTTCACTCTGGTGAAAAATATCCTGATCAGATGCCTCATTCTGACGTGATAACTTCTTTCTCCCAGACTTTCCCGACCTCTGAATTTTACACCTCCTTGGATAATTTCTTTCACATCTCTGCAACCTCAGACTTTTAAGTCCATGGTCACTGTAAGCGGCCCGTCAATAACCGTAAGAAACGTCTTCTTTCGATATCTAAATGGTCAACATTTCACTGTCTGAGCAAGCAAACTCGGCAAAACTCTCGGCGGCGAAACTTCAGTATCATTCACTATCAAAACAAAAAATTGAAATAAAGTTGAAGTCATTTTAAAAGCACTACCATGTACCTTATATCCCCCAACCCATACAGCAATTTTCTAATATGTTTGCAAACTAACATAATATACCCACGCTTTCATTGCAGTGTAATGGGATACTAAACGATTCCCTCTACTCGACACTAGAGATGACCAAAGAAATAGATTCATTTCCGCGACACAAATATCATAAGTTATTGCAAATCTTATTTGGTAATGTTGGAATGGTTTGATGGGATCATAAAGTGACTGCAAAACTGTTAACTTGAACCCCCTCTCTCTCTCTCTCTCTCTCTCTCTCTCTCTCTCTCTCTCTCTCTCCCTCCCCAGCTCCTTTTTACTATTTCTGTAGCAGCTTAAATTACCCTAGAACAAACGTCACAATGTTTTGCAGTTTGTGTTAAAATGCTTCACCATAATACCGAAAACGCCTCCTCTTCAACGAAGCCCAGAAAGGCGTATGTATGTCTGACAAAGGTTCTAACACTCCAGGACATTAATGCACAGATCAACATTTATTGCGCTGTGTCACTCCATTCTGGGCCATGTGCCATTAATATGAGCGAGTGCCCAAAAATTATCCGGAAAATTGATAGTTTTAGAATTTGAAGACAGATGGAAAGGAAATACGCAGCACATTAATGTGAAGAAATACCACCCACTCTGGAACCCCAGAGCGTTTTGGAGGATCCATAGACATTTAGCAGGCGGAGCGTTTGCATAACTGCAGAGAGCCATGCACACAGGACAGTGAAACTCAACTAGAAGGTGATAAGGGTTCGCTGAACATGTTAAAACCCTTGTACTGAGATATGCATTCGATTTTGATACATGGCGAGCAGTGCTTACTGTACGCATTTTGAAATTATTTCTTTTATTTTAACTCCCATGATAACACTTTACTACGTTTACTGTGAGCCAAAGATGCATGGGACAGGCATGTCTCATAAGGGGACCTGCCCACACTATTTGGCAGTGTAAAGATATATAAACGGTCGACATTCTTATAATTAGGCAAATTAACGCTTGTTCCCAACATAACTCTGGACTACTTTGAGGCGGTGTTTATAATGAGACTAGAGCCAGTGTAACGCGGCAAAAACACAGTTTAAGTCTGTCTGAATCAATTTTCGTAATTGCTCTAAGAGCCATCTCCTTGACAAAAAATGTCAGAATATGATGTAAAAACAACATTTCTAAATTAAAGCTGCAAGCAGCGTTGGCGGGGCCCAAGCGATTAACATGGTTTCCAGTTCGTGCAGTGATTTTATTATGTGCAAAATTTCAGCTTGAAAACAGTCAAGTCCTTGTAAATAAGAATTTCGAACATAATCTCATATTTACTGTCTGTTTCAATCGTAATCGTATGTTTTATGCAAAATACAATATGGCGGCAAAACCACGTGACCGATCAAATTGCCTTTCACAAACTTGAAAGAGCTCTCACTAAGAATGACAAAAGTGGAATTTCATTGCCATCAGTGTTGTGGTTCTGGAGAATAAGATTTTAGAGATAAATTGCGATTTTTGCAAAATCAAATGTGGATTCTGAAACTGAGCACAGTTAGCTACCAAAAATGTCTTTCAAAAGTACAAGACATATGAATTAGATGCCACTCAAAATTGACGATACTGGAAGGCTGAAATATTCCATCAAATTAATGTATTCATCTCTGAAATTTTGAGTGTAATAATTGCAAATTTGGTTGTAATTCCATTTAGTCATATATTTTTTCATTTCATCTTTAGTGTTCAAAGTTTTACTTTTGTATAATTTTATGACAAGAATGTGAAAATATAGAAAATCAAGCATGGTGACCCCATCTTTTGTTTGTAATATTATCTTTGATAATTTTGACAATATTTATGTTCAGTTTATACAACTGCGTTCGTGTTCTACTCTCTACAGCATGTTGAACTGTGCAGTATTCAGCTTGCTAGCACAGCCAGTGTACGTGTACCATGCATCAATGCTGACAACTGACTGTCAGTCTGGACTCTAATTAAACTATCACCTAATACATATTTATATATACTGTTTTTGTCGAGAAACTGAACATTGTGTGTTTGAGCATGCTGTAGGGAGACAGCAAGAAACTGTAGTTGATATATTGGATCGAAATATTGCAAAAATCATCAACGGTTGGAGCTTGTGCCCTGTTACTAGGCTCAAGTCTGATTTTTTTACGACAAATCACACATGTTTAGATTTTTGTCGAGATAAAAGTCATGGAATGTGACAAAATGGTTGTAGATTCTTTACATTATTACTAACATTACAACATTTGAATGACATAAAAATGGTATTCATTGTTCATTAAATTACCTACAAAAACTTGGAATCGGAAAATGTAAAACATAAAAGGGAACCAAAACATTTTTAAGTGCCCCTACAGGTGGGGCAATATTTCAAGTTCCCTCTCTACTACCCTCAAAATTTTCGAATCACCGTTCCTGAATTTCTCCAGCCCCCTCTAACCGGTTTTTGTGAACGCAGCCTTGGTAATAAACCTGCAATCGCTATCAGTGCTGTACTGTACATGTCGCGCTTTAACAGCATGAAACCTGCTTCAGCACACCAGTTTTTCAAACGAATTAGATATCCATTTTCATACCACTTCAAAAGTAAAATACTCATAGACTTGAGATATTTGTGCATGTTAGACTTTCGATACATTTGCTTTACGATTGAATTTAGCATGGAGCTTTGGTAGCTCCATGAATTTTAGCAAGCGATGCTCGGACAGCGCACACAACGAATCGATGACACTTGGGTCAGGGGTCATCACAAAAAAAATCAGTGCGTATTCACGGCAAGCTTGAATCATGTCACGGATCACGGAAATCATGGATCATAAATCCAAATGTTCATGTCTATTACTTAAACAGAACCCTAAAATATGAAATACATAATTTTTGATATTGAGAACCGTCTTTTTGTTTCACTGACGATCAAGTTTAATGCTCAAATATCGCGACAAGAATATAATTGCGCATTTGCTCTACTTCTACGTATGCTTTTGCCGTTACCTAACTTTCCAAATTCACGGTAGACTTTCCGCAATAGTAGTTTGATGATTTTGTTCAATATATCGCGCGTGGTGGAAACCGCAATTATCCATAATCACACAGTCACCTACAGCCAAACACGGATTTCCAAACTAATCCGTAACTTGAACAGCCCCTCTGAAAAGGTTCAGTAACTTAAACCCGTTTGATGGGCCAACGATCACATCGGGATCATCGACACCCGTTGCACTGATAGGGAGGTTGATCGTATGGAAGTAACTGGTGTCTCTGCGGTCCGGTCCAGATCCAGACCGCAACGAAAATACGGTCGTTTTGGCCGAAATTGTTCTCTATTTGGGCATGGATGTAAAAAGAAGAGGCAATATCCTTTCCCTATCTGCTTTTACCTCCTAACCTACCGCAGAAAAGTTGCGATTAACTTCTTCTAACGTCCAAAACCGCTCGCATTCTGAAACATAACGTACTCGACAAGTTATTTAAATTTACCCATGTAGATCGCCATTGTGAATCTCGCCGAAGAGACCCAAGTTATCTCTACAGACCGTTGCAGGGCTGTGGTGGAGGCCGTATAACGCCGGGAACACACACCTGAACGCAGGGCTACTTTTACACTAATAAACCTCACGAAGTGCATGGTTACTGAGTGTTCCCACTGTAATAAGTTGTGCAAAGAAACGTTCTGAACAGCTACACTAACAACTGAAATGGTCACACCTATTTAGACCTAGAACTATTATAAGAGCGTCCAGCTTTGATTAGCCATTTTACCGACAGGCTGTGAGTGAGCAGCCATTTTAAACCTAGTTTCCTTCCCAACTGACAACAATCAATAAACAATTTGTAGTTGGTAATTGTAGCTGCCTTCTAGCTGCATCGTAAACTGTGATTTGTGAATGCTTTAGTGGGGTGAAGGCGATGTGAGACACCTGAGTGTGGTGAACGCGATAGCGGGCGGGGTGAGCGTTACACAAAGGAGTTTATCCCGGAATCCCGAGGACACCGCGACATTGCACTTTTTATATGATATCCAATATTTACGGCTACTAGATTATACAATATCGAAGTTAGATTGGCTCGGCTAGATCTATAAGGTGGTGGTAATTTGACAGAATTCAGTATCGCCTAGTATCAAGGTTAGAGTCAGTCCCTGGAATCATGGATGTAAAAAATAGCATGCTGGAATTAAGTCGGGTTTTACCAGAACAGTAAGGCGGTGAAATTTCCGATATATATCGGATATTTACCCGCGATTTGACAAAATCTAGTATCGTTTAGTATCGAAGTTACAGTCAGTCCATGAAGTCGGTTTTATGAAAACATGTACATGTAAGGTGGTGAAATGTCCGATATATATCGAATCCCCGACCGAAACTAACTCCACTACTGCACAGACTCAGATAACGCATAAACCTGGCCTGCGCTGCGCTGCCTAATTCCAAATAGGTTCGTATGGATATAGGAGAGACACAAAAGAAACTACGATTTTAAAAATTATTTTAATTTTTAACATTTCACCGACTTCAATCAACTCTAGGTGCATCGTACCGTGCATTTGTAATGCATTTGCATTGTTTGGATGTCTCGAAACTACCGAAAGCGTACAATGACCGGACTATAAAAACAGGGGATCTTGAAACTTTTTCGCGCATGCTCATTTAAGCTTTTGTAAAATTCCAACGCTATCAACTCACTATGCCCAAGAAGTCTGCCGTCAGTCATCGGCCGACGTACGACAAAGCGACAAATTATTGTGTTCAAAGAGTAGACAATTAAATGACAAAAATGTCGATAATATGGCTGATATAAGGATTATTTTTGATTCATTAGTAACAGTGATGGAACCGGCATAATTAACGATGGTGGACATGGTTTTCTCTCGCCTGCGCGATTGCGCAAATCGCGCATTTCCAAGCCATTGTCTGCCATGCTGGTAAAGTTACTGACAGCGCGGAAGTCGCGCACAAAACAAAGCAGGCAAAGACACCGAAGGAAGTGGATGTTTACTGACTGTTTCCACTATAATAAGTTGTGCAAACATACATAAGATGCCAGGTCGCACCTATTTAGACCTAGAACTATGGCAAGAGCGTCCAACTTCTCCGATATTGGATATAGGCCTAAACCCGCGATTCGACAGAATCTAGTATCGTTCAGTATCGAAGTTAGAGTCAGTCCTTGGAAGTCGGGTTTGACCAGAAATGCAAGGTCACGATATATATCGGATATTTAACCGGGATTTGACAGAATCTAGTATCGTCTAGTATCGATTTTTGAGTCCCCAAATCGCCAATAAATATCTGGTAAATATCGGCGACTTCACAGACTGTGCGTGCCGAGGCACAGGGCAAGTCATTCTAGTATTGTGTACTATCGATATCAGAGTCCCCAAATCCCTGATAAATATCGGGTAAATTTCGGCGATCTCTTAGACCGGGCATGCAACTGCACAAAGCAATTACAGTGAAATTCGATCAAGCTGCAGAACTTCATTTAACAAGGTGCTGTTTCAATGGATATGTATCAGCGATATTTACGACATTAACAGCTGGACTTGATGTGGTCTTGTTTACATTTTTAATCAGCTACATGCTCTCAGTTACACAACACACCAGGGCCATTCCATGCATGTCAGATAGAGAAACATAAACAAATCACCACACCTTGCAATGTCATGTATCTGTCTTTTTTATCATGATGAACAAGTGAGCGTGCATTCAGACACCTACATATAAAAATACCCGAATAGCTTCATTTATGGTCCTTGACACTCACATATCAGCTGTGCGTAGACCCCAGTAATTGTGCCCTGGCAGGACCTTGTCTCTATTCAGTCGATCACACCGGTCGGCCACCCCTTAAAGTTAGTGGCACACTCCTCTAAGTACTTCCATCGCAGTATACTCGACAAAGTACAAAAGCTGGTCGCAATAGTTGCCTTACACAAGGGGCCGAGATTAGGGTGCGTGTGACTGCTAGCTGAATTTGACAGCGGGCATTGCAGTCTGTCGTGCCGTCTTTGATTTTCAAGTGTACAATATAACATACATCACTGATCGATCTTCTGACTGACGAGGTTTTAAACTGCAGCCTTATGAACATTGGGGCGACTTAACCGATCCAAATGCCTTTCGCAAACTTGAAACTGCTCGCACTATGAAAGATATGAGTAAAATTTCAGTTGAATGTGTGTATTGGTTCTGGAGAAGAAGATTTTTAAAGATTAAATTGTGATTTAAACAAAATCCATTATGGCGGCCAAATTACGTGACTGATCAAAATGCCTTTCGCAAACTTAAAAGGACTACCACTAGGGAAAATAAGTGTGAAATTTTAGTTCAATAGGTGTATTTGTTCTGGAGGAGAAGATTTTTAAAGATTAAATTACGATTTTTCACAAAATCCAATATGGCGGCGGAACCACGAGAGCGATCCAAATGCCTTTCGCACACTTGAAAGAGATCACACTTTCGATGATAGATGTAGAAGCTTTTTGCAAACTTGAAAGATATCACTGTAAGGGTGACATGAGTAAAATTTCATATTAATCAGTATTTGGTTCTGGAGAAGAAGATTTTTAAAGATTAAATTACGATTTTTTGCAAAATTCAATATGGCGGCCAAACCACATAACCGATCCAAACGCCTTTCGCAAACTTGAAAGAGATCACACTTTAGATGATAGATGTAAAATTTAGTTCAATCGGTGTGTTAGTTCTGGAGAAGAAGATTTCTAAAGATTAAATTGTGATTTCACAAAATCCAATATTGCGGCCAAACCACATGACCGATCAAATGCCTTTTGCAAACTTGAAAGAGATCACTGTAAGCATGACATGAGTAAAATTTCAGCTTAATCAGTGTTTTGGTTCTGGAGAAGAAGATTTTTAAAGATTAAATTACGATTTTTTGCGCAATCCAATATGGCGGCCAAACCACATGACCAATCAAAACGGTTTTCGCAAACTTGAAATAGATCACACTGTAGATGACATTTCTTAAATTTTAGTTCAATTGCTGAATTGGTTCTGGAGAAGAAGATTTTTAAAGATTAAATTGTGATTTCACAAAATCCAATATGGCGGCCAAATCACGTGACCGATCGAAATGTCTTTTGCAAACTAAAAAGAGATCACTGTAAGGATGACATGAGTAAAATTTGAGCTTAATCGATGTTTCGGTTCTGGAGAAGAAGATTTTTAAAGATTAAATGACTATTTTAGAAAATCCAATATGGCGGCCAAGGTCACGTGACCGCATGCGATTTTATTTGCAAATTCTAAAGACCTTAGGTCATGCTTACTATACAAAAAATTTCAAATCGACTAGACCCCTAGGACTTCTGGAGAAGCCATTTTTAGGTTTTTGGAAAAACCAATATGGCCGCCAGGTCACGTGACCAATCAAAATTTCAAGGGTCAGGTGCACGAGTACTAATTAACACCTATTAGCCCTGCAAGTTTGAGAAGTTTTCGTTCAGCCGTTTAAGAGATCTAGGTCGACAAAGAATCGGCAGAAGAAGAAGAAAAAGAGGATTAAAGCTGCAAGCAGCGTTGGCGGGGCCCAAGCAATTAACATGGTTTCCAGTTCGTGCAGTGATTTTATTATGTGCAAATTTCAGCTTGAAAACAGTCAAGTCCTTGTAAAGAAGAATTTTGAACATCATCTCATATTTACTGTCTGTTTTAATCGTAATCGTATGTTTTATGCAAAATACAATATGGCGGCAAAACCACGTGACCGATCCAATTGCCTTTCACAAACTTCAAAGAGTTCTCACTAAGAATGAAAAAAGTGGAATTTCACTTCCATCAGTGTTTTGGTTCTGGAGAATAATATTTTAGAGATAAATTGCGATTTTTGCAAAATCAAATATGGACTCTTAAACTGAGCACAGTGACCTACCAAAATTTGTTTCAAAAGTACAAGACATATATGAAATAGATGCTACTCAAAATTTACAATACTTGAAGGTTAAAATATTCCATCAAATTAATGTATTCATCTCTGAAATTTTGGGTGTAATAATTGCAAATGTTGGTTGTAATTCCATTTATTCATATATTTTTCATTTCATGTTTATTGTTCAAAGTTTTACTTTTGTGTACAAGAATGTGAAAATGTAGAAAATCAAGCATGGTGACTCCATCTTTTGTGCAGCTTTAATATTTGATTATTCTCATATGCCAGAATTCAAAAAATTTCCATGTGTTCTTCCTTGTATTGCTCTCTTGCCTGATCTTGTTTAGGTATAATGTTTTACTGTCATGAGCGTCATTTGACACAAACTCTTCTTCAACTACCATGTATATTAGAGTCAGAGCTATCTCTGTCACTGCTCACGTATGCAGTAACAGTGGCACTACTGTACCAGTAACAGGGCAGTATCTGATAGTGAGAGTTGCCCATAGGCAGTACCTGTATTAACTTTGATAATGTTGACAATATTTTTGTTCAGTTTATACAACTGCGTTCTTGTTCTACTGTCTACAGGATGTTGAACTGTCCTGTGTTCAGCTTGCTAGCACAGCCTGTGTATGTGTACCATGCTTCGGTGCTGACAACTGACTGTCAGTCTGGACTCTAATTAATCTATCACCTATATATTTATATATACTGGCTTTGTCGACAAACTGAACATTGTTACTGGCAAGTCTGATTTTTTACGACAAAATACACATGTTTAGATTTTTTCGAGATAAAAATCATGGAATGTGACAAAATGGTTGTAGATTTGTTAAATTTGTTACGTGCAGAGAAAACGAACAAAAGGGTGAACTCAGCAGTTAACGTTTAAACAAAATTTATTACGAAAATAAAACTAATTGCTAAGTCAGGGACAGAGTACAAGCTTTAAAGTGTACAGACTACTTATCTCAGCTGGGACGGCAAAGCTCCAGTCTCAGAGTTGTAACAGTCAGTCGGATGAATGAACAGTCCTTTGGCTTGCAGGCTTGAAGCTGCACAAAGTCCACAGTATAAATCCAGCGTTGGCAGTGAAGGTCTTGAAAGTCTTGAGAATGACTACTGCTGGAGTTTAGTAACACACAAGAGACACGATCCCAAAAGTCTGACTGGAAGCTGAGCACGTCCCTTTTATAAAGGCATATAAGAACAATCTAGAACTTTTATTGACATGCTAATTACTGTTCTAAAATTATCTCCCTTACACAACTAATCAACTTTCCAGAACATTCCAAACATGACTAATTGAATTCAAGGTTGTGAGGTCATCAAGGGCAGTGACCTTGAGAATGTTCTAGACTAATTGAACTCAGGTCATGATGAGTGTGGGGGAAATGACCTACATAACACACCCCCCCTCTTCAAAAAAAGAAAATTTTTCAAAGAAAAATCTTTCTTTTACAAACGTAATCTTGAAAAGGATTTAAGTACTCAAATTTGTTGTACTCTAAAGTAAAATTTCTTGAAAGTGAACAACAATAAACTCTAAATACGAGAGAGACAGTCTGCAATTAAATTGTCTCTGCCTTTGATATGTCTAATGTCAAGATTAAACTCCTGTAACATTAAACTCCATCTTAGCAATCTCTGATTTTGCCTTTGAATTTCTGCAGAAAAACAAGAGGGTTGTGATCAATATAAACCACTATTGGCTGATTTGAAGAAGTAACATAAACTTCAAAATGCTGTAAAGCTAATATCAAAGATAAACACTCTTTTTCAATTGTAGAGTAGTTTCTCTGGGATTTGTTAAATTTGTGTGAAAAGTAGCAAAAAGGATGTCCCATGACTATCTTCTTGCAATTTGTTGTTGGAAAACTTGAAATGGCACTGAATTTGGCATAAAGTATGCACGGCAAAGTCCGGTTATTTTTACTGAGTTCGATAAAGTCATTGTTCGGCAAATACTTGGCTTCCTCCTGGAGATATTCCGCTTTCGCAGGATTCAGTCCGTCTGGATGTTGTTCCACTGGATTACTGTCGCAGACATCTTCGTTGTGGTAGATGATGTTTGTCCTCGTTGGAACATCTTGGAACAAATGTTCATGGATTGGTTCTTTCAGCTGTTGTTGGTGTTCTGGCTGGAGGTGTGCCAACTTTGTAGACTCCAGCTTCTCCAGGATTTCTGAGTTCTGAAGCTTGACCGAGCCCAGCTTTGAGTTTAGAGTATTTTCACTCAAGTCAGTTTCAGTATCACTATCTTCATAATGGTTTGAACTGACTGCACTGACAGGCTGAGTTATAGTAGGATTATCCCTATCAAATATGGCTTAAGCATATTTATGTGACATAGCTGTTTTTGTTTTCGCCTGTCAGGTGTTATTATGATGTAATTTAAATCACTCAATTTCTTATCAATTAGGTATGGCCCAAAGTAACGAGCATGGAGTGGTTTGCCAGGAACCGGAAGTAGAACAAGAACTTTTGACCTGGTTCAAACTTCCGTTTGAGGTGCTTTTATCATATTTGGTTTTCATTGACTGCTGAGATGACTCAAGATTTTCTCTGGCTAATTCACATGCTTTAGAGAGTTTCGTACGAAAATCTGACACATATTGCAAAATATTCAGACAATCATCATCGTCTGATAGGAATTTCTCTTTAACGAGCTTAAGTGGGCCACGGACTGTATGTCCAAATACAAGCTCAAATGGGCTAAAACCAAGAGACTCCTGAATTGACTCTCTAACAGCAAAGAGCAGAAAATGAATTCCTTCATCCCACTGCTTCTCTGTGTCAAAACAGTAGGTCCTAATCATGTTTTTCAAAGTTTGATGAAATCGCTCAAGAGCACCCTGACTTTCTGGATGATAGGCGGATGACCTATACTGTTTAATGCCTAGCTGATCCATTACTTGTTGAAAAATACCAGACATAAAGTTGGAGCCTTGATCGGACTGGACACATTTAGGGAGGCCGAATAAAGTGAAAAATTTGACTAAAGCTCTCACTATAGTCTTTGTCTTTATGTTTCTCAGTGGTATGGCTTCTGGGAACCGAGTTGATGTACACATAATTGTCAACATGTACTCATTTCTGATCTTGTTTTTGGTAGGGGCCCAACACAGTCTATTAGTATCCTACTAAATGGTTCTTGAAATGCAGGAATTGGTTGTAAAGGGGCCTTTGGAATGGTCTGATTTGGCTTTCCTACCATTTGACATGTGTGACAAGTTTTACAGAAATGTGCTACATCCTGCCTGAGATTAGGCCAATAAAAGTGACTGAGAATTTTGTGATAAGTTTTCCTTACTCCCAAATGACCAGCCCAGGGGGTTTCATGAGCCAGGCGCAATATTTCAGCACGATAGGGCTTTGGAACCACAATTTGATGTTTATAGCCC
This sequence comes from Ptychodera flava, assembly GCF_041260155.1. Classification (NCBI taxonomy): domain Eukaryota; kingdom Metazoa; phylum Hemichordata; class Enteropneusta; family Ptychoderidae; genus Ptychodera; species Ptychodera flava. Next base: position 4,265,521 of record NC_091930.1, read on the forward strand.
AATCGTCATCAACCAAGACATCTGGAGGTCTCCATTTACGCATGAGAATACCAGATTTTGTATAATAGGAAACAGAGCTATCTGAAGTTTTACCTTCATCATCTACCCTGTCAAACAAAGACAAAATATCTGGGTCTTTGTGTTGTTCTGCAATGAGATTTGATCTAGAAAATGTCTGACTTTGGTCAGCAGAAGTTTTACTGGAAGTTTCAAATCCACGAGGGATAACGGAATGATCCGTGTCAAACACCTGACTGAGAAAGGTGTCATTTAAGTCAACATCTGTGACATTATTTTTGAGAGTATTTTGATTCTCGGAAGTTTTCTTTGACATGGCTCGAGTAATGGCACATGAAGGAAATAAATCGGGTATCTCTTGTTCAATTGGCTCTGGATCCTGATCTAAACTAGGATTATCAGTCACAAGTGGATTAGTAATGACCTTGTCCCCAGCAAGGTCGTTTCCAAGAAGAAGGTGAATCCCTTCGAAAGGCAAAAAAGGCCTAATACCTAAAGTCACAGGTCCAGAAACAAAGTCCGAAGACAAATAGACATTATGGAGGAGGAACAGGAATGAAGTCATTGCAATCTACCCCCTTAATAAGAACTTTAGAACCTGAAAATGACTTTTCAGAAAACGGCAGGGTATCTGCCAACAAAAGAGACTGGGAAGCCCCGGTATCTCTTAAAATTTTGACAGGGGTAGCGGAAGAAAAATCACTAGAAAGTGATATAAAACATCGTGAATAAATGGTTCGAAAATACCCATAATGCTATCTTGAGAAGAATTGACCTTGACCTCATTAATTGGGGATAAGAGGGGTTTAACCTCAGAAAATGTGTTGCACACATTATTAGACTCTAATTGAGTTGATGAAGAAATAAAGCCGGTGGGCTTAGATCCACTTTGACCACTTTGACCTTCACGTTTTCTTTTCAATTTGAAACACTCTGACATTAAATGGCCGTCTTTCTTACAATAATTACAAGAAAGTGTACCAAACTGTTTGTCAGAAGGAGATTGAGACTTGGGATCTGATGATGTGGGAGTGTTACTTGAACTCTGTGAACTGTTGTCATTTGATTTTCTACTGTCCTTTGAAAAATTCTTGGACGAAAAGGAGGAGTTAAATTTACCTGCATTGTTTCTGTATGAAAAGGACTGGGATGGTTTGCTGAGAAATGAAGATTTGTGGGTCAATGAATAATCATCGGCCAAACGTGCAGCAACCTCCAATGTATCTGCCTTTTGTTCATTGATAAACGTCTTGATGTCACTCCGAATGCACCTTTTAAATTCCTCAATCAAAACAAGCTGTCGTAATTTGTCATAATTCTGACTGACCTTTTCCGAAGAACACCAACGATCAAACAGTTGTTCTTTTGTTCGAGCAAATTCAACATAAGTTTGATCCTTCACCTTCTCACAATCCCTAAATTTCTGACGGTAAGCTTCAGGCACCAATTCATAGCCCTTGAGAATTAATTCCTTTACAGAATCATAATTGAAGCCTGCTCTACTGACAACTGAATGTAAATTTCTCTGGCTTTACCCACCAAAGCACTCTGCAAAAGCATAGACCAGGACTCCTTAGGCCAGTTCAGGCTCTGAGCAATTTTCTCAAAATGAAGGAAATATTTATCAACATCCTTTTCTTGGAAAGGGGGAACTAACCTGAAATGCTTAGTGATGTCAAACTTGTCTGAAGGGAAGAATTTTCCTGACTGTCCAAGCTCTAAACGTCTCATTTCTAACTGCAGTCGGTGTTCTGCTAATTCTCTTTCCTTTCTTTTTTCCTCTCTTTCTTTCTCCCTTTGTCTTTCTTCCATTTGCAATTCTTTTTCTTTCATTTCCAATTCCCTCTCTTTCTGTCTTTCTTCCATTTCTAACTGCATTTGTATTTTTTCTTTTTCTAATGCCTGTCTCTCCTTTCCATTTGTAATTCTTTTTCTTTCATTTGTAATTCTTTTTCTTTTTCTAATGCCAATTTTTTTAGCTCGAAATCTGCCTGTATTTCTAATTCCAATTTTTTGAGTTCGAAGGAAGACTCAGGCTCATAATCTTTTAAGGCAGACTCCTCAAAATGGCCAGAATTAACTAAATGTTTTGCAATCTTGAACTGTATTTCTCGCTTGCGCATAGATCTTTTGACATCTACTTTAAGGAAATTGGCCAGTGCTATGAGGTTGTCTTTTCTGAGGGAATTAAATGTGTCCTGATCAAGGTCATCCATAAATTCGTCTGGCTTGAATTCCGCCATGATTGAATTTAGCTGAGTTCACAGTATACAGTAGTTTTGAAAAGGTAGGCAAAATGTTGTCAAACGGCTCAAAATATTCGTCTCCCGGACGAGCCCCCAATTTTGTTACGTGCAGAGAAAACGAACAAAAGGGTGAACTCAGCAGTTAACGTTTAAACAAAATTTATTACGAAAATAAAACTAATTGCTAAGTCAGGGACAGAGTACAAGCTTTAAAAGTGTACAGACTACTTATCTCAGCTGGGACGGCAAAGCTCCAGTCTCAGAGTTGTAACAGTCAGTCGGATGAATGAACAGTCCTTTGGCTTGCAGGCTTGAAGCTGCACAAAGTCCACAGTATAAATCCAGCGTTGGCAGTGAAGGTCTTGAAAAGTCTTGAGAATGACTACTGCTGGAGTTTAGTAACACACAAGAGACACGATCCCAAAAGTCTGACTGGAAGCTGAGCACGTCCCTTTTATAAAGGCATATAAGAACAATCTAGAACTTTTATTGACATGCTAATTACTGTTCTAAAATTATCTCCCTTACACAACTAATCAACTTTCCAGAACATTCCAAACATGACTAATTGAATTCAAGGTTGTGAGGTCATCAAGGGCAGTGACCTTGAGAATGTTCTAGACTAATTGAACTCAGGTCATGATGAGTGTGGGGGGAATGACCTACATAACAAATTATTGCTAACATTACAACATTTGAATGACATAAAAAATGGTATTCATTGTTCATTAAATTGCCTACACAAAACTTGGAATCGGAAAATGTAAAAAATAAAAGGGAACCAATAAATTTTCAAGTGCCCCTACAGGTAGAGCAAAATTTCAAGTCCCCCCTCTACTACCAACAAAATTTTCGAATCCCCCTTCCTGAATTCCTCCAGCCCCCCCCCCACCATTTGTTTTGTGAACGCAGTCATGGTAACAAACCTGCAATCGCTATCATTGCTGTACCGTGCATATCGCGCTTTAACGGCACGAAACCTGTTTCAGCATACCAGTTTTTCAAACGAATTAGACATCCATTTTCATAGCAGTTCAAAAGTAAAATACTCACAGATTTGACAAATTTGTGCATGTTAGACTTTCGATACATTTGCTTAACGCTTGAATTTAGCATGGAGTTTTGGGAGCTCCATGAATTTAGCATGGAGGTAGTAGGATGAATTTAGCAAGCGATGCTCGGACAGCGCACAGCGTATCGATGACACTTGGGTCAGGGGTCATCACCAAAAAAATCAGTGCATTCACGGCCAGATTGAATCATGTCACGGACCCGGGGCCACGGATCGCGGAAATCACGGATCATAAATCCAAATGTTCATGTCTATTACTTAAACAGAACCCTAAAATATAAAACACATAATGTTTTGATATGGAGAAACATCTTTTTTTTCACTGACGATCAAGTTAGATGCTGAAATATCGCGACTTGCGCATTTGCACAATATATGAATGCGTAAGTACGTCGACTGTACTCTGCGGACGAGCGAGCGCCTTCTCTGAAATCTGTTTCCGATATAACGTCACAATACCTGAAAAATTCTTGCGAATTCATCTTCAAGGAAGCCAATTCACACAAGTTTCTAACGTCAGTAAGGATATTTGCTTATTGGCAGCAATACACCACCAACATTTTCGCCGTTCAGGAGTGCCTTACTCGCTCTACCTTGTTAAAAAAGCCGTATGCTTTTGCCGTTTAAATTTACCCATGGAGATCGCTATTGTGAATCTCGCCGCAGAGACTCCAGTTAACCACAGACCGTTGCCGGGAACAAATACACCTGAACGCAGGGCTACTTTTGCACTAATAAAACTTCACAAATTAAGGAAGTACATGTTTACTGAGTGTTCCCACTGTAATAAGTTGTGCAAACAATTCTTCTGAACAGCTACACTATCAACTGAAATGTCACACCTACCCTCCACTGTCTATGTTTAGACCTAGAACTATGGCAAGAGCGTCCAGCTTTCATTAGCAATTTTACCAACAGGCTGTGAGTAACAGCAGCCAATTTAAACCTAGTTTCCATTCCCAACTGACAACAATCAATAAACATGTAGTTGGTAATTGCAGCCGACTGCTAGCCGCATCGTAGACTGTGATTTGTGAATGTTTTAGTGGGGTGAAGGCAATGTGAGACATCTGAGTGTGGTAAACGCGATAGGCGGGGTGAGCGCTATATTATCCTGGAATCCCGAGGACACCGCGACATTGCACTTTTATATGATATCCGATATTTACGGCTACTAGACTATACAATACCGAAGTTAGATTTGCTTGACTAGATCTATAAGATGGTGAAATCTCCAATATGTATCGGATATTTACCCGCGATTTGACAGAATCTAGTATCGCCTAGTATCAAAGTTAGAGTTAGTCCTTTGAAGTCAGGTTTGACTAGAACAGTAAGTTGGTGAAATCTCCGATATATATATATATATATATATATATATATATATATATATATATATATATATATATATATATATATAATATATATATATATATATATATATATATATATATATATATATGTATGTTCGACTGTGGTTTTTCAGTTTGTCCCCAGTGTTGTATATATATATATATATATATATATATATATATATATATATATATATATATATATATATATATATATATATATATATACAGTTTGTCCCCAGTGTTGTCGAAGGCGTGGTTATGATATATTCGTTTGTAGGATATTACACACGTACCAATCTGCTGCAGTTCAAATAGTTTATTATATCTGCACAACGTTTCGTCCTAAAAGTAGGACTTCCTCAGGTGCTACAGATCAAAAAGTTTCAACACGGAGTGAGTTACAGTGGTATTTTTCGTGCAAAAGTTACATGTCAGAAAAAATATCAAGTGACAGTATGGTGAAAATACAGGAGTTGTTTCTTACCTATTTGAATGGCTCAGATAAAAAACTATTTGAACCAGCAGATTGGTACGTGTGTAATATCCTACAAACGAATATATCATAACCACGCCACTGACAACACTGGGGACAACCTGAAAAACCACAGTAACCACTATAAATACACATTCAGACATTCTCCTAATTGCCATTCAACATCTAGTATCGCTTAGTATCGAAGTTAGAGTCAGTCAGTCCTTGGAAGTCGGATTTCTCAAAACCTGTAAGGTGGTGAAATCTCCGATATGTCGGATATTTACCCGCGATTTGACAGAATCTGGTATCGTTTAGTATCGAAGCTAGAGTAGTCCTTGGAAGTCGGGTTTGACAAGAAGTGTAAGGTGGTGAAATCTCCGATATATATCGGACATTTACCGGCGATTTGAGAAAATCTAGTATCGTCTAGTATCGAAGCTAGAGACAGTCCTTGGACGTCGGGTTTGACCAGAACTGTAAGGTGGTGAAATGTCCGCATTTCGGATATTTACCCGCGATTGAGAAAATCTAGTATCGTCTAGTATCGAAGCTAGAGTCAGTCCTTTGAAGTCGGGTTTGGCAAAACCTGTAATGTGGTGAAATCGCCGATATAGACCGGATATTTACCCGCAATTTGAAAAAAGTATATAGTCTAGTATCGAAGCTACAATCAGTCATTGAAAGTTCTACCAAAACTGTAAGGTGGTGAAATCTCCGATATATATCGGATATTTACCCGCGATTTGACAGAATCTAGTATCGTTCAGTATCGAAGTTACAGTCAGTCCTTGGAAGTCGGGTTTGACCAGAACTGCAAGGTGGTGTATTCTTCGATATATATCGGATATTTACCCGGGATTTGACAGAATCTAGTATCGTCTAGTATCGATATTAGAGTCCCCAAATCGCTGATAAATATCTGGTAAATATCGGCAATTTCACAGACCTTGCGTGCCGAGGCACAGGGCAAGTCATTCTAGTATTGTCTAGTATTGATATTAGAGTCCCCAAATCGCTGATAGATAAAGGGTACAATTCGGCGATCTGACAGACCGGGCGTGCAATGGCACACAGCAATTACAGTGAAATTAGATCAAGCTGCAGAACTTCATTAAACAAGGTGTTGTTTAATAGATGTGTATCAGCGATTTTACGACATTAACAGCTGGGCTTGATGTGGTCTTGTTTACATTTTTAATCAGGTACATGCTCTCAGTTACACAACACACCAGGGCCACTCCATGCATGTCAGATAGAGAAACATAAACAAATCACCACACCTTGCATGTCATGTATCTTTCTTTTTTACTCGTGATGAACAAGTGAGCATGCATTCAGACACCTACATATAAAAATACCCGAAAAGTTCATTTATGATCCTTGACGCTCACATATCAGGTGTGCGTAGACCCCAGTAATTGTGCCCTGGCGGGACCTTGTCCCGCTCTTATTCAGTCAATCACAGCAGTCGGCCACCCCTTTAAGCTAGTGGCACACTCCTTTTAGTACTTCCCTGGCAGTATACTCGACAAAGTCACCCGGCGTACAAAAGCTGGTCGCCAAAGTTGCCTTAAACAAGGGGCCGATATTAGGGTTCGTGTGACTGCTAGCTGAATTGACAGCGGGTATTGCAGTCTGTTGTGCCGTCTTTGACTTTCAAGTGTACAATATAACATACATCACTGATCGATCTTCTGACTGACGAGGTTTTACACTGGAGCCTTATGAAAATTTTAGCGACTTAACCGATCCAAATACCTTTCGCAAACTTTAAAGTGCCCGCACTAAGAAAGGTACATATGAGTAAAATTTCAGTTGAATCTGTGTATTGGTTTTGAGAAGAAGAGTTTAATGATGAAATTGCGATTTTCGCTAAATCAAATATGGCAAACAAACCACTTGACCGACCCAAACGCCTTTCACAAACATGAAAGTGCTCACATTAAGGGTGACAGAAGTAAAATGTCAGTTGGATCGGTGCGTTTGTTCTGGAAAGAAGAGTTTAAAGATGAAATTGCAATTTTTCACAAAATCCAATATAGCGGCCAAAGCACATGACCGATCCAAATGCATTTCGGAAATGAAAAAGAACTGCCACTAGGGAAAATAAATGTGAAATTTTAGTTCAATTGTGTATTTGTTCTGGAGGAGAAGATTTTTAAAGATTGCACTGCGATTTCACAAAATCCAATATGGCGGCCAAACCACGTGACCGATCGAAATGCCTTTCGCAAACTTGAAAGAGCTCACACTAAGGATGACACGATTAAAATTTCAGCTCAATCGGTGTTTTGGTTCTGGAGAAGAAGATTTTTAAAGATTAAATTACGATTTTTGCAAAATCCAATATGGCGGCCAAACCACGTGACCGATCCAAACGCCTTTCGCAAACTTGAAAGAGCTCACACTAAGGATGATATATGTGAAATTTTAGTTGAATCGGTGAATTTGTTTGGAGAAGAAGATTTTTAGAGATTAAATTGTGATTTCACAAAACCAAATATTGCGACCAAACCACGTGACCGATCAAAATGATTTTTGCAAACTTGAAAGAGATCATTCAAAGGATGACATGAGTAAAATTTGAGCTTAATCGGTGTTTTGGTTCTGGAGAAGAAGATCTTTAAAGATTAAATGAGTATTTGAGAAAATTCAATATGGCGGCCAAGGTCACGTGACCGCATGCGATTTTATGTGCAAATCATGAAGACCTTAGGTCATGCTTGCTATACAAAAAAATTCAAATAGACTAGACCCCTAGGTCTTCTGGAGAAGCCATCTTTAGGTTTTTGGAAAATCCAATATGGCCGCCAGGTCACGTGACCAATCAAAATTTCAAGGGTCAGGTGCACGAGTACTAATTGACACCTATTAGCCCTGCAAGTTTGAGAAGTTTTCGTTCAGCCGTTTAAGAGATCTAGGTCGACAAAGAATCGGCAGAAGAAGAAGAAGAAAAAGAGGAAGAAGAGGAAGTAGTAGAACTTGAGCAATAACAATAGGGTCCCAGCCGGTCGGCTTGGGCCCCTAAAGAAGAGGAAGTAGTAGAACTTGAGCAATAACAATAGGGTCCCAGCCGGTCGGCTTGGGCCCCTAATAAACGTTTTGTGAATGCAGTCATTGCTTTGCTAAAGTTTGCGTGCGATAAGTGATAGCGAGTATGTTGGTGCGAGTGCTTCATAAACTCTAAAGAGTGTGGAGGGGTCGCATTCCGAATAATTGTAAAAATTAGCTCAGCAATTGAACCATTCTTAATTCTTAGAAAAATATACAATAGGTCGAACAATTTTGACTGTAATATCTTCGCTGTGTGACCGGGCGCCGTACGTTAGTTCAAATCAGATCGAAAAATAAATTGCACAATTTAGAACACTTAAAAGCTACTCTTACTCAACTCAAGAACAATTTCGCCGATGATTCCCACTATTGTGAAAAGCAGATGCATTCTACAGCTACCCACTTTTTGTTTCCTAAACGAGAGTGTTAAAAAATCTCCTAACAGTTAGTTAAGCTAACAAGGATGTTATTTTTAACGGGTTGATGGACTTTATGGATGTCACGATGCTCCAAATCATTGTATTTACATATTTATTAGTAATCGGGTTCAGAAGTGAAGGTTATTTTTATTGAACAACCACCTGTATTGAAGTTATGAATATGGTCCGCTGAATTCAATTTGTTACTGTTAAATTACAAAATAAATGATAGAGTACAAAAAGTGCTAACAAAATATACGAACGCACAAGTAAAAGGGATTATAAGCTGTTAACTTGAATTATATACACGTGGCGTTTATGAACCTTTATACTCTGCTCAGCAATTTTAAAAGCAGTGTTATTGCAGATGTGAGCTACTTTTTTCGCATTTGTAGTAAAATCTTGTTCTAATCATCTTTTCGACCCCTTCCCCAAAATATGTAAGCACATTTTGTGGAATTGTAAAGATAATACAATTTGTTGATAATTACTTTAAGAAAATGTGCGATCATTAAAACATAATTGTTTTTAACGACGCAGTTGACTTACACTTGTACCATTTGATAGTCTGACCCACACTTTGTTGATGTACAAGGTTTGAGTTTCAACCAGCATATGTTTGGTTTGGAATAAATTAAAAAAATAGTAAACCAGCTTTGTATCTTAAGTGAAAAAGATTATAAATAAATTTCTAGCCCTCACTATAGTGGAATAGATGAAGGAGAATAACAAATTATATTTGAAATTGTGCGATCTACACCTATATTTTAAAACTGAAAAAAAACATTTGTTGGAGTGGTTGAACGTAGATGTCAAGGGATAATCAAATAAAAATCAATATGCACATTTGTGGCTAAAATTGGAGTAAGATTGCAGCGGCCGTCGTTACTAATCGAAAGGTAGAAATATACAAACTGCACAAACAGAAAATTGATTACTTTCCAAAATTAACATTTGACAAGGGTCCGAAATCCAAATTTGACACCGAATACCATGAAAGGTCCGCACAATTACCACTCCTTTTGAACAATACAATCACCTCTTTATTTTTGAAACATTTTCAATGAATACCAAACGAAGATCACACCGTCAAAATTTACTCGATAACAAACCAACAAAACTGCCAAGTAAACTACAATGCTATGTTTAACCTTAGAAAAGATGGGTTTGCCGGTGAAAGGAAAGTCAGTTGCCACGTCTAGAAACGTTTTGAGAAACCACATAGTCATTGGTTTCATATGACTGTCTACATTAACTCAAAATGGAGGGACCAAAATTACAATTCCGTATATTTAAATTTCGGTATATGCCGGGTAGCTGTAGGTACTGTCAGATTTTACAAGACTTGTTAGTGTACCTCTTGCAGGGATGGGGATGGGGCTCATTATTGGTGTACATCTTGCAAGGGAGGGGAGGGGCTCATTGTTAGTTTACCTCTTTCACGGCAGGGGAGGGAGCTCGATTTGAAGTTTTTGTTGAAAAAATACAGTTGCTATAGATTTAGCATTTGAAAATCGGAAATTTATTATTCCCTCATTCTGTCAACACTGGGATGGCAGCAATTGTTTTTAAATTAAATTGTCGGTAAATATGGGATAATGTGTTGCTCGAGTACAAAATTGTGCACAGTGACCTATAATTTTTGTTCACAATTTTGAAATTGAATGGTTTTAAGTTTCCTGACAGATGATGGTTTAAGGGTAGGTTATATATTGTTCTCACCTACCATTTTATCCAGATCGAACCATATTTGATATCCTTTCTCTTCCAATGCCTGTTTAATCCGCAATACCTCTTCCTGATGATCCCAGTTGTAAGAAATCATAATATGCTGCTTGCAAGCGCTAAGCCATGATCGGCTTAAATTAGACCCTAAAATCAATTTGAAATTAATGCCTCCTGGAAAAATTTTTAATCAGTGTGGATTGACATTATTCGTTTATTATCTATTGTGTTGGTTGTTTTTTTTTACCAAGAAATTTTACCAACAGTTTATCAAGCTATAGTAGACGGATAAACAGTTTCTGACCAATGTCTGACATATGTGAGAATAAAGGGAAAGTTATAAAAACACACTATGACTCCTTGCATGAGAAAAACTGTCCGTATGGCTTGTCTGTCCCTGCTGCAAGCACGCGTGCGTGCGTGCGCGCGCGCGCACACACACACACACACACACAGACACACACACACATACACACAAATATCATCACGATGCCATGAATTAAATTGTGATTGTCTCAGGGGTGCATGATAGTAGAATGAAAGATCAATCGCTGGAGGGCGCTCTCTACGCTCCCCTAAGCTCCCTCGAGCGACGGATTTTTCAGTCTAGCATGATAGCTGGTTAGAGAATATCAAGGTGTTAGTGGCAATAGATACCGACAAGATGACATACCGATAGCTGTTTCACTGGACAGAGTTTTTGTATCCGGGGCTGACAAAATAAACTGTCAATCCACGGTAATTAGTGTGTCTTTTGAAAGATTATTATTTATGTCTTAGTGTACAATTTGATCTTGCAGGACACTTCAACACCATGCGATAGCAAAACATGTAAAGTAAAATCTCGTTGCCAGGTAAATCCTTTAGCTTTGCCGACATAAGAATTTGCGATATCATGTCGACAAATCAGTTTTAGCCAGGACTGGAGTATAGTTATAAGCAACGTCATTGAGTTCTGCACAAAAAAAAGGTTGCGTTGATGAGTTCAATTGCGCATTTCGTTATAATTTATGGAATAGAACAAAAAAAAATGCAAAATTTACATCTAACAGAGCTTTAATCCGCTGATCTTCGAAGAGAAAGGCATTCATTTTGGTAAATCATGAGACCATTTTTAAGCAGTGCTGCCTTATGGAGAAAAAGCCAACTGATCCCATTTCATCCCCTTAGATATATGGTATTCATAATAGCAAGTGCAATAATGCTAACCCTTAAACATTCGGCATGCACAGTTTTGAACTAGAGAAACAAATTACCTAATATTTGCCGTCATTTGACGTTATAAATGACCGCCATCCTCATGTTTAATCCAAGGGCAAAATAGAATTTTAGATTTTTTAAAAACGTTTAAAACGGTAAAAGTTTGATTACTCCAAGACCTAAAACTGAACCCCTACAAGCGATAAACAAGAAAGTATTGGAAAAGATTGGGAGTCATAATATATGTAACTGAGGTGTTTAAAAGCCGATACTACGTTAGTTCATTGGTTAATAAAGACCACAAAACAAAGCAAAACGAAAACAAAACGAAAACAAAATAGATAACCAAAGTTTTTCCCGGTTGTATATGTAACACAATTCTGACTGTTATTTGAGTTCATAGAACGAAATTTGGAAGTTCGAAGTAAGAATTGTTCATCTTTCTTAACATATAACACACTTGAAAGGGAAAACGTCACAGGCTTGTGTATTTGGGATCGCGATTTTGAAGTGAGGAGTTTTAAATTCTAAACGTTGCAACATACGTTCGACGTGAGCGGTTTCGATCGAGTCATGCCTTGACCCATATGGCTTCTATAATTTGTCAGCAATGGATCTCTGTGACTAAAGTTTCCTCTGTCAAGGAGTGCGCCCTCATCTGAACGTCTAATAAGGGCTTTTTCCACTTATGGAGTTCGCGCGCACCCGGAGACTGTCATGTGGGAAAAATTCTGACAGGTCACGTGTATGTGCACTTCCGCATGCTACGCCCTCTGTATGCTCTCTGTATTTACGTATCGTTTATAATCAAATCGGCGAGTAGGGTTCTGGTTTTTGCGAAGTCTCGCGATCTTGGCGATCGAATACGTAGAAAGAGTGTCGATGAGAGTTCAATTTTTCAAGAGAGGGCCGTAGTAGCACTAGTCTAGTCGACCCTATTCGTCTGTGCTTCCGACCCAGCTGGACGAATCGGGTATACCCTATGGTAGCGCCACAGTTTATCGTAACGTTGCTTGGATAGTCGTTCGAGGCGGGCGGCCGCAGGTCGCCGTTCTCTTTTTGGAACGACTATCCAAGCAACGTTACGATAACCTGTGGGTAGCGCCGGTTTGCCAGATCATTATTGACAAAACAGTGATGCAAAAATCTTTTATGAAGTGTTGTCCGAGCCCTCTTTTACCGCAAAGTGTTACCGTAGAAATGCCTGTGTTACATATTATTACGATCTGATTAAACTTTAATACTTAACTTTATTGCTCAACAACACACTCAAGGACTGGATGAAGTTGCTGCTGGGGGAGAAACTAACGTACAAGAAATAAATTTGGCAAGAGGTAGTTTGTTTTCGTGAGTAAAGATATACATGAACTTTTCTCTATCATTAAAATCAAGAAAGCCTGGACTATACAAACTAGTGGATGAAAATAGACCATCTCGATACGTTCTGTATTTTGGACATGCTATAACAAAGTGAAATTCATCCTCAACTAAAGACTTACAAAACTTGCAGAATCTGTCATTTGCAGGAACTTTTGGAATTGACCTTCTACCCAGTTCTATTTGTAGGTTGTGATCCGAAATTCTTATTTTGTCAGCCACCTCCTATAGGTACAAGATCTTATATCTAGCAAGTAACTTTCAAATTCAATTTTGTCTTAAATAGCCTGTAAGTTCGGAGCTTATTCCTCTGCATTCCACACTTCCTCGTATCATTATGAATGTTTCTCAGCCATGTTTGTTCATACATTTCACAAAAACTATCATATACATTATTAACTGTGGAATTGATATTGCAAACACAAGAACATATATCACTCCCACTGTAAGAGTTCAAAATGCTTTGTATATAATTAGACCAATCTGAATTCAACCTGGACGTATAAGCAGATCTCAGTAAGATGTCATCTGATAAAACTAATCTATGCCAGTATTTGAGCATGTGCTTTATCACCATAAAGTGAATTGGATATCTACCCAGCTCTCCAACAACACCATCAGATGGTGCATGTTTAGATACTCCTAGGATAAATCTATAATAAGATATACTAACATCATTGAGAAAGTTACATTTGTCATTAATTTCATATCCCCATATTTCACAGCCATATGTCATAATAGGAACAAGTAAACTATCAAAGAGTGATAATGCAACTTTTACAGAAAGTGAACCATTCTGAAGGCCCTTACGGAGGCTGAAAAGAGCTTTCATTGCCTTCAATTTAGATTATGAAAATTACCTTTGAATCTACCATTTGGGGTAATGACAAAACCAAGGTAACAGTACGTTTTCACTAAGTCAAGAGTCACTCCATTGTAAGTGAGTTTAACTCCTTTTAAAAGATGATTACTTTTGTTAAACACAATAACTTTCGTTTTCTTTATGTTAATAGATAATTTCCATTCACGACAAAAACTATGAAGTTTATCTAAGCAGCTTTGTAAGCCTGTTTCAGATTCTGAAATCAATAAAAGATCATCAGCATACATTAGACAATTGATAAGGAGTTAACTAAGTTTGATAGGGCAGTCCTGACTGGAACCAAATGTACTGGGAAGATCATTTATAAAAATATTAAACAAAGTTGGACTTAAGTTACACCCTTGCTTAACTCCTAAACTGGAGTAAAATTCTTCAGTAAAGCAATTGTTACTTTTCACACAATACTTAATGTTGTGGTACATGGACTTAATTAAGCTATAAAAATTACCATTAATGCCATATTTCTGTAATTTCCAAAGTAAACTTGTACGCCAAACCCTGTCAAATGCTTTCTGAAAATCTACAAAACAACAATAAAGGTACCTACGACTGGGACTACAGCTTGACTGATAAAATTTCGCATAGATATGTTGATCGATATTAGAACGCAAAACAACAAGATTATCTGCAGTTCTCCTCTTTGCTCTGAAACCAGACTGAAATGGCGAAAGAATACCATTGCTATTAAGAAAGTTTAGAAGCCTATTATTCAACACAGAGGTAAACAATTTTGCAAGGCAACTATTTATAGAAATACCTCTGTAATTTGACGGATCACATGTATCACCTGATCTGAACACAGTGACCAAATATGCTTTTTTCCAAGCATTTGGAAATGTTCCTGATCTGAGGATGATGACATTGAATAATGAACACAATGGAGTAAGTATGGAAGAACCACCATATTTTAGCATTTCATTCAAAATACCATCGACACCTGGGATTTCCCTGATTTTAATTTATGCAAAGCCTAAATATTTCTAATTCTCTAAATGTGGAATTAAGAATAACGTTCACATCATATCCATTGGCATCTTCCATTTTTGTTAATTCAGATATGATACGTTTAGAAACATTATCAGTTTCTTCACAAGAAAATCACCTAACTGCTTAAAATGATAAAACCATTCAGCAGGAGAGATAGACGAGTCGATTTTCTTACAGACATATGACTCCCTGAAATATCCTTCCACAATTTCCAGTAATCATTATGGTCTTCGGAATAAAACCTTTCTAATTTCCTTAATTGACTCTTTCTGAAAGTTGACCGTTTACATTTTAACAATTTTTTGTATTCTCTTTTTAGAGTGAAACATCTCCCTCTAATATGTGGATCATTTGGGTAACGATTCAACAATTTACAGCAATCTTTAAGATCTTTACGAAGTGAAAAACAAGACTTGTCAAACCAAGGCTGAAAACCACGTTTTGATTTGTTCTTTTTCAATTTCGGCGTAACCTTACGTAAACAGCGATCTGAGACTTTGTGAATAATACCTTCAAATACTTTTACAATATTATCACAAGAATTGGAACTATGACACTCAATATTATAATTTCTAAAGTCTTCTTGAATAGATGAACTTTGCAGAGTATTTAAGAAATATTGTTTAGCATTATAATTCCAAAAATATTTACTTGAACATGGTTTACACTCTACATCAACTGACTGCTTCACAATATTATTTATATTTATAGAAAAACCTATTGGACAATGATCAGAGAAATGTGTAAAAGCATATACTTTGAAATAATCTATACGGTTCGCCAAATTCTTTGTAACAATACCATAATCTACTGTACTAAATCCATTTCCCTTGTAACAAGTTGGTTTTCCATAAAGACCCCCTGCAGTTCTACCATTTAAAATCTGTAAGCCGTTTTGAATGCAAAGATCAATCAGTTGTCTCCCAAAGGAATTACTAAAACTACCATTATCCATTGAAATTCTATTGTGTATAAAGTCAGGAATATAAGAGGCGACAGGAAGAGAATACCGCGTACGCATAAGAAGACGTTGCGGTACTCTATATCTGATTTTAATCAGATTGATATTGTTTATGATGTAATGAAAACATTGTATCTGTTTGAAATCTCGATACAAATGTAGGATTATTATCCACCCCTAAGGGGTGGACCATTTGATATCCTGGGGGGGTTAGAAGATTTTTGTGGGGCATTATTTTTTTCCCCACATGTTGACTTTTTTTAATGCAGCGATGTTGCCAAATCAATCTGTTTATCATAAATCAACGGACTTCTACATACTTGATTTAGTGTTTCAATGAAACTGTTGTCATGTCACTAATAAGAACTTAAACGTGTCAATGTAAAGTTTTAATACAGTATTTTGAATGAACTGTGAATGTACGCCATTCTTTTATGCACAACAACATGTCCAGAACTGTTGTAAGAAAAATGTGATTGTGATATATTAGTGCATGTTGCTTTCTAATACTGAATTCTCATGGAAGAAACATACATTGTCAGGAACTTGCCATGCTTTTCATATGAATGTAGATTTCATAATGATTAGTACACTTGGCAAAACAGACATTCAATTTACAGACATCAAGATATTTCTGACATATATCTCTGATATATTGATGTACTGCGCCAGGGGGCGCCAAATATTAAACATCCAGATATCTCTGATATATATATATATATATATATATATATATATATATATATATATATATATATATATATATATATATATATATATATATATATACTTGTTTAGTTCAAGATCAGCTGGAGTAGAGTGCTCAATACTAGAGTAGAGCTAAATACACAACTGAGTTGATCAGGATAATCTAAAATATTACATTTCCACTACAAATTTGTTTCGTATAGGCTGCAGAGCCGCCTACACTCATCGGGTGGCTGTGATCGACTGGCTGTCGATCACAGCCACCCGATGAGTGTAGGCGGCTCTGCAGCCTATACGAAACAAATTTGTAGTGGAAATGTAATATTTTAGATTATCCTGATCAACTCAGTTGTGTATATATATATATATATATATATATATATATATATATATATATATATATATATATATCTGATGTATGAAAGTCATGCAGCTGAAGGGCATGCTGAAAAATTTTGTTTGATATTTTAAAGAAATGCGCCTGAAGGGCGTGCCGAAAAATTTTAAACATACATATATCTCAGATATATGTGTGTCTGATATATTAACGTTTTGCACTAGGACGGGGCTGTGAAAATATATCTCATTATCGTTAAAGTTACGCGCCGAATATGAAATTGAATGATGAAATTCATGGCTAGCATGATGCATTTGATGCATTTTAGGCAAGTATGAGCCCGCGTCGAACTTTAAAAACACACTGACCCCCCTAATTGGACATTTCAAAATAGGTGACACCATAACCAAAGTAAAAACACAGGGTCACCCCATGAATCAAATGGCCTCCCTGGCCAAAGAAACTGACCAGTCCCTCATTCCCGCTAATTTTTAAAAGTATCTTTTCCGAATTATCATAACCAAGCCCTCCCCCAGTACCGGTATATATTTGGTCACACTGAGAAATGTTACACCTTAATTCCAATTCAATACAGTTATTTTTACCATAGTAATGAAAAGATACTGGGCCATGCCCCAAATGAAATTGGAAAATTGGACATTTGGTATATTGTAAATTGAAAAAAAAACAGAAATGTGCATTGTTGTTAATAGAGTTTGTCAGAGGGAAATTTGAATGCCCGCAAAGCGCCATCCTCAGTATACACACCTTACATATACATACCTGTTTCCTACGTTCCAATGTCAGCCCAAAGATTTTAAATTTAGAAATAGGCCTAAAAGCTAATAATCAAGATGATAAAACCATTTGAAAATTGAAATTAGTTCCATTTTGATTTTATTTTTGAAAATGTAAATTGGTTTATTGGTTGGCCAAAATATGCCAAGGATTATAATACTTGACGATGACAGTTTTGTTTTAACATCTTCTGAAATTCTGTCATTTGACTTGTCAGTGCAATCTGTCCATGTCGGAATCATAACAGAGAACAAACTTATTTATTAGTCAACACACAATAGATGATATGCATGTATCTACAGAGTGTGTTCACTTATCTAAAATCATCTAAGGCAGAATTATTTCCCCTTGTATCTGCTGGAAAAAAACTTTTTCTAAAATCTTCCAGACCCCTCCCCCCGGATATCAAATGGTCCACCCCTAAATGTCATACAATGAATTTGTGGCAAAATTGTTATTTGGTGATAATGTTTGTGCACTTGACCTGATATCGCCTCTAAACGAAGGGCGTTATATTTTGCAGGCTATCGTACTTCAGAAGAAATTTAGAAATTACTGTGAAATTACTACTTTTGTGATACTTATTTTGGAAACAAATATTTATTGTGCCTAACTTCTGTGCAATTTTCCTGTGGGACCTATTCCAGACTGCATGTTTGTCATGCGGCAGTCAATGTCAACCCCCTTCCTCCCCACCTCAGGGCATAAGCTTTTTGGGGATTCTTGAATTAGTCTTAGAAATTTGTCAAATGCCCCACCCCCTGGGGCAAGACAATCTTGAAAATCCCCACCGCAATGAATGGGACATTTTTAAAATCTGTGCAAGTCCGTGAAAGTGACTTGGGGGATCAATATGAGGCAACTGCCCCACCCCCTCGGGCATAGTTTCATGGCAAACAGTCTAATCCCCCCCCCACATTTAACCCTATCGCCCGAGGTGGTGTCCTTCGGGGATTACATTGACTGCTGCATAACATATAATACCCTGAACATGATGTTATAGTTTGCTGCCACGAAACGCCAGTTCAGTATGTCACCTGGTTTTGTTTATTTCTCTGTTTGAAGAAGAAAAATAGTATGTGGCCTTGTCTAGCTGTTGACTGAAATATGTTGACAATAAAAGGAGGTATTATCTGCCTTTGGTGTGTGCATTTTGCTAAATCTATGTCTCGTTGATGGACATCAGCCATTCACATCCTCATCTTATCTTAAAAGTAGTCTTCTCCCTCATACTATTTACTAATTACAATGATAACCTTACCGACAGTTGTGAGTTCAATAGTCGATATAAAAATATACTATTTATTTAATGCTGATGACATTGTGGTGATCTATCAATCAGTCTTATTACCTGAAAATGACGTAATGAGAACTTAAGTCTATTCAATTTCTTTTATGTATTATTGACAAAAAATATTTGAAGTAGGACAACACACAATATGATACCTTTCATATATTTTATTATCTTGAACTATGTAACAACAACATACAATCTGTTACATTGTAATCTTGCTAAAGAAGCTTTTCTGGAGCAAATGGTAAACAACACTAACAATAGATCCTGGTTTAACTGTTTAAGTGCTTTAATTAAAGACAATGGAATGGACTTTCTCCTTGATAAAGCTCCATCACTTAAACACCACAAAGTTATAACTGGTTTAATGAAAACAAATTTAACAAACAATTATGAAGTCTTTTGGAAAAAGTTGATCACTGATGAAAATAGTAAACTAAGAATGTATGCCAAAATAAAACGTAATTTTAGATTAGAACCCTACTTAACACAGTTGCAAGGTGAGAAAAGAAAATTGCTCACCAAACGTCGCATTAGCAATCATGATCTAGCAATTGAAAAAGGGAGACACACTGTTCCAAAAACCCCAATTACTGAAAGATACTGCAATCAGTGTAACACCAACAGTATTGAAGATGAAACACACTTTTATTAGTCTGTCAGAAATACAAAGTCCAAAGAAAGTACTTTTCAGTAAAATCAATTTCCCAAACGACGATACTGAACATCAGCTTATTTCTCTACTAACAAAACAAGAGTTATCTTTTAATGAACAACTTGCTGATTATATTTTTACTTTATATAAACAAAGAAATACCTAGTTATATTTATTATTAGCTACTATTATTATACTGTAATACTTTATCTTTATTGAAGAAAATTTTAACTTATTTTTGTATCACACTTTTATTGCCACAAATGTGATGTAAATCCTATATTTACAAGCAAGCAATAAAAATATTATTATTATTATATACAATCTGGTAAATTTGCATTCACTTGTAAACATGATGCGCATAGACTTCAATCTGTTAATAAAGAGTGCAGTCTCCTGTTGTGCTAGTCATACACTAATTCTTACAAATATTGACGGTCTTACAATAAATTTTACCTACCATAAATCATTAAATCAGAGAAAATTACTTTTTGACCACAAATGCGAAAGATTGCCCAAAAATACAAAGATGAAAATTTTACTACGATTTTAAGAACTAAGACAGAAGACAATCCCAGAATCAAGCACACATGTTTCGAAGCCGCATCTGACAAAAACTTTTCGGAGAAAATAATTTTTTGAACAAAAGATAATGGTAGATGGTAAATATGTTTCATATACTATATAAAATTTATGAAACTTTAACCACAAGTTTAATATATATGACAGAAACTAGCCCCATGTCTTCAAAATTTCAAATCACTGGGAAGAATATTTTTGACAAAAAACTTGAAAATTGCACAAAACTACAACTATCAAAATTTAACTACAATTTTAACAGAAGTGACTTGTCACCTTAAAGAACCTGCATACCAAGTCTCAACCAAAGCTGGTCTGTGGTTACAGAGTTTTAGCTATTTGCTGTTTTTTACTTTTTTAATGAAAGGGGAAATTCACCAAGAATGATTTT
This sequence comes from Ptychodera flava, assembly GCF_041260155.1. Taxonomy (NCBI): domain Eukaryota; kingdom Metazoa; phylum Hemichordata; class Enteropneusta; family Ptychoderidae; genus Ptychodera; species Ptychodera flava. The sequence goes on from NC_091930.1 coordinate 4,286,055, forward strand.
TAAATATGTGCTTAACTTTGTAGTCATTTACCCGTGAAAGCTTTTTTCGCCATTTATAACTCACAGATTTTTTTACAATAACCAATAGAAATAGTATATGAAGTTGCCCATGTAATTTGAATCATGGAAAAAGCTCCAAGCTTGGAGTTTGCATTATGTGATATGGAAGGGACCATCTTCCACTCACCCACGCTAGTATTTACGTAACTTCTGTTTATACTGAGTATCCTTGCATAAACACTGAATCACTTATAATAATATGTCCACTGTCAAAATCATCCTTGGTGAACTTCCCCTTTCATTTGTATATTTTGGCACTGAAATTGTCATTGGAACCAATTCTTATCTCCACTCCTGTACATCAAATACTAAGATGGTAGGTTTTTGAAGTGGATGGACATGCATGCATGCATATATATATATATATTATATAATATATATATATATAATATATATATATATATATATATATATATATATATATTATATATATATATATATATTGTAAATAACATATATGTAAGGATTGCAAATTACAAAAGTTCTCAAAAGAAATAAGGTCAAATTCAGCTACAGCTACATGGACAGTATTATAAAATGAAACAACAAATGGGTCACCCAGCGCAATGATAAAAAATACCGTCAAGCTCACATTCTGTTTCAATTGGTCCATTCAAGAAATATTTAAACCAGAAAAAAAAGAATGACAAAAGCAAATAAGGTCTCCAACTTATAATACTGGAGGTCATCTTTAGGAACATGCATTTCAACTTCCATAGCAATGGGACAAACAGATCCTAAATACATAAGACAATTTTCAAAACTGTAACCACAAGTTGAACAAATGTGACTGGAATCACCATAAAGAACCTGCATACAAAGTTTCAACAAAATCTGGTAGAGTTTTAGCAATTTGCTTGAGTTTCCCTGTTTAATCATTTACAGCCTAGACGATAATTGCATTTGACATTGTTGGCAACTCCTCAATTACACAGCTTGCCTGTTTCCTGTTCTGCTAACAGTTCAGTGCAACCAATGCTCTTTCCACAAGTTTCATGAAGATCAATCACTTGTTCTCTTTAGAACTGATCTTTGTGTTTCACATGTATGTCACTTCTTGTTTCTAATCGTGTTCCCATTTTGTGAAAACATACTGTAGTGTTCTAGACGTAGCTATGTCAATCATGCATTTGAAGCAGAGCAAATATGTAAGTACATGTGAAATACTTCATAGCTAAATATTTTGAGTCAGAGTGTACTACGTCTGAGCTATTTGAAAATACTGGACCACATAGGTAATACAACATTGTCATGGCTTACCATGCAGTTTTCAGGTTGTATTCATTTTGTGTAAATACAGTGATGTACAAACAGACTAGAACTACCGTTACACAAGGAGAACAATGAAACATAGGGTCAAAGTTCCTGTAGCTACTTTAGGCATGGACAGTATAGAGGACGTACATAGCATAACACCAAATATATACTGAGTGCAGAGGTCCCTTGGCAATACCATGTATTGTTATGACAGAAGAATGTTTCATTACAGATCCATATTTACACAGACATTCATCAGTAAGCAGGCCTAGAAAACTGTCATTTATACAGTGTCTTTGCAGTTTGACAAAAATGCTATCAGATGAGTAACTTTTGCGAAACAAAGTTTTTGACAAAAAATGGTAAAACTTGTGTCAAAATATAAAATAGAAGATTTCATCACAATGTCAATATATCACACAAGCATGACCATAGGAACCTGTATACCAAATATCAAAGCTATCAGACAAGCAGGATTTTAGAAACACAATTTTAACCCAAAATGGCAAATATTGCTCCAAAATTATAAAATTGTACATTTTATCATATTGTGAATATATTACATGTTGATAACCTCTTTGAACCTGTATACTAAATATCAAACTTTATTTCAAAGCTATGAAAATTATTGTTTTATGAAAAAGATTTTTGACCAAAAATGACAAAAAATGCCTTAAAAACACAAAATGCTTTTCAGCTAACTATTTCTTCATGTGGGGGAAGAGATGAAAGTCTGAGGGTGCTAGGTCAGGAGAGTATGGTGGCACGTAGAATGAGTTTGAAGCCGCATTCATGCACTGTTGCCATGTCAATGACTGACTTGTGAGGTGGAGCATTGTCGAGATGGAACAAGACACCTTGTCTCAACTTTCCCTCGTCGTATTTTTGTCAGCCTCCCGAAACTCCCTCAACAGGTTAGAATAGTTCTCTCCATTGATATTTTGTCCCTTTTCTTGGTTGTCATCTGAAGAGTTGAAATATATTCAAACCAAGCTTCATTGATCTGGCATTGCTCCTTCATAGTTAGGCTCAAAACTTTTCACCCAACCCTAATATGTGCAAAATCTCTATTACTATACAAAGCTAATGTCTGCATCTTCAGGCTTATGCCTTTCCTTCTTGACACAAGACAACTGCTTCTTTGCAAAGTACCTCGTCTACATAGTCAACTGCAAATCTGAGTACAAAAAAGAAAAACATAGCAAGACAACTTAATATACCTGTGTAGTGTTTTGCAACAATGAAAATCTGATGTTTTGACGGGGGATGGTAAGAGGTGTTAAAGTGTATGATAAAATGCATTATGACTTTCTCAAATCAATGTCTCTTCAAAATACTCTTACAACACATCAGCTGTTCAGGAAATATGTTTAGTGAGTGCATAATAGACTAAGTTACATCATCATTATTTCTTATTGCTCACAGAATTTAAAATTGACTGAATGTTAAAATTCCCATTATCTTGCTATCTACATGATTGCTGTGAGTATTGTTACAAGAGATTCATGCACTGTTTGTGAAAGTTTTGGTATAAGTGGCAAGGATGATGGTCATTATGAGGTTTTATGTGGTATGAGAGAGACTCCATTCCCACGTGACAGGTGTATGACTCCGACCCAGGGCCAAATAGCAATACAGATAAAATTCCAATGTCATTGCTCAAACTGGTTTTGAATAGCTCATAAAAACATAAAATGAAGGAGAAAATTGATGAGTTACAACATTATAGTGTTTGGAGAAGTGTTGAGAGTCTCCATTCCCATGTGACAGGTGTGTGACTCCGACAGCTCCAACCAAATGTCAAGAGATAACTAAAATTCAAAATTGATTGTTGAAACTGGTTCAGAATAGCTCACAAAAACATAAAAGTAGGACATCAAGAATAAGTCACAGCATTATAGTGGCTGGAGATATGTTGAGACTCTCCATTCCCACGTGACAGGTGTGTGACTCCAAAAGGTCTAAATTACAAGTAATACCAGAAAAAAATTGTAATAATTAAAAAGCGTTCAGAAAGGTGAGGAAAACTTAAAAGATAGGAGAAGATGTGTCAGACACAAATATTGTGGTTGGGTCTGTGCTGAGAAACTCTCCATTCCCACATGACAGGTGTGTGACTCCGAAAGGTCTAAATTACAATGGTTAAAACAAAATTCAAATGTAATAATTGAAAGGGGTTTAGAATAGGTGAGGAAAGCTTAAAAGATAGGAGAAGATGTGTCAGACACAAAATATTGTGGTTGGGTCTGTGTTGAGAAACTCTCCATTCCCACGTGACAGGTGTGTGACTCCCAAAGGTCTAAATTACAAGTGATACCAGAAAATAAAATTGTAATAATTAAAAAGGGTTCAGAATAGGTGAGGAAAACTTAAAAGATAGGAGAAGATGTGTCAGACACAAAATATTGTGGTTGGGTCTGTGCTGAGAAACTCTCCATTCCCACATGACAGGTGTGTGACTCCGAAAGGTCTAAATTACAATGGTTACGACAAAATTCAAATGTAATAATTGAAAGGGGTTTAGAATAGGTGAGGAAAGCTTAAAAGATAGGAGAAGATGTGTCAGACACAAAATATTGTGGTTGGAGCTGTGTTGAGAAACTCTCCATTCCCACATGACAGGTGTGTGACTCCCAAAGGTCTAAATTACAAGTGATACCAGAAAATAAAATTGCAATAATTAAAAAGGGTTCAGAATAGGTGAGGAAAACTTAAAAGATAGGAGAAGATGTGTCAGACACAAAAGATTGTGGTTGGAGCTGTGTTGAGAAACTCTCCATTCCCACATGACAGGTGTGTGACTCCCAAAGGTCTAAATTACAAGTGATAGAACAAAATTCAAGTGCAATAATAAAAAAGGGTTTAGAATAGGTCAGGAAAACTTAAAAGATAGGAAAGATGTGTCAGACACAAAATATTGTGGTTGGAGCTGTGTTGAGAAACTCTCCATTCCCACATGACAGGTGTGTGACTCCCAAAGGTCCAAATTCCAAGTGATAGAACAAAATTCAAGTGCAATAATAAAAAAGGGTTTCAAATAGGTCAGGAAAACTTAAAAGATAGGAGAAGATGTGTCAGACACAAAAGATTGTGGTTGGAGCTGTGTTGAGAAACTCTCCATTCCCACATGACAGGTGTGTGACTCCCAAAGGTCTAAATTACAAGTGATAGAACAAAATTCAAATGTAATAATTGAAAGGGGTTTAGAATAGGTGAGGAAAGCTTAAAAGATAGGAGAAGATGTGTCAGACACAAAATATGTGGTTGGAGCTGTGTTGAGAAACTCTCCATTCCCACGTGACAGGTGTGTGACTCCCAAAGGTCTAAATTACAAGTGATACCAGAAAATGAAAATGTTATAATTAAAATGCGTTCAGAATAGGTGAGGAAAACTTAAAAGATAGGAGAAGATGTGTCAGACACACAATATTGTGGTTGGGTCTGTGTTGAGAAACTTTCCATTCCCACGTGACAGGTGTGTGACTCCCAAAGGTCTAAATTACAAGTGATACCAGAAAATAAAATTGTAATAATTAAAAAGGGTTTAGAATAGGTGAGGAAAACTTAAAAGATAGGAGAAGATGTGTCAGACACAAAAGATTGTGGTTGGAGCTGTGTTGAGAAACTCTCCATTCCCACATGACAGGTGTGTGACTCCCAAAGGTCTAAATTACAAGTGATAGAACAAAATTCAAGTGCAATAATAAAAAAGGGTTTAGAATAGGTCAGGAAAACTTAAAAGATAGGAAAGATGTGTCAGACACAAAATATTGTGGTTGGAGCTGTGTTGAGAAACTCTCCATTCCCACATGACAGGTGTGTGACTCCCAAAGGTCTAAATTCCAAGTGATAGAACAAAATTCAAGTGCAATAATAAAAAAGGGTTTCAAATAGGTCAGGAAAACTTAAAAGATAGGAAAGATGTGTCAGACACAAAATATTGTGGTTGGAGCTGTGTTGAGAAACTCTCCATTCCCACATGACAGGTGTGTGACTCCCAAAGGTCTAAATTCCAAGTGATAGAACAAAATTCAAGTGCAATAATAAAAAAGGGTTTCAAATAGGTCAGGAAAACTTAAAAGATAGGAGAAGATGTGTCAGACACAAAATATTGTGGTTGGAGCTGTGTTGAGAAACTCTCCATTCCCACATGACAGGTGTGTGACTCCCAAAGGTCTAAATTACAAGTGATAGAACAAAATTCAAATGTAATAATTGAAAGGGGTTTAGAATAGGTGAGGAAAGCTTAAAAGATAGGAGAAGATGTGTCAGACACAAAATATGTGGTTGGAGCTGTGTTGAGAAACTCTCCATTCCCACATGACAGGTGTGTGACTCCCAAAGGTCTAAATTACAAGTGATACCAGAAAATGAAAAATGTTATAATTTAAATGCGTTCAGAATAGGTGAGGAAAACTTAAAAGATAGGAGAAGATGTGTCAGACACACAATATTGTGGTTGGGTCTGTGTTGAGAAACTTTCCATTCCCACGTGACAGGTGTGTGACTCCCAAAGGTCTAAATTACAAGTGATACCAGAAAATAAAATTGTAATAATTAAAAAGGGTTTAGAATAGGTGAGGAAAACTTAAAAGATAGGAGAAGATGTGTCAGACACAAAAGATTGTGGTTGGAGCTGTGTTGAGAAACTCTCCATTCCCACATGACAGGTGTGTGACTCCCAAAGGTCTAAATTACAAGTGATAGAACAAAATTCAAGTGCAATAATAAAAAAGGGTTTAGAATAGGTCAGGAAAACTTAAAAGATAGGAAAGATGTGTCAGACACAAAATATTGTGGTTGGAGCTGTGTTGAGAAACTCTCCATTCCCACATGACAGGTGTGTGACTCCCAAAGGTCTAAATTACAAGTGATAGAACAAAATTCAAGTGCAATAATAAAAAAGGGTTTAAAATAGGTCAGGAAAACTTAAAAGATAGGAAAGATGTGTCAGACACAAAATATTGTGGTTGGAGCTGTGTTGAGAAACTCTCCATTCCCACATGACAGGTGTGTGACTCCCAAAGGTCTAAATTACAAGTGATAGAACAAAATTCAAATGTAATAATTGAAAGGGGTTTAGAATAGGTGAGGAAAGCTTAAGATAGGAGAAGATGTGTCAGAAACAAAATATTGGTTGGAGCTGTGTTGAGAAACTCTCCATTCCCACGTGACAGGTGTGTGACTCCCAAAGGTCTAAATTACAAGTGATACCAGAAAATGAAAATGTTATAATTAAAATGCGTTCAGAATAGGTGAGGAAAACTTAAAAGATAGGAGAAGATGTGTCAGACACACAATATTGTGGTTGGGTCTGTGTTGAGAAACTCTCCATTCCCATGTGACAGGTGTGTGACTCCCAAAGGTCTAAATTACAAGTGATACCAGAAAATAAAATTGTAATAATTAAAAAGGGTTCAGAATAGGTGAGGAAACTTAAAAGATAGGAGAAGATGTGTCAGACACAAAAGATTGTGGTTGGAGCTGTGTTGAGAAACTCTCCATTCCCACATGACAGGTGTGTGACTCCCAAAGGTCTAAATTACAAGTGATAGAACAAAATTCAAGTGCAATAATAAAAAAGGGTTTAGAATAGGTCAGGAAAACTTAAAAGATAGGAAAGATGTGTCAGACACAAAATATTGTGGTTGGAGCTGTGTTGAGAAACTCTCCATTCCCACATGACAGGTGTGTGACTCCCAAAGGTCTAAATTCCAAGTGATAGAACAAAATTCAAGTGCAATAATAAAAAAGGGTTTCAAATAGGTCAGGAAAACTTAAAAGATAGGAAAGATGTGTCAGACACAAAATATTGTGGTTGGAGCTGTGTTGAGAAACTCTCCATTCCCACATGACAGGTGTGTGACTCCCAAAGGTCCAAATTCCAAGTGATAGAACAAAATTCAAGTGCAATAATAAAAAAGGGTTTCAAATAGGTCAGGAAAACTTAAAGATAGGAGAAGATGTGTCAGACACAAAAGATTGTGGTTGGAGCTGTGTTGAGAAACTCTCCATTCCCACATGACAGGTGTGTGACTCCCAAAGGTCTAAATTACAAGTGATAGAACAAAATTCAAATGTAATAATTGAAAGGGGTTTAGAATAGGTGAGGAAAGCTTAAAAGATAGGAGAAGATGTGTCAGACACAAAATATGTGGTTGGAGCTGTGTTGAGAAACTCTCCATTCCCACATGACAGGTGTGTGACTCCCAAAGGTCTAAATTACAAGTGATACCAGAAAATGAAAATGTTATAATTAAAATGCGTTCAGAATAGGTGAGGAAAACTTAAAAGATAGGAGAAGATGTGTCAGACACACAATATTGTGGTTGGGTCTGTGTTGAGGAACTTTCCATTCCCATGTGACAGGTGTATGACTCCCAAAGGTCTAAATTACAAGTGATACCAGAAAATAAAATTGTAATAATTAAAAGGGTTTAGAATAGGTGAGGAAAACTTAAAAGATAGGAGAAGATGTGTCAGACACAAAAGATTGTGGTTGGAGCTGTGTTGAGAAACTCTCCATTCCCACATGACAGGTGTGTGACTCCCAAAGGTCTAAATTACAAGTGATAGAACAAAATTCAAGTGCAATAATAAAATGGGTTTAGAATAGGTCAGGAAAACTTAAAAGATAGGAAAGATGTGTCAGACACTAAATATTGTGGTTGGAGCTGTGTTGAGAAACTCTCCATCCCCACATGACAGGTGTGTGACTCCCAAAGGTCTAAATTACAAGTGATAAAACAAAATTCAAGTGCAATAATAAAAAAGGGTTTAAAATAGGTCAGGAAAACTTAAAAGATAGAAAGATGTGTCAGACACAAAATATTGTGGTTGGAGCTGTGTTGAGAACTCCCTATTCCCACATGACAGGTGTGTGACTCCCAAAGGTCTAAATTACAAGTGACAGAACAAAATTAAGTGCAATAATAAAAAAGGGTTCAGAATAGGTCAGGAAAACTTAAAAGATAGGAAAGATGTGTCAGACACAAAATATTGTGGTTGAGCTGTGTTGAGAAACTCTCCATTCCAACGTGACAGGTGTGGGACTCCCAAAGGTCTAAATTACAAGTGATAGAACAAAATTCAAGTGCAATAATAAAAAAGGGTTTAGAATAGGTCAGGAAAACTTAAAAGATAGGAAAGATGTGTCAGACACTAAAATATTGTGGTTGGAGCTGTGTTGAGAAACTCTCCATCCCCACATGACAGGTGTGTGACTCCCAAAGGTCTAAATTACAAGTGATAGAACAAAATTCAAGTGCAATAATAAAAAAGGGTTTCAAATAGGTCAGGAAAACTTAAAAGATAGGAAAGATGTGTCAGACACAAATATTGTGGTTGGAGCTGTGTTGAGAAACTCCCCATTCCCACATGACAGATGTGTGACTCCCAAAGGTCTAAATTACAAGTGACAGAACAAATTTAAGTGCAATAATAAAAAAGGGTTTAGAATAGGTCAGGAAAACTTAAAAGATAGGAAAGATGTGTCAGACACAAAATATTGTGGTTGGAGCTGTGTTGAGAAACTCTCCATTCCAACGTGACAGGTGTGGGACTCCCAAAGGTCTAAATTACAAGTAATAAAACAAAATTCAAATGTAATAAATTAAAGGGTTGAGAATAGGTGAGGAAAACTTAAAAGATATGAGAAGATGTGTAAGACATAAATATTGTTGTCGGAGCTGTGTTGAAAAACTCTTCATTCCCATATGACATGTGTGTCATGACTCTGAATGCTCTAAATGTCAATCAATACAACATAATTCCTATATTAATGCTCAAATTGTTTCAGAATAGGTCAATAAGAAAGAAAATTGAGGGAAACATAGATAAGTTACACAATTATGGTTGTTGGGGATGTGTTGACAGACTCTCAATTCCTACGTGACAGGTGTGTGACTCTGAATGCTCTAAATGCAAATCAATACAACAAGATTCCCATGTCAATGCTCAAAATGATTCAGAATATGTCACCAGGAAAGAAAATGAAGATAACATTTATAGATAATTCCATGCTAGCGGTTGGAGATGTGTTGAGAGCCTTTTCATTCCCATGTGACAGATGTGCAACTCCAAATTTTCTAAATGTCAATGGATATCATAAAATGTCAATGTCAATGCTCAAATACAATATGTCACCAAGGAATAACATGAAGGAAAACATTGATAAGCAAAACCATTATTATAAATAGAGATATGTTGCGAGTCTCTACATTTCCACGTAAAATGAATGAGATATGGATAAGTCATAGTCATAGTGCTGCAACAGTTGTTGCGTCTCATTCCCTTCTGTTACAAGTCTATCACAAATGACAAAAAAAATGATACTCACTTTGTGCTCATGCACTTTGTCTATAATGTGGTGGTTTCAATCGGGTTCGAACTCACAACGTATGGTACCCTGTCACGTAGCGGAGAAGACTGTACAGTTGTATGCAGTATAGATATATGTACGAACAGCAATAGTTATTTGAGGGAAGCACTTGCGCTAAAGCCTGGCCTATGACCTTTGATCTCATATTCCGTGACTAAACGTGAGCATTCCCACATGACACATTCCATTTCCCAGGTGACAGGCTCCCTGACGCGCGCACTACCCCTATCCTTCTTCCACCTAGACTTTATACTGCTTAAGTTTCTATTAACACTGCGATTATCATATGCAGACAGGAAGCCGGTAGATAGCCAATCGTAGTGTCAGTACGTTCAACGGTAGGGCTGAAATGCGAACTCGACCTGACAGCAGGTATGGATTTGGCGTAAAGTGGACCACTCGATGCTGATGTATTAATAAATATTGCCTCCTGACAGTCCTTGAACTCGGTGACACGCGAGCACCGTGGCGGGTTATGAATGGCCTCTATTGCTATCTAGGTCACTGGGGCTCTCCGCCCAAACATAGGCATTGCTTTACTCTACAATAAATTACCATGACTCGAGCGAATGTGGCTTTATCCACGTTCAAGCAGTGACACGTGAAAGTGAATTCAACGCAGACGATAAAAGTCAGCTATTAAACTAATCACAACATAGTCAATACTTGTGCCATGGTTAGCGTGTTGATTACTTTCATTGGTCAGATATAAGTCACATGATAAGGGCTAAGGTCGACCAGCAACGCAGGACAGCAAAGGCCAGTGAACTCCGTTCATGAAAGGTAAGTAACTATACGTATATAAATTTGTCTGCAATAAACGGATTTGATGCCGAACAATGCTCCTTAAAGGCAAACCGAAAATGCGGGGCGTAAAAATCATAACCGTTGCGCTGAAAGACTCAATTAAAAATCTTTTATCAAAAATCAATTTCTGTTCCGTGTTTTACTCTACATGATTTCCGCCATTGAACCGGGACTTTCCCAATGGCGAACGCTGTATACGCAGGGCGGAAGCATTGATATTTCCGCACGTATGTAGGACATGGACCTCTGTTTCCCTATTTGAGCCGTAGGCATAGCTGAATATTATATATTCATCCCTTAAGCACATTCTTTTTCGCTATAGAGGGTGTTTGGCAGCCTCTGTTTGGGATCAACACCATACGCAGCAGCTAGTCGAACGACTATTCGTATGAATTTACCGTGTATTTGGTTTCAACGTTTGTACGTGACAACGAGAAATCCCTAGGCAGCTAGACGGCTTATGTTATTTAAAGCTGAGCTCAGCCATCGATTGTTTAATCGTTCAGCCACATGTCCTGCAATATTACTAAGATTCCATTGGTGCATACAGCGACTTGCACGCACCAAGCCTGTAAGGGCAAGACTGTAAGTCGTGAACCCATTGCAAAAAATGAGGTCACTGTTTCTATGGGACGGTGTACGGGCTATTGCAGCAGATTGTGAATATCCAGCGCGTGCCACAGTAAGAATAGCTGGTCCATGTTTCTTCAAGATTTTGATTTTTTTTTTTCGTTCAGAGAAATTCCACACCCAAATTTTCGTGATAAAGTCCTATGACTTGCGAAAATTCCAGACCCTTTTAGTTTTACACATGTGTTACAACGTAGAGTATAGAGCTGATTGACAGAGACAGCTTGTAGAGACGATGCAACAAAGATGAACATTAAACACCACCAAGCAGTTTGCACTACATCCAATATTTTAATATTAGCTTTACACCTGATCATAGACACATCAGTCACACACAGCTGCCCTGTGCAATCTTTGCTGACACTGACCGATTCAGCATAATATGACATTAGAATGAATGTTGGTCTATCATTTTATGACGTTCAAAAAGTACAATGCTTGTGTCATCGATTTGCAGCAACTCCAAGTTTGCAGAAGCCGGTCAAAATCGGCTCGCAAGGGTCGGAGTGCATTATATTACTGACAAGTCGCTGTTTTGATCTTCAATTTGCGAGTAGCTTTTAGGTTACTGTGCGTTGAAGATGATTTGCACTGAGACAATGTAAGGTGTGCGGTCGACGTCTTGTTGCAAGAGTCAAATTTGGAGGCACCGTGGGGCAGTTGTTAGGGTAACAGCCTCACTACCGAAGGATGGTGAGGTTGAAACCCGGTACACGGACCCTGAAGCATTTCGTATAGTATTAACAATCCACGTAGGCACACACCTTGTCCGTGATGTAGGGGAAGTCATAGTTTTTTATTCGATGCATCTACTATGTGGATCGGTGGGACACCATGAAATTCAGTTTTCTTTTTTCGGCCAAACCACCTGTGGTGCAAATTTGATTGTATTTTTTATCTTTACTGATCTGATATGACCGTCACCTACTTTAACAATTTGATGTCGATTTGTTGCAGTTCTAGACCCCCCCCCCCCGCCACCAACGTCCCTGACGGCTTCATTTTATTATCGTCGCGAAATATCCGGGTTTTAACGTGGCGATTGAGTCATTTGTTGCATGGAGCTACCTCTGTTGTTGCGTCACGTCACGGTGAAAACATATGACCGAAGTTTGGATTTTTCGACTGTTACACTGCACAATATAGTCAACGTTTCGATGTAAATTAATGTTCAGTCACGGTTCTAATGTATGTCACACAATTTCTGTATCGTTTGCTGTCTTGTAGCGTCTGATCTAAATCCACCTCTATGTTAGAACCCACTGAGAAGGAACTCGGCATGGCGTCTCAAACGAAACTTTTTAGTAGTGTAACAGCTTTTTGTAGTTTAGAACATAGACAGTAGAGGGGGACTTCCCCCTCTACTGTCTATGTTTAGAACTACTATTATATAGGCAACATGATGTCTGACCAGTACATAGGCCTAGGGGTAATTACAAATGTTCAGAACAGCCATTTTATCCAATCACATACGCGCTTCGTGAAAGGTGTCAAAACATTGGGCTGATCTAACATTTGTAGATAAACATCGAGAACAATAGTATTATGCATGTGTTATAATCCCAAGCAGGCCAGTTTCTGTGTGGGGAAAAGTTGGAATGGGCATCAAATGACATGACATACGGGTTATTTTCTCACGAAAGAAGTCATTGTCTTTCTTCGACATTGTAACTTCCCCTTTGTTTATTCGTCTATTATAGCTTGACAAAACGTTGGTTAATGAATAATTTAGTAAGTGAAAGAAAAAATCAACAAAAAGTAAATCATAAACCAACAGTTAACAATCAACACTAATTTCAAATATTTGTAAAATTCCAGGTGGAAATAGTTTAAGATTGGTTTAAAAAGTCTATCTAAGTTTAATCATGGACGATAGCCCTCACAACCAGCATATTATGATTTCTTACAACTGGGATCATCAGAAAGAGGTATTGCGAATTAAACAGGCATTGGATGAGAGGGGATATCAAATATGGTTCGATCTGGATAAAATGGCAGGTAAGAACAGCATATCAATTTCCTTAAGGTATTATGCGCCTCGAAATTGAAATACTTAAACTTTTACTTTCGCTAAATGATCATACATATCAGGCATACAGTAGGTCACAAAGGATGCGAATGACTACCAATACTGCAAGCCGACTGATGTAAAGGAAAAACTACCTTCATTTATTTTTGCAAGGAGATATATACGAATCTATGGCTGAAGCAGTGCAGGGTGCGAGTGTGGTATTACTATGTGTTACGGAAGCCTACAAGAAGTCAGAGAACGGTATGAGAGAAGCTAAGTTTGCAGCGGACCAGAAAAAGAAGATAATACCGTTGAAACTAGAAAAGGGTGTACAATTTGGTACGTAAGTAATACTAGGAATACAGAGGGTTCTTCTTGTCAAATAGACAGAATTAATAGTGTTGTTTGTTCACGTCATTGGGTAAAGTGATGAGTTATCAGAATTGTCCAAGCTTCTACAAATTACGGACCGAGATGTACATGAAGACTGTTTTCCCGACGCATTTCGTGTAAACATATGTTTTTCTTATTCGTTTAAGGTTTCTCTGAAGTCAGAGCAGAGACACCGCTTATAAAAAGTGAGGAAACAGATTTTAGCTATCTGAATCATGAACGTTTTATAGCAGTCGGTAGAGAAATGGCGAAACCATTTTGTAAACTCTCTGTTCAAAAGTAGGTGATGCTAAAGGACACCTAATCATTTCATTTCATTTTTACCTCACAGATGACTGGGTTGGGCCGATTACAGCAGGGAAATTATGGTTTGATTTCTCCGATGAAAGGAATTTCAGAAAGATGGTGAATAATCTGGAAAAAGAGTTGGCGTTCGCCGGAGTTAAGAAGCGTAATAAGGATGAAACTAGTATGTTCGGAACTCGTAGGTCAAGTTTTTAGGTTGTTCAAGTTACCATTTTACATGTGCAAAATATGTATAATGTAAAATGTAATAATGATATCATGATCCATGTTCTGTATAACCTAGTCAAATATTTTGTATACAATGAAGTCTAGATTCTCTTTTTACATCACTGAAAATAGACAAATCTCTGACCAAGAAGAATAACGAAGTTGGCAAGAAAGGGAAAGGCCGGGTTACCGAGGAAAAGTTGCCATGCTTTAAGTCTACTATAAAACTTACTTCAAAATTGAAATGCCCAGTAGGAGAGGGGTTAAAACTTCAATGTCTAATCCCTGGTTCTCGCAATGGCAGTTGTTTACATTTACTGTTATCTGGTTTCACTTTCGTTTTTGGGTTGTGCTTTGCTAGCGAAATTTGCTCACAGTTAAAGCTACTAAAAGCCTGCCCCTTCAACTGAACTGAAGGTGAGAATAACTAGAGTATAAAATTTTAACCGTTTTAATTACAACATGCACTCTTTGGGATTAACTTTTGACTTCTCTATTTTATTGTAGGTCATGAGTGGAAAGTTACCGTACTGGGTACACAGGAGTCTGGCGCAGAGCCAGGGCAGTTTAATTGGCCGAATGGTCTGGCATGGCATGGAGACGAACTTTTGGTTTGTGACACAGACAACCATCGCATACAGATCTTCGATAAGAATAATGTAGTTAGTTTCATACAATTTGATGGTCAGTTTCAAAACCCATTCAGGCCGGTTACAGTGGCTGTTACTCCTGAAAGTCATTTAGTCATAGCCGATGTTGGTAACAGGCAAATTATTATTTGTGACATGGATCGACACATAATTCAGATCATTACTCGAAACGCAGATAAAAACGTTGACAATATTAATTATATGGCAGGATTTGTATACGGCATTGAATGAAAAAGTGGTAGATTACTACAAATATGAAAAGGTTTCAGTAAAACCACTTTGTATATCTCTTTGGATGTCAATTTTGTTTTTTACATGCAAATACTTTTCATTTGATATATCAATCGATTGTTTAGAAGTATGTTTAGAATAGTTAATGAATTTTCTAATCTTGTATTGCATTTATACAAATCTAGGGGTACTGCCTTACTTGATAGTTCAACATTGTCAATTTTCTTGAATTAGAGATAATAATCTTTAAAATGACGTATGATGTGGCTGTATGATGTGGCTATATGTGATGAAATATTATTATCATTAAAAAGGGGAAAACATTTTTTTTCCATATAAACATGAAATATTTCAGTGCAACCAAAATCTCTTTATACATGCAAATACCTTTCATTTGATATATCACTCGATAGTTTAAAAGTATGTTTAAAGTAGTGAAAAATGAATTTGTAATTTTATATAGCATTTATGCAAATTTGATACCCTTGTAAATTGTGCAAATTAAGGGCTATGGCCGTACTTGACAGTTAAACATTGTCAATGTTCATGTAGTAGAGATAATACGCTTTCAAATGATGTATGATTTAGCTGTATGTTGTAGCTGTATGTGTTAAATATTTAAAATATTGTTATTCAAGTGAGGAAAATATTATTTTCAATATAAATATGAACATATTTCAGTGAAATCAATTTAAATGGGTCTTTTGATATCAAATTTGTATTCTACATGCAAATACCTTTAATTTGATATATCACTTGATAGTTTAAAAGTATGTTTACAGTAGCTAACAGTGAATTTTCTAATTTTATATCGCACTTATGCAAATTGGTATCAGTGTGAATTATGCAAATTAGGGGGCAGCTCCACATCGTCAATGTTCTTAAAGTAGAGATAATAAGCTTTCAAATGACGTATGATGTGGCCGTATGTAAAGTTAAAAGTGGGTATATTAAACTTCTAAAATAAGGCCCTTTATGTGGATTCCCCGCTCGCCTATACTAATCACTGCTCTAAAACATCTCCACCTGTGACTTATTTGAATGTCAAGGTCATGTAAAACGGTGCCCTAAGAATGTTCTCGTTGAAAGCCGCACTTTTCAATCCCAGGTTCTCGCATTACTGGAGTTCTCCTCCCAGTCAAACACATGGCCAGTACGATGTTTGATTTCTCTAACATTGATTACACAAACTGATCTCAACCTTTCGTCACATTTTGCTAATCCTGCAAACAAAGTTTATGCAAGCTTTTGATTGACGGTCGGTTCAAATCGCCAACGGTCATTGATTCCCCACCACAAACGCTTGAATTTCCCCAAAAAATTGTCTTCCAGTCGCGTTAGACTTTGAATATAACCACAGAGTTCGATCGGCAGCAACTTCGCGCTGACCGCTTGGCAGTCTGTCTGCGTTTTTTGCGGCAGGAGAAAACTAAAAAGTTGCATTTTTTGAGCGTGTGCCTGCGTGTTGCCTGTTTGATGTCCACTTACACATTGAACGCCGCCATAATTTGGCGTTGTTTTAAAGGGAGGCTTCGCCTTTAAGTAAACTAAAGAGTGTGAGGGGAAAAATATCTACATAACGGTATATAAAATCCTGAAAGATGACTTTTTCTAAGAATGAACACTGACACGCGGATCCTATCTTATATCATGTTATGAATTCAAAATGCTTTACATCACTGATTTGTAAAGTATGATTTTAAATAAAGCGGTTTTCGAGTTCGTATTACAGTGACGCGTCGTTTTGTTGCACATCGTGGCAGTATGTGTGTTTCATTTTTGTATTGTTTACGTTCGCATCATTTCTTTCCTGTCTCTTGATTAAAGAGGCACTTCCATTTTATAAAACGTTTGTTGTTTTTATGCCAACGATCGATATTTGACGTGGCGAACTGCGCGCGGATCGCGAGATATCGATAAAACATCGTAATTTCCCGAGCGTATTTTTCACACCCCGAAGTTTAACGATCGTTTCTGATCTGATTTTGACCTAAATCTCCCGAAGGTTTGTTGTTGTGCTGATTGACGATATTCGAGGAGTCAATAATAAGTTTGAACGACGCAATTGATTTACTTCCCACTGCAAAGACTTTATATACAGCATTATGCCTTTACCTCAGGTAAGTTTCTTAAAACTTCTCCTTAGTTCTTGTCGTTCTCGTTATTCTAAATCAGTTGTTTTATATTTTAACCGATACCACATAAACATCAGCTTTTACGTGTCAAATATTAGCCGCCTCCGATGACTACATTTTGTCGTCTGCTACACAGTACGCCGCGCGCGTGGTGTGCGTCTATGCATACCACGTGACGGCCGATATGTATCAACCGCACGTAACTGTGCTAGTCATCTATGCGAATTCTGGTGGAATCAGCAAAAATTGTTTTTTTTTTTCCATTTGTACGCCAATATAGTAAGGCTCTGCTTTCTCCCATAGGGCGTGACCGATCACCAACGCGAATGCTACTGTAGCTTACAGCAGCGTCAGCGTAGACTCGTACTCCGTAGCTTAGTTGACAATGACCTCAGTGCCGAACATTCGATTTTCGGAAGCTGAATTTTCGTGGGCCACCGGAATTCAAACTTTTACTTTTATGAAGACATGTTTTTTATCGATCTCTCGCGATCCACCGCGCAGTCGCCACGTCAAATATCGACCGTTGGCATTAACAAAATGTGCTTTAAAAATGTTACCAAGTGGTAGTGCCATTTTAAATAACGCCATTTATTTCAGGAACTCCTTTATACCACATATGTGGGTAACTTGTCAATCAAAGAGAGCTCGTCTTCAAGCATAATGTTGCAGTTTCCTTTACGTCGTCAACGGGTTGCTGCCTGACGTGTTGAAAATTGGATTCACTCAATAAGCTATTCCCATTGACGTTTCGCACACTAATACAAAACGTAACGAATGACAAGAATGTGTCATCCAAAGGGTGAATAAGCAAATTACATACTTGTTATAGACCAGTAAGGATACTTAACTGTGACTTAAACATTGTGGATTTCTATGTTTGAACAGAACATATCTGTATGAGTCTACTCTCTCAAATGCGGTGCAGTTTGTCTCGGCAATCACTAAAATTAAATGTTCGGCTTGACTGAAGTAAATTGGACCAAGCTCTGCGTGGAAAAGATCTCCAGAAACCGACATAACCACCATGGATGGGAATAGCTAAAGCCCAGGCGAATTCTTTTGTCTGTACCCAACTATTAAATTGGCCGTGACGGCAAATTTGTTTGTTCATTTTTTTTCGGGATGAGCCCACAGCTTTCAAGACAATTGTGTTACTCTTGTTGTAGAATATGAGTATTAACAATAGTTTTTCTTACACATTTTATGTTTACACAAGGTCGAAATGCTCCCTTGTTTTTGTATTGTTGAGCAATATTCCCTATCCAAAGTTCAAACTTTTTTCGGAATATGTATAGAAGAAGCATACGAGGGTCGGATGAAAAGTTTTTAGCCTACTATAAAGCAGCAATGCCAGATCAATGAACCTTGGATTGCATTTAGTGCAACTCTTCAGACGACTAACTGGCAGTGGTTTGTTTTAAATTCGCTGTGTATTTGACTGCTGATAAAAGACTTTCGGGAGGCTATAAAAATAACGACGAGAAAAGTTGAGAACAAATGTGTCTTGTTCCATCAGGGCAGTCTTACACCCAACAAGCCAGCCATTGCCATGGCAACAATATGTGACTGCGGCTTCACAATCGTTGCACGCCCACCATACTCTCCGGACGTAGCACCCTCAGACTTTCATCTCTTCGCTAACATGAACGAACAGGTGGGAAGCATTTTGACGTCAATGATGTCGTATCAGATCTAGGCGCTAGAGCACCGCTGGCAGATGTGTGTGGACCGCAACGGGGACTATGTTGAAAAATAATTGCATAGAAAGTCATTCCAGTTGGACTTAATAGTTAGGCTCAACACTTTTGTCCAACCCTCCTAAGCCAAATTCAAACAAAGCGAGTGCAATTAAAGTAAGCAAGCACACACAGTTGCAGTAATTGTTGAGCTGTGACCGGTGCATGTTAATACTAGTCAAAGAATCTGCCACATTAACACAACATTCGAGAACGAAGGAATAATTTTAGGTTTAAAGAGAGTATTTTATCACTTTGTTCTCATCGATCGAATGTGTCGTCATAGTTGCAAAGAGTTCACTTCCGATTTGCTGACAATGTCTCAAACAAATTTAGACTGTGTATTGCAACCAATATATGTCTTGCTGACTGACTTGGCATGCTCACATGCTCTAACGAATTACGGATACTTTGTTCACTTGATACTCGGTCAGACAGTTTGATCCTATGACAGTTTTGTGGGCAATTCTGTTTACGGTAACACTCAACCAACATATGTGCACTACTTATTCGTATCTTGAACTGTTTCTATTATTTCTAGTGCGTATGGTTCTACTTATTCTAGTGCGTATGGTCTACTTATTGTAGTGAATTTAGCATACTGCACCAGAGTGAAGACTGATAAGACTAAAATAAACGCCGGCCGCAGAAACCTCGCCCGTTAATATAAACAAAGACTGTACATTTTTGCCAAAAAAATCCTATCTTCAAGGAGAGGGGATGCACGGAAATACGAACAACATTAGTCATGCCGGATTCCGAAGGAAAAATGCTTTCAAAAATCGCTTCAGAAAAAACTTCTGTCACAGTTTGTTTATGCTATTATTTGCTAAATAGCTCTCTGAATAATTTTTGTTTCAAATACGATGGTTTCAACCGGGTTCGAGCTCACAACGTACAGTACCCGATCACCAAGCGGAGAAGCCACAGACAAAACCGCTCGGCCCAATCCAAGATCCCAAAACAGATTGGTTAAATAACCGAGCTATGTTGTTACAATTCTGACTGCGCTCTCTCCACACGCTGTAGAGTTCGTGAAGCACTCACGCTCGCACACAAACTTTATTATAAGTTATAGAGGTATCAAAGATTTGATGACATCTGCTGTATGTACCTTATTTAATCCGTCAACAGCACCACACATAATGCGTGTGCTCGTACAAGAGACACTCGCACTCATAGTTAAACGAACGGACACGCTGCATTTATTATTATCATTTTATTTGTGTAGAATCAAATGTGAAAATGTTAGTAATGATATACAAAAAAGAAAGATAACAACATGCACATAACAAATACATTTGGCGTTGAAGGAAAGACACAAGTAAGTCATTCCGACCGGTAGAACACGTTTACTTTTGCACAGTTAATACGTTGAATGTGCATAAAAGGCTTTAAATCCCAACTTATGTGAAAAATACTGCCCTACGGTTAAATACTTATCCCATATTTGAGAGTAAAATCGTAATTTGAGTATGAGAAGGGTCACCTATTTAAAGAGAAATGTAACGATCAGAATGGCTACCATTACGTAAACGCGACAACCGGTATGATGTTTCAATGTGGTTATGCAATACAAAACGTGGTCAAAAGCTTTTAGCATTATTATTATTATTATTATTATTATTATTATTATTTTCATTATTATTATTATTATTAGACTTTATTTAAAGAGGATAATCTGAGTTACAAACAAATTGTAATTTACATCAGAGCCCTCTGTGAGCTCGAAAAAAAAGTACACGCGTATAAATAGCAAATACAATGTACATGTAAATACAGCAAGTGTTCAAAAGGATGAGTAACATCTTAATTGCAACAAAAAGAAATAAATTAATCTAAATCTGAACCCGCATTTGTAAACTTCGTCATAAGATAATCTCGCAACTTTAGTTTGAAAGTGGCTAAAGTTGAGGTATTTCTAATCGCAGGGGGAATTGTATTCCAAGTACTTGCAGCACGAAAAGAGAAAGACTTTTGACCTGTGGTAGTCTTAAATTTTGGAACACACAAATTTCCATGACTGGCATTACGGGCGTTTGATGAAAGTCGATGAAAAACGTCACTCAAATAAGATAGTGCAAGGCATTCAATGATTTGAATGTCAATAATGCGGTGAAATAGATAATACGTAGGTCAATCGGCAACCAGTGCAAAGTTAAAAAGATAGTTCGTGAGGGAACACTCATGTCAACCCCTAAAATTACTCTTCCAGCCCTCTTCTGGAGTTTGTAAATACGGTGAAGATTTGACTTCGAAGTATTGCCCAAACAGTGCAACAATAATCAATTAAAGAAAGGAAAAGTGCATTGTACACAACCAAAAGAGTACTCGTAGTGGCAAATGGATGTAGTGTGCGAAGGATACCAATTCTGGTAGAAAGTTTCTTACACAGGTTATCAACGTGAACATCCCAACTTAAAGTTGAATCAATTGAAACGCCTAAAAGGATGTGAGAAGAGACATTGGAGATAATTGTTTCTTGTATTGTGACACAAATAGAGGCCTCAGTGTTAGTAACATGTCTAATTTTAGGGCAAGAAGCAATAGCAATACTTTTAGTTTTCTCCGTGTTGACTGCCATAGCATTATTAGAAACCCACGATGAGATTTGGACAACATTATCGTTCATACGAGAAATAATTTGATCGACGCTATTACCTGAAACACACAAAGTCTGGTCGTCAGCGAACATATCTAACTCACCCGTATTAAGGCAAAGGGGAAGGTCGTTGATGAAAATCAAAAAAGTAGGGGGCCGAGAATAGACCCTTGAGGGACGCCACTAACAATTGGCAAGACCTCCGACTCACATCCAAGATACTGAACAAGCTGAGTTCTGTCTGCCAGGTAAGAGCGAAACCAACGGAGAGATGACCCGGAAACACCATAAATAGCAAGTTTATCTATGAGAATATCATGGTCAACCAGATCAAAGGCCTTACGTAGATCCAAAAACAATAAACCATTGAAGAGACCAGAATCAATGTTCGAAAATAGATGATCCGTCAGTTTAATCAGAGCAGTGTGATATGAGTGATGTTCTGAAGCCAGATTGGGACTCAACAATCAAATGATTCATATGCAAATAGTTAAAAAGGCTAATATAAACATGCTTTTCCAGGATTTTAGAGAGGAAGGGCAAAATCGAAATGGGCCTATAGTTGTTTACATCACTTTTCGAATCACCCTTGTGAATAGGAACAACACGGGCACATTTATAACAAGGAGGAAAGACCCCATTTGTTATTGACATATTAAAAATACTAGTAACACAATCAGCAATACACGGTGCACCAATCTTCAGAAATTTTGAGGAGAGCTTATCATTACCAGGAGACTTCTTTTCATCGAGCAAAGAAAGATATGCTTTTTCACAAAGTCAACAGTGACAGGAGGAATTTGGAAGCTTGGTGAAGAGTTAACATGGCACGAGTTAACCCAAGCTTTGATTATACTGAGATCACGAGTGTTGTCAAAATGCTGACAAAACTTATCAATGATGCTAGTAAAATGAATATTGAAAGCCTTGGCGATATCCCCGTGGTTTTTCAGCCTCTTACCTTCATAGTAGAAAGTCGAGCTGAGAGACTGACTGTTACTACGGGACAAAATATCATTGTAGCATCACCTCAATGTACACATGAATCTTTATTAACACTGTGCCATTTCCTCATAAGGTTGTCTTAGGTAATATTTCCGTAAAGTATGAGAAAACATCTTACTTTGCTATCTTTACTGAAACTCTAACTTTCTAAATTTCTAGCAATGGCAGTCATAATTGTTCTAAAGCATCTACGTTTATGTTGTACATCTTTAGGCAAAAATATAATGGCAGAAAAAGTGTTGTACTGATATCCGCTGATATACAAATCTGACTGTAAGTAGGAACACCTAATTTTTTCGTCCAAATATTACTTTTATTTTAAAATGCAGGACAATCAAACGTTAGATTTCGAATCTTAACGTCCAGTATAATAACAAACCTTTTCAATCTATTCAGAAGAATAAGAAAAAAAAACACAAAATTGGTGGTACTTGTGTAAGGAATGGATTAAACATTCTGATCACTCTTACCTTCAGTTACACTTGAAAACGATATAGGTCTAGTCATTTTAATAAAGTCACAATGGATAAGAAACTAAAGTATAAAATATTTGGAAGCCAAAATAGTTTAGGTTTTTTATCAAATTTGAAACTTAAAGATAGCAGAACCCATAGCTAATATCGATGAAACTATACGAGAAATATTTCATGGATTTTTTTTTATCTTAGAGAGAAAGTAAAATATTCAGGCTTATTTGATTGGTCAAATAATAGTCATGTTAGGGAAGACGAACTAAAAGTAAAATTCAAAATCTAATACATCTTGATACACAAAAAGCAGATGCATGACATGCTCGATGTTAGTTATCGACTCATTAACATATCTATCAAATGATTGTTATTATATCAAGTTTAAAAAATGCAAGCACTAACTTCGATTATCTATTTGTAAGATTTGATTTATAATATATTTTTTGCAAACACGTGTAAAATGTTTTCTTTGTCTAATATCTTCTTATGTTTCAATTTTGCAAATTCGATGAATGCCCCTAGTTTTTATTATTATTTTTTTTTTTTAAATTGAGAGAGGCAGAAGTAGTGCATTAGGTGTTAAAGTACCATTAGAGCCAACATCACAGAGCGTGTGACGTTAATAGTTACTTTCTCATATACTTCAGTGGCCCAAGTTAATGGAGTAGGAGATCGATAGCGCCACAGATCAAACTTATTTTACACAAGCGAATATCTAGGGAAAATACTTGATATACGTTCAGAATAAAGTATATGGACGTACATGGAAGTCGACATTACGTAAGTCTATATGGAATATATCAATACGTTAATATACGTAACGCAAATCTATTCAGAACAAGGTATAACACATATCTTTAAAGACTAAAGGGTATACAGTATTAGAGCGTTTATTGCTATACATATTCAAGCCCCATTCAAGCTAATTTTGTATCCTTTTTATATTCAAAATTACATGCAATTCACTTACATTCATTGTGAAATATTAGTGAAGACATAAGCATACATTGTGCTGCAGTTGTGACATACAAGCGCTAAATATTGCCCGATCGAGTCGGGTTGCCGCACGGCTCTGTTTACAAGTTCTAAGTAGTGCATGTGACCAAAAAAACGATACTCATGACATCATCGAGCTGGCAATATTTCAGGTAGTCTGGTTCCTGACCCGTTTTCCCCGGTAGAGGGCGTGGGGCAAAAGGGTCAGGTACCGGCAAATGTAAACATTGACGCTATTGGGTTAAAACAATCTGTGATGGAATGAAAGTAACACTTGTAACTTTCCTTGGGTGTCTCACTTTCAGGCTTGTCAACAACAAATGCATCTACTTTCAAATTTTCGTTTGAAAGCTCCTCTCAAGAAATCACATATAATAGACCTGACTATCTACAAAGGTCGTTGACACAAAAAGAGCACATCCTCGACACAAGGCACACACAAAACAAACAGATACATTCTAGTACTTACAACGGAACTCGTGCCATCGGCAGCAACATTCAAAGGTCTGATCAAAAGTGAAACATTACGATGCATCAGAACATGCAACAACGAAGCTGATTTTACACAGAAAGTAACACAATTTAGTGAAAAAATTACAAGAACGACAATATAAAAAATGAAATAGAGTGCGTTATCAGAGAGACAGATCCTAAAAGCAGAAAAAGACTGCTTAAACAACAAAAAGAAAGAAATAATGGCACCAACAATACAGTAGTCTTCAAACAACGTTTAGCTCGTACATAGAAACGACAAAAATCAAGCAAGCCTCGACAGAAACAGTAAAAAAGTTGTTCAAGAATCAACCTATAATCACATATAGAAGGATCAGAAATATAGGTGACACACTTATAAGCGACAGACTGCACAAAAGCTACAATAGCTCAAACTCAGGTTCACACGAACCTACACCAACACAACAAGACGTAACAGTATACATTGTAGCCTCACTACTTGAGCAACGAACGTAAGTGGAATAGCATATTACCAAATGAAAACAATCAACAACTCGACACGTCTTATCAATCAAAAATGAATTTTAAGCGACTGCTGAAGAAACTGTTTTCGAAACATAGCGCCAAAAGGATCGTATTTTCACAGTAGTCTCTCCTTTCCTGTGCGGATTTACACAAGACACGTAGATTAAGGGTACGCCTCGCCATGGCCGAGTATACACTTATATAATACAGACCCCTTTTTCCCATCCCCTCTACCAGGAGAAACGGGTCAGGGAACCAGACTACATTTCAGGGGCCATGCCATGCCACGCCTTACCGACCGGCGATCGTCCATGTTCGCTGGCTAAATGACCTGCGAATGATTTTATTTTGTTCTTCTCTGTCCAAAAACGTACTGCTACTGTGTTTTAGAGGATACAGAACTTTGGCAGAGGAGACTAACATTCTATTCTGTCACAGTGTATGCGTTATATACGGATTACAAAGTGCAGTCAGCAGTGACCGATGCGCACCGGGCAGTGGGTCACTCAGGTACTCCCGATCCGTTACCAATGTAAAATCAAGACGATACTGTATATACCTGCCTCACTTTTGTAGGTAAATAGCTATCAAAATCGAGAAATTTGAGTGATAGAATTCAGCGGATATATATATATATATATATATATTATATATATATATATATATATATATATATATATATATATATATATATATATATATATCTTTAGTAAATTGCTCATCTTCTACAACAACTACAATAACAACAAAAACATCAACAACAAAAAATATTCCATTTTCGAATAATATGCAAGAATATCGGCTATTCTCATAAGAAGTTTTGTGCTGGAACGGAAGTAATGAGTAGCTCGGCAAATAATAATAGAAAAATAATCATGCGCCATCTTCGATTACTTCAGCTTCATTATTTTCAACATCTCTTCAACATTCTTTCCTATGTTATCCATCTTCTTTTCCACTTTGACAAGTTTTCGTTCAACCTTTTTAAGACCAGCTTGACCGCCACTGTTACATTTTCCCATTTCATTTATTACTTTATCAACTCTGGTGTTGAAAAAAGAAAATGAGACATGTGAAAATAGAATAGACATATAATGCTTTCAAGATAGGTTTCCAATATTAGGCTTGCCATATTCAAAATCTAAATGTTACCCTATGTTTAGTTATTATCCTGCTTTGACTTTTGACGGTTTCACTTCCTTGTCTTGATGGAAACAGAAAGACCATAAAGTTTGAGTAATTCAGAAGTGCAGTTTTATTTTGAAAGGAAGAAGTTTTAAAGTTTCCAGGGAAGGTTGAGCAAACGTCTAAATCGTTCAGTTTGGAGGACATTCTTCCTTAGAAGGAAACTTTAAAAAAAAAACGGGCGTGTTATGGAACAAACAACATAAGGGCCCACGTATCATCCCCTGTGTTTTTATCTGTTTTCGCAGTTATTCTATCTGATATATTTGATCAAGAACATGTAGAAGTTAACCATTTTCAGTTACAGAGCAGTAATTTCAGAAAATTATGACAGAAAAATATGCTGAAATGTTGGCAAGTAAAAATAAACATTGCCGCTGATGATCAAGATATTCCGGTGATTTTGAACAACATATAATTATACAAAGGATATTCAATGACTTTGAATGACCAGACTCGACCAAATATAAGTTATTCGGCCGAATATTTACATAATTTTTACTGAAAGTGTATCACGTTTTAAATATCTCAATTGAGGCCTGGATTATATCTTTGAGCCTTAAAACGTGGCATTTATCTTCCATGTGGAAGAAGTTTTATGTTAAGATGTTTTGACAACAAGTGGGAAAATTTGTTCGAAAATACGCACTATGTAAATTAAATCAATCATATATATTTAAAGTTGTTACTTAACCGATTACATATGTGACGGGGTTTTCACTGCACAAACTTGTCATAAAGTTGTATTTTCTGTAAATATCAATTAATTCACCATTGACCATCGTCAATTGAGCAAGCCCTTTGCGACAATAAGGTCAGTAAATATGGAGTATTTTGGTGAAAGTAAACCTACAAAGTAAATCAGAATGATGTTAAGAGATTGCGTTTGTGGGTGATTAGACACTTATGCATTTTATATACACAAACATACATTTAAGGTATAGTGTTGTATTAAGTAAGAAACGTTTTACGGATGGTAGGATTAATCGTTGTTGGATGTGTGGATGAATGGCATGTGTGGATAAAAACCTTAAGAGAGACCGTGACTAGATTAAAGTGGAAGTTCATACGAGAAAGTACCTTTTCTCTGTAGTGTCTGTATGCTGTTTGGTTTTCTTGGCGAAGTAATTCTGTAGGTGTTTATTCTCAAACAGGTTCCACGCTTCATCTTTGCACTTGTCAACTCCATACCTATGAAACATTAAAGCACATAAGATCAATATTACTGAAACACACTCTGCTTATACCTGTACACATTACATTATGTTGTGCGATCCACGTGTACATTGCAGATCATTTGATCAGGAGGTCTACAGTTTTGCGCGATATGAGTACCAAATTAACAAATTAAGCCCTTGGTACAGAACCATTTAATGAAAACGATTACAATCAACAGCAATATGTGAAATACATATTACACACTCAGAAAAAATAGAAAAGTTCATTTATAGTATATCGAAGGCTTAGACACGTGTTTGCAGACTACCGATACAAGTACTTGGTATTGTGAGGTCCCTTCTATGGCCGATGTGAGCTTGGGAAACCTTCATTAGAATTGATAAAAATTGTAAGGAATCGACAATATTACAACAAATAAAGAGCGACGATTGACACACAGATAGATAGATAGATAGATAGATAGATAGATAGACAGATAACAGACAGACAGACAGACAGACAGACAGATAGATAGATAGATAGATAGATAGATAGATAGATAGATAGATAGATAGATAGATAGATAGATAGATAGATAGATAGATAGATAGATAGATAGATAGATATAAATAGATAGATAGATAGAAAAAAAAACTTTGCTGGATATCGATACATTAGAAACTTACGGAGAGAGGAGGATTTCTTGACTTTATCACCAGAATCATCCGTACCTGTTATTGGACAATACCATAAACATAGTTCGTAATTTTGTTGTTTTCAAAAAGTTGCATTGTATATCTACACTTCTTTGTAACTACAGATTCTACACTACATAAGCGTATGAAAGGTGCACTGGCGATCCGATTTTTATATATCCTTCATTCCGAACGTTATGGTTGTCAGGATGGTGAAAACTACACTGTAAAAATAGCGGACACTAGACGCGTCTTTACGCGTTTAAAATGTACATGTCGGTGTTCAAATTTGAACGGCTAGTGTTCACATTGTTAACATAAGTGTTCATATTATTAATAATGATGTTCTAAGCCTGAACACGATGTGTTAACAACCATCTACTTAAGTGTTCAAAAACTCAGCATCACAGAAATTTTACAGTACTCTGAAACAGTTAACAATCTTTTTGTGGTTTTTACTTTACAAAGCCTATATTAACTTTACTACTGCCTCGCTCTCCGGCATACGTACACGAATTTTGGTATGACAAATTTCACACTAAGTGAAAATATTTCCGGTCTACAATTGCTGAAAGCATGTTTTTCTTAAAAAGGAAGTATAAAAATAATTTTACACGTTTGTTTCGGGTTGAAATTTTGAAAATTTGAAAAGAAAATCAGAAAACCAACATGAACGTTTAAATTTTAACATCGGCGTGCAAGAGGCGTTCTTCTTCTAAACACTTGGTGTTCAAGTTTGGTGCCTTTTCTTATCCCATGATGCATCAAAACGGAAGTTGCTACATATTTCTTGTAAGCGAACGCTGAAGTCGTGATCGTGCGGAAGGAAGACCAGAAAGGGTAAGTTTTCTCTCCAAAATAGTAAAAGGTTTTTGAATTTGAAGCATCTGTATTATTATCCTTTGAAATTAATTGTATTGTACTTTGAAATAGCTTCAATACGTGAAGAAACCTTTTTTCTTTCAGTGGCTGGTATACCAACAAGTAGCTGTGAATACGCAGTGGTACTTTTGACCATGGCCTATAATCCAGTCAATCTATGAGATTTTGGCACCTAACCCACCACAAATTGCAACAGAATTTTTTTCTTCAGAATGCATTTTAAAGAGGTACCCAGAACAACATATTAAAAGTTTACTCGAATCCACCTTGCGGAAATATGCCTGATTTGCATAAATCAAATATGGCGGCCAACTATCCGACAAAATAACATAATTGGCCATATATCACATGTTAAACAAGCTATTTCAGTGATTTCAAAGTCTGACACTAGTTATTTGACTCAGAAAATCATTTTTTAGGTATAATATTTCCTATAGGCACTTCATTAATTTGCATAATTCCAATATGGCGGCCAACATTTCTACAAAAGACATTTTCGGTCATATACTATGTATTAAACCAACTATTTCAGTGATTTCAAAGTTAAAAGTATATTGTTTGGCATGGACAAAAGGTTTTTGAGATGCAATGATTTCCATGGGTACTTCGTTAATTTGCATAAATCCAATATGGTGGTCAACATACCTGCAAAGGACATTTTCTGTCATATATCACGTATTAACCCTTCTAGCACTGGTCTATTTTTGTTACTTTCATAAAATGTACCACAGTCATTTTATCAGCAATTTGCCAATATTTTGATAAAAAATGTAGCTGATGAAAAATGATATTCATTTGGTCCAAAATTATGGAAAAAACGTACAGAAAAATTAACAGAAATTGGTAAAATATTGCATAATATTTTGGTCAAAAAAGTACAGCTGTCCAAGGGTTCAACAAGCTATTTCTGAGATTTCAAAGTTAAAAGTGTATTTCTTTGGCATGGACAGAAGATTTTCAAGATGCAATGATTTGCATAGGTACTCCCTAATTTGCATAAATCAATAGGGCGGACAACATACCTACAAAAGACATTTTCTGTCATATACCACGTATTAACCCTTTGGTGGCCTATTTTTGTCAACTTTATAAAATGTACTACAGTCATGTTTTCTGCTATTTTGCCAACATTTTGATAAAAAACTGTAGCTGATGAAAAATAATATCCATTTGGTCCAAAATTACGAAAAAAACGTACAGAAAAGTTCACAGAAATCGGTAAAAATATTGCATTAAAATTTTGATGTAAAAATTACAGCAGTCAAAGGGTTAAACAAGCTGTTTTATGATTTCAAAGTTAAAAGTGTATTGCGTTTGCATGGAAAAACGATTTTTGGCTTGCAATGATTTGCGTTTGCACTTGGTTAATTTGCATGAATCCAATAGGGCGGCCAATATACCTACATATATCACGTATTAAACAATCTATTTCAGCCGTTTTGAAGTTTAAATATATTTCTTGAGCATAAAGTAACACCTTTAGCGGTTCAATGTTTTTAAAAGACACTTTGATAACATTCACAAATTAAATATGGCTACCAAATTAATACCCAAATAGCTTCTAATATAAATAGGGTTCTGGTAGAGTTTTTAGCAATAGGAGTATCAAGAAAAAAACTGTTAAGAAGATACTACACCCAACAAAGCATATTGTGCTCCGAACGAAAATTGCAAAAATTCATCCAATTTTAATTAATTTGTTAACTCAAGATTAAAAATTGGCCAAGTCCACCTTTCAGCTTGGCTAGCAGTCGTAAGTTGCATGATATAGAAGGGCTAATGTATGCAAATGTATGCAAATCACCCGATTTCCTACTTCCCTTTTATCTCAATTTCAAGATTTCCAAAGAATTTAACTCCAGTCTGGCTGGGTCAAACTTTCTGAAATTTTCACATCATGTTCTTTAAATGCTATATAACAAAACAACTGTTTTGTTTTGCCATAAAATTCTTACATTTTGAATAAGAGGCATTTTTATTTTGCTAATCATGATGTTAAGCTCTTTTTGAATGTCAGTCTTTCAACCCATGCCATATAAGAATGAGGATACATAGTGAAAAATATAATTGACGTTTTTTCTACATATACTCTTGTTTCAAGTGAAGTATTACATTTTACAAAGTAGTTTCTATGGGTTCCTTGTCATCTTAGACAAGAAATATTAATTTGAAAAAAACTGTGTTGGCAACGTGCAGCTCCATCTTATGTCCTTGAACATTTATTTTTAAAATGTGGAGCATATACTATAACTTTACTTACATAACGATCCATTTAAGAATAAAAGTTTATTTTACCATACCTGAATTTGTTAACATGCTCCATTAATATATTGTATTTTGAAAAGAGTGCTAAAGTGAATTTGGTAAATTTACATATCTGACTTCCGAACGGATTAAAATACGTATATGTTGATGTGCTTTTACTATTGAGATGTAAGAGAGTCATACAATTTTAATTATTTTTTTGATTTTTCTATATATGACACCGTTCATGATTGTTAGTCATCTAATAATAATCTCTCTCTCTGAATATAACATTAGATTCATCTGTGTATGGCATTATTTGTGATTTTTATAGATGTTTTTATAGTCTACAGTGTCAAAACATGTAATCTTTAATGTTTACTATTTTAAAAAGTCGTGTACAAAATCCTTAGTTTCTCTAATTTAGACTGAGCCCCCCTTTTTATGGACGAGTCCATCTTTGCACATCCCCGAAGATGATAGGTAGGTTCATCACATATAACAGCGAAAATACAATAAAATAAACACAACAAAGATAATAAAATGCAGAAACAAAAACAGTATGATGAAAAATAACAAATGACACAATACAGACAAATTAAAACTTAGCGCTGTTGCCAAACAATGTCAGACTCTTAAAATTTGATCAACACACAAACTCACAAAAGTTGAAATCTGCATGCTAAGCGAAGGTTTAACTTTAATTCAAACAACTCATATGCCCAACAGAATCAAACAGTTACACGATACAAACATGTACATCTGGAAAATGACACTTGGAAAAACGACTCCTGAAGTACTTATTTGTATTGTGTAATAATTGGATTCTGTGTTTGGATTAATTATAAGCCTTTGCTAAAGCATGCAGTATTCAGTTTTTGTGTGTTTGCGTGTCCTTAAAGTTTTATGAATTTCAGATCGTTTGCAATAGTGCTAAGTTTTAATTTGTGCGTATTATGGTATTTCTTCATTTGGTCATATCATGTTTCTGTTTTTTAGCTTTGTTGTGTTTATTGTATTTTTGCTGTTAAGTGTAATGACTTCTTGCCTATCATCAAGGGGACCTTATAAAGATGCGCCCATCCTAAGAAATGGGTTCAATCTAAATTAAAACTGAAAATATTGAACACGTCTTTTTTTAACAGTAAACATTACAGATTACATTTTTGACTGTGTACAGTGTTAAACACCTATACAAATTACAAAAATGCCGTACACAGATGAACCCAATGTTATATTCAGAAAGAGAATATATTATTTAGAAGACTAACAATCATTAACAGTCGTCATATATAGAAAAATCAAAATTTTAAAAACGTCCAAGGACAACAGTTTCTTCTCAATATTTTCCTAGTGCTAAAACTTATATCAAACCCTTATTTAAATTAGAAGCTATTAAGAAATGTGCATTAATATGGCAGCCATATTTAATTTATGCAAACTATCACATGGCCTTTGTGAAAATTGAACCTCAGAAAGTGTTTCTTCATGTACAAGAAAAATATTTAAACTTTAAAATCACTGAAATAGCTTGTTTAATGTGTGGTATATGACCGACAATGTCCTTTGTAGGAATGTCGGCCACCATATTGGATTTATGCAAATTAACAAAGTGCCAATGCAAATCATTGCATCTCCAAAATCGTTTGTTTTAATGCCATAGAAATATACTTTAACTTTGAAATCACTGAAATTGCTTGTTTAATACAGGTATATGACCAAAAATGTATTTTGTAGGAATTTTGGCCGCCATATTGGAATTATGCAAATTAGTGAAGTGCCTATATGAAACATTATACCTCTAAAATGATTCCCGAGCCAAATTGCTAGCGTTAGACGTTGAAATCACTGAAATAGTTCGTTTAACATGTGATATATGGCCAATTATTTTATTTTGTCCGATGGTTGGCCGCCATATTTGATTTATGCAAATTAGGCATATTTCCCCAAGGTGGATTCGAGTAAACTTTTAATATATTGTTCTGGGTACCTCTCGAAAATGCATTTTGGAGAAAAAAAATCTGTTGCAATTTGTGGTGGGTTAAACCTATTTTGACTGGACTATATCGATCGATCTCTCTCGGATCAAGGGTCATCGGAACACACTGTAGCGATAACCCTTGACCTGAGCGCGATCGATACGCCTTGCATAGTACCGCTGTGTAATCACAGCTAAGACATGTCTTTTAGTAGAGACAATGGCATGTAAAACATCAATAAAACATCGTAGATTATACAATGTATTGTTTCAGCATATGAGAGTTTTGCTTTCTTATTTTAATCAGTTGATGACAAGAATAAGCAAATATTCTGTAAGGGTATTGAAAAGAGGCTCCCCTTTTCCTTGACCTCATCAGCCCCTTGTCTTTCATAGAAAGTCTCATCTCGCCATATTATCTATTGTTGCATTATTTTCAGGATATAAAATGGACTTAACTGAAATCGAAGAATTGTTACAGAAGAGGTAGCCGTCTGGAACCAAGCTTAATAACCCCAATTCATTTCTAATGTAAATTTAAACTATCAAGGGTCAGTAACTGAATTTTGATAAGTTTCTGTATTTGTGTTCTTAATTAATCTAAGCGTTGGTAGCAAGCTATGATCAACTATATGTTGCCGGAGAATAAGCTTTCACAGACGTGTAGTCTTCCTTATCAGATGTAAGGGTGGAATGAAAAATTAAAGCTGAAAGCGACAGAAAATTCAGAGTAAAAAATGTCCACTCTGAATTTTCTTAAATTTTCACTCTGAATTTCCTGTCATTTTCTGCTTCAATTATTTCATTCCCCCGTGTATCTGATGAAAGAGACTTCACGTCTTTGAAAGATTATGCCCCTGTAACATTTAGTTGATCGTAGCCTGCTATCAAACCTAAGATTATTTTGTATTGTAGCTCAACGCGTTTTCTTGTTCTTAGCAACTTGTTTTTAGCTTTGCTGTCAGCTTAATAAGTGGATGTGTAGCATTGTACTCAAATTTGTACATAACAAGGTTTTTCTTCAAAACAGCCTGTACGAATCCTTTAATATTTGGATTACAGGTTCCCAGGGATTACCCTAAGCAGATACGCTTAAATTATGATGAAATATGCAAATTTATGTTTTTGAGGCTGATTTTGCTATTTTTTTTTGGTAAAAATCTTCTTCTCTTTTACTGGTCTTCATTATTTGTAAACATGCCCCTAATAATGACCTTAGTCAAATTTGTGATGAAATATTCAAATTTTTATATTTCATGGCAATTTTTGTCATTTTTGGTCAAAAAATCTTTTAAAAAACTTCTTCAAACTGTTAATTTAACAGCTTTGATATTTAGGACATAGATCTTTACTGATAGCCTTTTTAAGATTGTTAAAATTACGGAGAAATTTGCAATTTTGTATTTTTAAGACATTAAAGACATTTCAGATATTTTTAAGATATTAGGATTACCAGAATGTGATATCTATTTAAGTTATGATGAAATCTACGTTTTCTTTTATTTTAAGGGCTATTTTTACCATTTTTGGTAAAAAATTGTATAAAAATTAATAGCAGGATACACCAGAATTTGAAAGGTCTTTACGAATATGTTTTTAATTTTTGAGAAGTAGATTTTTTGAAATGTCACCGATTTATTTCAGGGTTTACTTAAAAATATTACAAACAAACAAATCTTTTTGTTTATGAAGGACTTCGTTGGACAAGGAAATATGTTTTATCCTGCCAAGGACCCACTTTCCCACTTTCTGCATGTTGTGCCTTACTGTGACACTTTGAGAACTTGACATGCTGTGTTTACTTTAGTGTGGACAACTATATACTATGTGCACTCAGTAGAGAAGCCTTGACTATTTTTTTTCTTCAAAATTTACAATTGTCTACACAAGAGAAAGCCATATTACAAAACTGGAATATGCATTTCATGCATATACGTGTTTCCAACACAATAAGTAAGCCAAATTGTGAGCTTTTTCAGATGAGTTTTGTACGTTTTAAACAAGTAAGAACATAAAACGTAATCCACAATATTTAAGTAAAACCAGTTTTGTCATTACTATGTTGAATTCATATTTTTTCAAACGATCTACAGTGTTTATGGGGATTTTTTATTGCTTATGTTTTGATAGGAGTGTTGGCAACTACCGTTGGTAGTTTCCCCTGACAAACTTTACATACAAAGTAGCAATGTTTATTTGCCCATTTTACAGTAAATTATTGTATTTTACCGTATAAATGTTTGTGCATTTTTAGAATAAAATAATTTTACTGAATATCAGTGGTCTGTAATATTATTTCAAGGCTTGAACACCCTCTAACGCCCAAAATTAAAGGTGTTCAACAAGCGCGCATCATGTGTTCTTGCCTTTAACACACTTATCGTTGAACGGCGTCCATGCATTTAAAAAGTGTTACAGCCCTTTGAACGCGTAAATGCGTTCCAGTTTTTGATCACATTCCATGTGCAACGATTGTTCAGATATGGAACACCATGGTGTTCAATATGATGTCTGATGAACACGTAGCGTTCAAAATCTGCACACGTTTGTTCAAAAATTAAACGTTGGTTGAACACGTAGTGTTAAATTTCTGAACGTCTAGACGCGTTCAAAAAGTGTTACAAAAAGGCGTTTAATTGGTGTTCTATCCTTGAACACTTAACTTTACAGTGTATGTCACAGTATGGTGAACTTTGATCTTTGAAATAAATTTACGTTTCATCGAGGAATAGAAGCAGCACCCCGAAAACCTTCCAAACGAATTGCACAAAAGTACGACATTCTTCAACAGAACGGCTAGTATTATGTTGCGTTCCTATTTCCTATATTTCCTGGGATGAACTTCAAACTTTGCATAAAATATTTATCAAAGATCATATTACTTACTATTTCTTAGGTAAATAATGAAACGATACACATGATTGAAAATGATGAGTGGTGGGGCCAATGTTGGTCGGTCGTGATACTCGCTTATCAATCCAAAACGATAAAACTTCCAATATAATCCTGCGTTGTCTTGCACGCTTTGAAATGTGTAGCTGGTAGAAAGAGAGACACAACGAATTTATAGACTTTTGACAAATGACTTGTAAAACCATATTTACTTTCCAATGTCTGCTGTAATTATCAAACAATTCCCAAATTGTAAAAATGATTGTCCCTCCTTAATTTTGTAATTGTATGGTGGAAAGAAAAGAGGTTTCATATTACAGTAGCTCTATCAAATTATCCTACAAAATCTCCAATTTGCTAAATGCCAGAAGCGAAGACGTCTGACGGGTGTGCTTCAATCACTTGCCAATGATGGTAACCGCCTGTCGATCACCATAGGTTTCAGTTAAATAACAACCAACGACACCGACAATATACGACTATCTCTCCTCTACTCGGATCGATTGACGAACGTTAGCCTTTGACACTCGCATGGAACTCTTTGCAATGTACGTTACCTGAACATGGCGATGAGCAAATTGACGAGTAAGATATTGGAAAGCAGCATGTAGATTGCGGTTAGAGTGGGCGCCACCCATTGATGACCGTCAAAATGAGAGCAGACAGTATTTAACTCCGGATCTTCATACCAAGTCATGTTTCCGACAACTCTTTTAAAAAAGAGTGAAAAATTCAAAATAAAATTAATCCTTTGGGACTTTGTGGGAAGTGTGCAGCTGTGCGATTGATTGTGCTGAATTTTTCACGATGTATAACGGTTTTACTTTAATATGCTTCACTCAACCATTTAGCTAATTTTTCAGAGGATACATTTGTTCCGTGCTCAAATTATTTAATTCCCAACAACATTAAGGTACATTCTGCCTTCGACGTGTCAGAAAATAACTATATTTTATATACTCTGTATAGAACAAAGAACAAACTGTTTACAAAAGGAACAAACTACAAATAAACATTTATTACAATGATAGACTAAATTTAATATTGTTCGAAACATTAAATTAAATAGTATGAGTACCTTCATCTTCTTCCAAAAATAACTCGCCGTAAAGCCGCCAATAGGGTTTGTATAGAGTTTGAAACATCAAGTGAAAAGTGGGGCTTTATGTTTGGATTCAAGATAGCCTCGTTAGCAATGCCAAACTGGCGACGAAATAATTAGTATAAATAGGAATAGACCGAGATCTTTCATCTGCAACAAAAGTGTGATTTCATTATGACATTCATTCAGTTTCATAATCACATAGTTATTTTGTGTAAAATGCAACACCGTTATCTGTGCATAAGGTATCAATCTACTCACACCGAACAACAGTATATGCTACCTCATGAACCGTGTTCTTTATTGGCATAACTGTAATGTTACATATATTCCATAAAATTGCTTACCATTCTATTTATCATAATTATCTTTGGTCCAACTCCTCGAAAACAAAACCCACTTGCAGCAAACGAACAATGAACAAGATGAAGGTTAGACTGTACATCACTCTTGCGACGGCAAATCGACATGGTGGAAGGGTAAAGCGTGACGCTACAGACACTGCAAAACATCACATACATGACAAAATCGAATCGGTTCCACGCATCAGAAAACCAACTGATGAATTTTTGTCTAATCGATTTCGGTTTACGGACGAGCATCTGTTGAAGACAAGTAAAGCAATCTCAGCTATTTGGAGAGCGTAGTGTATTTTACGAAAATCAATCGCAGTAGTTGTCTCAACTGTGAAATCAAGTACTTTTAAGTACTCGGCATAACTTTCTTAATTGCAAAAAACAAAAAAAAAACCAAAACAAAAAACCCAATGAATTAAAAAGGATTCTAATATTACTTTATTCTTGAGTGATTCGTCAATTGGAGAGTGTACCGCAGATTTCATTTTTATTCATCCTAGTCCAACAGGTGAACGCGCAATTCAAGGATTAGGAACCCATAATCCACTAACAAATGTAGCAATGAGGCGTAAAATATCTTGCGCAAAGGCACAACGACGTGCCACAGTTTCGAACTCGCCATCCTCTTTCAGTAAATCTGTTACCCTGGACCTACCGGCCTCGAACTCACCATCCTCTGATGGTAAGTCTGATACTGTAACCACTAGTCTACGTGCCTAATACTTTGCACTAAATTCAGAGTTTGTAAACCCGAATATAGAAAAAATTATAACTTTGTGGTCTTCACAAAACGAAACACAAGAAAGTACTTACTTATTTTTTGCGTTTGAAATGAGAAAGAAATATCTTGAGCAACACAAGATTTTGATTGTTTATATTTTTCATTGCCAGTTTGATGTCATGACTTACGTTCTGTAATTATTCCCAAGGTCACTGTTCATTTTATAGTAAAGTATTTTGGCACCAAAGGCTGGAGGCCTACAGTGCATTCTGAATAAATTATTATAAATTCAGAATGTGTAAGCTTTTTTAAATACATCTTAATATTTTTTCTCGAATCACATTTAAATCTTGATGATCACGTCGAAACTCGATATTCTGTAATGCAACCCTTAGAGAGAAAGTGTAATATGTATATGGCATGCAGAACTACATCCTAACCTGTCTGACTTCTTCAACAACCAAGGTACCGACCCAGAAAATAACAACCCATTCCACCGGTACTAGGTGCATCTGCTTCTTCACTTGGTCTCAAATCGGTCAATAGGAAGATGGTATACAGTACCAGCAGTATAATGTGTGACACCTGAAAAGATCACGGAGGAGCACAGGTAAGAAGCCTGTAATTTTCAGTAAAGCATTGTTGTGATTGCAGTGACTATATTATTGAATTGTTTTTACTGGCATGTGGTAAAAATGGTGATGTTATAAGATATCATCGGTGATAGCTCCATAAATTTGTCTCTGGCGGTCTGTTTTCACAGATATATTTGCATTTCAATATACTGGTAGAGACGAGGAAGTAGATATATTCACCTTCCTGAAAAAAATTGTTTTAAAAAATAAGTTAATGCCTAGGGTATTAAGGCATGATTCTTACCGTGCTATATACAAATTTGGTGATTGGTGCAGTGTAGTAGGATCTCATTTCCTCCCAGAAGGTTACGTGTTCGCTACAAAAACCTGGCGTACGTTTTGTATCGAAACGACTGAGCTGCATCGGGAGTTATTCTTTGCAAACCTCGCCGTTTTGTGTTCGCCTTTATCTTCTGTATTGTTCATTCCATGAAACGACATGAATGGCATAATAGGTAAAATTATCCCAACGAAAAAAACTGTATGGAAGAGAAAGAAAAAAGAAGGTTCTTACACCTTGACGAAAACGGTACCAAACAGAAAATTGCTTTTCAACATCCTTTTTATTTTTATGCTCAAATAACTTCCGATATCTACACACGTATCGTTAAAGAAGAAAGCCTCTAAATATGCGGCGCATTTGATTAAACAATTAAAGGTAACATTATTAACAGCAACCGAGGAAGATGGTTTTCAATTTAAATTGTACAATACCTTAGTGTTTTTTTTCATGTCAAATCAATGTTGTCATCACATGAACTGGCCCTAATTGCCACCTGTGTGACGTAGAACACGAAGGATAAGAAATCAAATTATCCCTGTCGTATACTGTAAAAATAGCGGACGCCAGACGCGTCTTTACGTGTTCAAAATGTAGATGTCGGTGTTCAAATTTGAACGGCTAGTGTTCATATTGTTTACACTAGTGTTCATATTATTAACAATGATGTTCTAAACCTGAACACGTAGTGTTAACAACCATCTCCTTCAAGTGTTCAAAAACTCAGCATTACAGTAATTTTGCAATACTGTAAAACATTAACAATCTTTTGTATTTTTTTACTTTACTATGGCTATATTAAATTGACTACTGCATCGATGTTGGGCAAACGTACACGGATTTTGATGTAACGAATTTCCCACTAAGTGAAAATATCTCCGGTCTAAATTACTGAAAGTATGTTTTTTCTAAAAATGAAAGTATAAAAAATAATTTTACACGTTTATTACGGGTTGGAATTTTGAAATTTGGAAAAGAAAATTTGAAAACCACCATGAACGTTTTAATTGTAACATGCCGAAAAATGCCGAGAGAGTTTGACCGGTTAAGAAGGGCTTGACTACGCAGTTTCTGCGTAGTGAAGCTTCATTACGTATTCATGGTGACCCCTGGCCAGCTGTCAATAACTTTGGGGGCTTTTGTCTTTTGGCCTGCTTTGCATATGCGTCGTTGGACACGACCTGCCAATCACCCAGGTAGTCAATTAAACTATTAGTTGACTGTTTACCGACCCAATTAACACTATCCAGCAGTATCAGTCATATTTTAATCGCGTGGTCCGGGTGGGCACAACGTAGGAACGCGTGTATTTCTGTGTGTACGTTTCACTTGTGGTGTTGTTTGTACCATCGTGTGTCCTTGTTTCACCTACAGCATTACCTTCAAGGTGACAGGCTTATTATTAATGTTCAGTATCATTGCACCGAGTTCTGCCCACGGTGAAAACCACCTGTTTTGCCTACTAATTACTGCCCGTCGCTGCCCGTCCTGAATGTAGCCTATCTATAGCTACAGTAATCACATAAATCATTTATCAGTTTTGATATATACTCCTAAATTGTAAGTTTGATCAAAATCGAGACCACATTCAAGGGCTATGCAGACTGTCCATGTAAGCACACACAGTGACAAGAAGGCGGCAAACACCTACTCACCAAGCACATCGAATCGGCGGAAAAGGAGCATAACAAGCTAGGCTTATCGCCAAAACAAACGCGCCAAGCGCTAACAAAAACCCATACCAAGCGGCCCTTTTCAGGGCCACCAAATACTCCAAAAAGGGAACTACCAAAAATACGATAAACATAGAACACACAAACACTTAAAAGAAATAACAAAAATCGTACACATAACAAACAACTGAAACACAACATTAAATACAAAATAAACAATCACAGTAACGTAACAGAATACATGGCCGTGGAAATAAATCAGCTATTTCCAAAGAAAAGCCGACAACAACATGAAATTCAACAACAACCTATCATCGCTCAAACTATGAAACTCCGAAAATAGTACTAGACAAAAGCCTTAAAATTCATTCGGACACCAACAAAACCAAACTCTATAAAACCACCTCAGGATTTCAACAAATAAAGTCGTATAATGTGACTACGCTACATCGTGAGACACAAACAATTGCAACAACACCAGTTCAAAGAAAAAGTCAAATTGGACTCCACGAACAACAAAAAAACAAAAACTTGAAAGCTATCTGAAGCTGCTAAACTCGCACTTCTAGAGATACCCTTTCAAACAAGGCACTTCTAGAGATACCCTTTCAAACAAGGAAACAAAACATGTCGCGTGCCAAAAGAATCGCGATAAACCAGCTTGCAAACATTGGACAAATTTTGGGAAAATACCCTTCGACAAGTGGTCTTTTTTCGTTATTGTTAACACAAACGATTACGTACTCGAATGCGAAAGGCAATTACGTAACACTCAGTATTATACACAACAAGCCAGAACAAACAGTAAACAAAGTAATGAACTATTAATTAAAATGTACGAGAACAAGCACATCAACCAGGATACTTGTAAGTATCTTGATCCAATAAACATAAAATCCGTACCCCGCAGTGGTACTTATTGCCTAAAAATTCACAAACCTCCGCAAAAATCTAAAAGACACACCAGTCAAAACAAAATTTACCGAAGTAAAGAAATATAGAACAAACAAACCGAACCACCAAACGGACTCACAACGTGACCAAAATTAATATACTTGCCTCGCTAATCGGAAAGCAAGACCACTAAAATGCATTAAAATAAATTTTCACAAACACAAAGTAAGGAAAGAATCTACACTGCGACTGATGAGAAACCACACTCGGGTTTCGAAACGTAAGCGTCAAAGGGCGACTCTATCAACTTTTGTGACAACATAGGTCCGGCTGCGTCTCGCCATAAGCTTTCCCCACACAAACAAAACATTACCGTACACACTAATCCAATCTTCTCTACAAATATCCAAAGCGAAACAAACATTTCATTAACACAAACAATCGGATAAGAATGTAGGAACACATTTCCGAAACGAATCAAACACAAACTCGACACAAAAACATTTAGGATAGTTAGGTGGGGAGCCTGTTTCACAGTTTTTACATCTCGCTATACTGTCTATGATTCTAAAAATAAAGTCATCTGCCACTTTTTCTGTATACGCGGTTTGGCAAAACTCATCTCTTCAATCGAAAGTCGGGCGATTTCATGGTTCTTTGGGGCACTTAAGTGTACGTCGAGCTTAAGGAATGTAGTTACATTCGCGATGTTTTATTCGAAAATTATTTATTCCTTCAAGGGCAATGCACATAATTTATGCTGTTGGAAATACTGGCCGCTCATAAACAAGACAATAAACTCAATATATGTGCCTTTTTACTTATATTGTCAAAGTACCACCGACACCCCAAAAAAACCAAATGGTTCATCCAGGTATTTGCAACTCTGCCATCCGACTGGTCAACAGGAAATCAACCATAGGTGTCTTTTGGCACGCGTATACGCCAGTCACCTAGGCGACGGTAATCTGCACCACTTATCACCATCGGGAAGGTACTCCTCCCCATATACCACTGGTGATCCCACCCTCAAGGCACTGCGTCATTCGACCAAGCATTGTTATTGTAATTTCCTGCATAAAATTAACAGCGAGGTCAACCGGTCAAACTCTCTCGGCATTTTCTCTCATGACATCGGCGTGCAAGAGGCGTTCTACTCATTAACACTTGGTGTTCAAGTTTGGTGCCTTTTCTTATCCCGTCATGCATCAAAACGGAAGTTGCGACATTTTTCTTGTAAACGCACACTGAAGTCGTGATCGTACGGAAGCAAGACCAGAAAAGGTAAGTTTTTCTCTCCAAAATAGTAAAAGGTGTTGAATTTTGAAGCATCTGTATTATTATCCTTTGAAATTATTTGTGTAGTACTTTAGAATAGCTAAAATACGTGAAGAAACCTTTTTTCTTTCAGTCGCTTGTATACCATACAATGGCTGTCAATACGTAGCGGTGTTTTGGGTCATGGCGTATCGATCGCACTCGGGTCAAGGGTCATCATCGCAAAACTGTGACGATGACCCTTGACCCGAGCGCGATCGATATGCCACACACCGCCGCGTAATCGCAGCTAACACATGTATTTTAGTAATCACAATCGCATATAAAACATAGTTAAACATCACAGAGTGTACACTCTATTGTTTCAGCATATAAGACTTGGCCTTTCTTTTACTTTTTATCAGTTGGTGACAAGAAGATGCCTATATTTTGTAACAGTATCGAAAAGAGGCACTGTATACCAAATTCACCCCTTTTCCTTAACCTAATAAGGCCACCTTGTCTTTCATTTAAATTGTCATGTCGCCATATTGCCTATTGTTGCATTATTTTCAGGACGTGAACCGAAGAGTTATTTCAGAAACTGATGGTGCAGAAATTGAAGAAGATGAGTGTAGAGGTAGCTCTCTGGAAACAAGCTTGAGATCCTCAGTTCATCTCTAATGTAGATTTAAACTTCCGAGGGTCAGTAACTGAATTTTGATAAGTTTCTGTATTTTTGTTCTGAATTTATCTGAGCTTTGGTAGAACGCTATGATCAACTAAATGTTACTGGAGAATAAGCTTTCCAATACGTGTAGTCCCCCTTATCAGGTGCAAGGTTGGAATGAAGAATTAAAGTAGAAGCCACAGAAAATTCAGAGTGAAAAATGTACACTCTGAATTTCTGAATTATGTGAAATTTGCACTCTGCATTTTCTGTCACTTTCTGCTTCAATTCTTAATTGCACCCTTGCATCTGATGAAGGAGACGTCACGTCTTTGAAGGCTTATGCTTCAGTAACATTTAGGTGATCAAAGCCTGCAACCAAATCTTAGATTATTTTGTATTTTAGATCAACACGTCTTTTGCTCTCGATTTGTTACTGTTGTTTGCTTTGCTTTTAGCGACGCAGAGCTTATCTAATAGGTGAATGTAAGGCATCGTCCTCAAATTTTTACATCCCAAGCTTTTCCTTCAAAATGGCTAGTACGATTCCTTTAATATTT
Organism: Ptychodera flava; assembly: GCF_041260155.1. Taxonomy (NCBI): domain Eukaryota; kingdom Metazoa; phylum Hemichordata; class Enteropneusta; family Ptychoderidae; genus Ptychodera; species Ptychodera flava. The sequence continues at coordinate 4,330,094 of NC_091930.1, forward strand.
GGAGTACAGGTCTCAAGAGATTACCCTAATCATATATGTTCAAGTTATGGTGAAATAGGAAAATTTGTATTTTTGAGGCGAATTTTGCTATTTTTGCAAAAATCTTCTTCACTCTTACTGGTGGTACGACGTCTTCAATATTTGGTAAACATGTCCCTAAGAATGACCTTCGTAAAATTTGTGCTAGTTGTGATAAAATATTCAAATTTTTATTTTTCATGAAATTTTTTTACGTTTTTGGTCAAAAAAATCTTTAAAAATCTGCTTCAAACTAGTTAATGAACAGCTTTGATATTTTTGACATAAGTCTCTGCGGAAAGCTTTTTTTCGGATTGTTTAAATTATGCAGAAATATGCAAATTTGTATTTTTGAAAAATAAAAGACATTTCAGACATTTTTAATACATGGGGAATTATCAGAATGTGATATATACAAGTTATGATGAAATTTTTAAGTTCTTATTTTGGGGTCAATTTTTACAATTTTATGTCAAAAAAATTGTATCTTAAAAATTACCCGTCTGAGAGCTTTGATATTTGCTACACAGGTTTTCTGGGATGATCTAAATTTCATATGTCCAATCATGGTGAAATCTTCAATTGTGTATTTTTTGCAGCAATTTTCCCATTTTTGGTGAGGCCATCCCGAAGTGAGCTGTCAGAGATCCTTTGCATAACACTGCGAGCTCTTTCGACGTCTAAGTCGCTTGTTGCATTGCTATATTGGTGTTGAAATGGCTAACATTTAGGTTGTTGCCATTGGTTTTAGACTGCAGTTTCCTTTTACAAGTGAATTTTAGTAAGGACTGAAATTTCCAGGTTCAACTGCAAATGCTTATTGACGTACAGAACAAAACTTATGAAACGAAGTCAAAATTAGTTAATGTGTTTTTTAATTTCTGAGAAGTAGAGTTTTGAAATGTCACTGATTTATTTCAGAGTTTATTTAAATGTATTACAAACAAACAAATCTTTTCGTTCATGAAGGACTTTGTTGAACAAGGAAATGGGTTTTACACTTCCAAGGACCGATTTACCTACTCTGCATGTTGTGTCTTACTGTGACACTTTGTGACAACTTGACATGTTGTGTTTACTTTAGTGTGGACAACTATGTACCATGTGCATCAGAGAAGCCTTGACTAACCCTTTTCCAAGTTTGCAATTGTCTATACAAGAGGAAATGTCTTAAAATATATCTTACAAAAATGGAGTAAACGTTTCATACAAACACATGTTTTCAATACAATAAGTAAGACAAATTTTGAGCTTTTTCAAAACAGATATTTTTGTACTTTTTTACAAGTATGAACATATAACGTAATCCACAATATTGAAGTTAAACCTGTTTTGTCATTACTTTGTTCATATATTTTGAAAACGATCGACAGTGTTTATAAAGATTTTCTTTTGTTTATGTTTTGATAGGAAGGTGTTTACACCGTTGGTGTTTTCCTCTGACAAACTTTACAAAGTGGCCATGTTTATTTTCGCATTTTACACTAAATTTTACTCAACTAATTTTTGTGTATTTTTAGAATAAAATAATTTTCTGAATATCAGTGTTCCGTTATGTTATTTCCAGGCTTGAACACCCCCTGAACGCCAAAAGTTAATATGTTCAACTAGTGCATATCATGTGTTCTATCCTTTAACACACTTATCGTTGAACGGCGTTCAAAAAGTGTTTCAGCCCTTTGAACGCGTAAATGCGTTCAATTTTTTGAACACACTTCGTGTGCAACGTGTGCTCAGATATGGAACACCATGTGTTCAATATAATGTCTGATGAACACATAGTGTTCAAAATCTGCACATGTGTGTTCAAAAAGTGAACGTTGGTTGAACACGTAGTGTTAAATTTCTGAACGTCTAGACGCGTTCAAAAAGTGTTACAAAAAGGCGTTTATTGGTGTTCTATCCTTGAACACTTAACTTTACAGTGTAGGATTCGTACCTGCAGATCGCGACACAGACCAATTTGTCGTGATCGTTGCCGTGCTAGCTCTAATGACATTTTTTTCTCAAAATGGTGACCTGATAAATACAGACAACGAAACATAGAAGGCAGCGAAATTGTCCAACGAAATTTTGAGTCGCCAAAACTATAACTTTTCCTTAGAATCGAACAGTGATACTGTCGATCGTTTTATTGGTCAGTAACGTCGCGGCTTCAGTCGAGTCATACAAGGCTCTATGTGGACGTCGAACCTGGCACTCTTGGTTGGCTATAAACCCGAAACCTACACCTCAACGTAAGCTCAACTAAATATATAAGTAGTATAATCTCGGGAAAGCGACATAGGAGCCACAAGCATAAAGTCATTAGACTAACAACGATAAATTTCCTTCATCACAGTCGCTCGCTCGGAATCAAACCTGCGAAGACAGAAGCTGCCGAGCACTGTACAGAGCGATGGAATCCGATGTACCTCGAGAGTTGACTCAGACAACACTCAAAATCGAGTTTCCGTCAAGTAAAAAAATATGATGTATCCACGGGCGAGATAAGTGTCACTGCAAACATCAAAGTCCGTAAGACGAAAACATTGACGAGAGACATCGGGATTGACGAGTTGACAGCGTCAGAAATTGGTGACGGCAGCGTTGTGGGTACAAACATACAATGAGGTACACTCTGTGTGTCATCGAACGGAATATTTCGCGCTCGCCCAGGTCGTAAACTTGTGTGATATTTGCTAAAGGCACGGCATCTCTGACAGTGGGAATTACTGTTATTGCATTTACTTCATAAATCTATTTGTAAATATTTTAAATAACTCTGAATACTATGGCTATCCGTCGTTAGCTCGGTGAAAACTATGTCGGGCGATGGCCGACTTACCTTGGCATCCGTACCGCGCGAGACAATGATTGACACGTTCACGTGGCCGAATTTGATATATCAAAATTTCAGCTTGATGGAATTTACGAAAGTATCTCCGGGCTGACAGGCCGCTTTACTCATAAAATGAAAGTCATGCACATGAGTAAAACACAAATGGCGACGAAAGTCGTGCAATTTGTTAAATAATTTTGATCAATCTACGTCAAAAGAAAAATAAGAAGACTGTTCATATGATAAATAAATAATTTTATGGTATTTTTCTCTGTTTGGCGTCATCGTACAAGAGTGCTTTTTTTCGCGGAGCCGTACAACTTCGAGCCGAATTTTATGTCTTAAGTCTTCTTCCATTTAGTTATTCAATGTGTCGTTTCCATAGTTAAATTTATTGTGTTCAGATTTTCATTTGATCTTGTTTTGTTTTAATTTCAGAAATGAATAGTCATTTTGAAGTTCATTTTGATTTATATTTTAACATAAAAATCGTTGTTTTCTGTTACAAAGGACTTTCTTTCTGATTTCCCATTTAAATTTTGTTTCCTGGCATATGAATTATGATTTTTCCATGGTCTCAACTGATGTCTCCTTCATGTGCAAACGTCAGGCGTCATTGTAAACATGTGCCAGTTAACCTGACAGATTTTGCACTTTCACTGTTGATTGGAATTGATATTATCTACACAATTTCTGAGAAAACTCGTGGATTTTGCTACAAGAATTGCTTTCAGATAACAAAGAGTCAGGTTCCCGAATACAGACAAGCATAGTAAGCGGAATGCTTCCGCTTAAAATCAACTTAGGTTGTAAAACGAGCTGTTCTATTCCGATCAACGTGCGAATGTTCGCGAGTGTTTGGCGTTAACCAGGATTAAATTTCATAAGCTACACTCAATTGTACAGATCTATCTATCTATCTACCTATCTATCTTCACACTAATATATATATATATATATATATATATATATATATTATATATATATATATATTTATATATATATATAATTTGTATGTAATTAATCATTTCTGATTTGAGCAAAATGGGTTTTCGTAACTAAAAAATGTATATTAGTTCAGCGCATAAGTGAGAAAAAATTGCAAATTGTGATACAAGCATTAAAATTGGCATATAGGCACATTTAAGGTCACTTATTGAGGAAAAAACGCTAGCCACAAAAAAAACACAACAAAATGGCGGCCATTTTTTAAGATGGCCGCCAAATCGACTTCCGGAAAAAGGAACTGCAGCAAAAAAACGTACATTTAATGTATTAATAAACTAAAATTAATACTTGCAATAAAAGATCTTAACTGCCTGACCACTTTTTGATATATTTGGCATTTTTACGACACACCTGAACTCTATATGTATTTAGTTTACATAAAGAGATGGGGAACAAATAAAATGCAAATTAACAGGCCCCAGCTATTATCCGCAAGTTTGTCACACTTCAATTGACAAGATCTGAGAAAAACCCGGCAGAGCCAAACAAAGGATGACATGGCTACCTTTGTTAGCGATACGATATTGTGAGTAGATCAATGTTGTTTCATGAATTAAATTGCTTTGACCCGCGTCATGTAATCCGGATCCCAACGAAAATGGTTTAGGCTTTTGTGATTTGTCTCAAGGATATTTTGAGACCAAATTTAAATCTTTTCACCGGTCGCTTGAATGGTTTGTATATTCCCACATGGTAAGTTTGACATTAGCCATTGTTTATAAAAAGATGAGCTAAAATCTAAAATATATGTTGTGGTCTGACTGTTGCTTGGTTTGTTGCTCACGACAATCGTTTAAATTATTCTGAGCTCGTTTTTATTTTGATTGAAGGAGACTCAAGATGTTTTATGCTTTCATTCCTTTTGTATGCTATAATAGATTTTTTTCTAGAAAACTGTGGCCGATGTTTGATCACCCACATTTTTTAAAATTTTTGTATTAATGGTTTTAATGATTGGATTAAAGGTCGTTGTGCGGCTTGGTTTTGTTATTTCATTATTCTTCTCTTTGTCAATGAGGTTTTGCTGGTGTTTTGTTAACTTATTTTCTGAAACAAGATCTATTTGCTGTAACCTTTTTATTGAAGTTTTCGATTGAAGATATTGCCCCTTTTATGAAGTCCATGTTGTTGTTGTTTCATGTGTAAGCGTATCATAAGTATGAACCTTTAGTAAAGGCTTTGAAAAGTGTTGTTTTGGTGGTAGAACTTTTTTAGATTTTTTCGACAGTATGTTCAAACTTGGTTTGATTGTAGGGCAATGGTTGTTGCACTCCTCGACAATCTTAGAAGTTCAAGTTCTATTCCTGAGTACACAGCGAAAATGGCGTCTCTCAAACGTTAACACGGGAATATTTGATCCCACTGGAGATTGAATATAATTTTCTCCATTGCATGGCACGTTATGTCAGTTATTTCTGGTGAGGCTGGTGAGCCCATTTTGCTTCCACTTATTTGTTTATAGTATTCTCCGTTGAATTCAAATACATTGTTTTTAGAACAATCGACAGTACGGCTTTCACATATGTTTGTTTTGTTTTCACATCATTTGTATCGGGTGGTGCAATTTTAGAGTCCATCGCCACCATAACTGCGTTTATGGCTTCATTTTGTGGCACATTTGTGTACATGTATATCACGTTAATATTATAAGAATAGGGTTTCTGCATTTTTATTGATAACAACCTATTAAAGAAGCCTTTTATGTTTTTACATATGTTGATTGTCTTTGGACTATTGTTTTTTATGAAATGTTCATGTGGAGTGAATCGATCTTTGGATGTGCAACTTTATAAGCATTTTAACCAGGACGACCACTCCACTTTGTCTATGTGTGTCCGTATTCTTGAAAATATACCATCCAACCAACAGCCCAACACTTAGTTCGCCATTCCGTAGATAGAAAGAATACCACTGAATTAGACAGTTAGGTACCGCAATGCCTTATGGTTGTAATGACAACATCAAAGATATTGGCAATCTCTCAAGTCCTGGTTGTTCTGAAGTGAATGTGATGGGCCTGTTTGAGTCTTCCGTCTGTAGAAAACGTAGTCATAGACATAAGCGTTGTATCACCCCAATATGTTATAATTAACCCAATATGTAATACTAACCCAATATGTAATAACACTTAACCCAATATGTAATACTAACCCAATATGTAATAACACTTAACCCAATATGTAATAAAACTAAACTTGGGATATAATACTAAGCAAAATAATACAAAAAATGCCTAACAACCATCAACACGTCCCTGTGTAGCCAAAACACTTCAAAACTTTAGATAAAAGTGGCGACAATTATTGAGTTCAGTAAACTTGCAAAAAAGCTAAGAACGGCCAGGTTTCCTAATTAAGCCGTCGTCGAGCATTTAAATTTTAATTTTAATTGTTCCTTAATTTTCATACAGCGGAAAATACCTGAAAACACACACATTTCTTATAATCATTTAGCAATAATTTCATGACGGAAAGAAAAGTTTCACCAATATTGCTAGTTCCTGACCTTACAACAATCAGAAAATGACAGCAATGGTTCAAATTTTTTACTTGTTTGTTTACATGCGGAACGCTTATGGCTGTCAACATTCATAAAACCAAACACAATTTATGGTAAATATGAAAGCGACTACCGATATATTAATATGCTGTGTAATATCACAACATTATGGGCAAATAAACGGGAAGATTATCCAGACATAAACGTTCAATAGATTAATAAACAGAAGAAACTATACATGATAGCTCTGAAAGGCTGAAGTGACCAACTTCGATTGAATGATAATACTGGCCTTTCGTTTATAAGGCTTACTTTATGGGATAGAAAGATATTTTCATTTATCTATTTTTGGTATTCTCTCCAAATATGTGCCCCACATAATATTTTTGGGTAAACTCAATATGTAATTAACGATCTATTTTGGGATACCTAAATATGTAATAAACCTTCCATGTAAGAAAGTCCCCTTTTTAGAGAAGAGAAAATTATTGTCTCTTGCCTTTGAAAGCTAACTAACCTTGCGTTTTGCATATTTCATGAAATTTCTTAAAAGCTCCTTTTCTATAGTTTTTCGCTTGGTGCCGTTTGGTCTATATTTTAGCTATACCTCATTGACAAACTTAATTATTAAGATGTAACGACTATACTTATCTATGTAAAATCATAAAAGCATCCTTATCAAACAATGTTTCATAAGAAACTGGAAAATCGGACAATCAAAAACTTGCCACAATTTTCCAGAAAACCTATCATAAACCTATCATAAAAAACTCATCGTTCGACCATAATAAAACACGAAAGCAGTTTACATGAATGGTCTGAGCAACAAAACAGTCGTCAATGTCAAACTAAACATGTGAGATTACAAAAACCTTTGAGCGAACTGATGAAAGGAACCCGCTCTAATCCTGTAACACTATTAAGACGAATCACACAGATATAAAACCATTTTCCGGGGACCCAGATTACATAATGAGAGTCAAACGCTATCGATTCACCAGCGTCTTACCGTGTTTCCCGATGTCAAGAAATCACATTGATCTATGACAATCACTAAAAAGATAGAAAACTATATGTCAAGTTCTTTCATTTCCTGTTTTCATACTGTATCTACTTTCAAGGGGAATGGAAAGAAATCTGCATGGTACAGATGGAATGTCTTTGAGGATATCTCTGACACCTTTGGAACACTCACTCAACAATCGGCATAAGTCAATGATGAACGCGGTTTTAGAAAAGTTTGCTGAATATATGTAAAATAAATTGAGCACAGCTATACATATGAATGATGCATAATTGGATCTATTTGCAAGAAGCGACGATAATAAAATTTAATTCCTTCAAACCAGTCGACTGTTATACAACATGCTAAACATGATGCATATTAGGCAGGTCAGGTATAGGGACAGGAACTATTTAATGTGCTCCACAGACATACAGCAAGAGACTGGGGATGGGAATACTAAGGTGACACTTGGTAAGTCTATAAGACAGCTCGATTCCTATTGCTGAAACAGTCAAGATTTGAGAAATGTGACAGTAATAGGGAATATGCCAGTAGGTGTGGTAGATATTGGAGTGGTCTGGTTTGCACAGTACTTTGAAGTTCTTCTTAAGTAAACCAATAACATAATTTTAATGTTGACAAAATAAAGTTTAGTATTCGGTGTGAAAAAGTACACAGATGAGCTTTTTGAAAGTGTGTACGTACATTTGTACGTTTTATAAATAGAAATGAACATCACTACAAACTATACCTTTAAAACAGCAAGAACAGTTTCAGTCTCTTATAACGACACAATTTGACACAAACGTCATTTAAATTGATAATGAATTTAGCATTTTATTCCGTACAATATTGGCATTTACTTTGAAGCTATATTGAGAAAAGGCCACAATACAACTGTCATATTGGGTCATATTGGATGAAATAATAAAATATGCATTTTAAACCTGCAAGAACAGTCTCAATCATATAAAATTTCACATGGTTTTATGCCATAATACTGTATATTTTTCCTTGGAAGCCCGCAGTTGAAATAAGAAATTATTCCTTTAAAGCTTGCAAGTAGTCTCAGCCACAAAAAAACATACAATTTGACACAATAACCATTTCAATGGATAATGATTTGTGCATTCTGTGCCTAAACATATAGTGTATGGATTTGCACGGAAGCCATATTGGAAAATGGCTGCCATACAGCCACCATCCTGGATGGACGAAATTACAAAATATGGCTTAAAACCTTCAAAAAAGCTTTAGGCAGACAAAACATACATTTCGACACAGAAACCTCTTTAATCGGCAATGTGCGTGCGTGCGTGCGTGCGTGCGTTCGTCTTGGCGTCCGTCCGTCCGTCCGTTCACGTAGATATCTCATGACAGAGATGCCTCGAGTGATTTCATTAAAACTTGGTAGAAGGATTAAATCCTTGTACCAAGTTTTTAAGAAATCAATCGAGGTTGTAATAATTGCAAATTTGTGTTAAAAAATAAATATTTCCATTTGGTAACATTTTTTTCATTTAGTCGTTACTGTTCAAAGTTTTACTTCTGTATCATTTTATAACAAGAATGTGAAAATTTAGAAAATCAAGCATGGTGGCCCCATCTTTTTTTCTTTAATATTTGATTATTTTCATATGCAAGAATTCAAAAATTTCTGTGTTCTTGCATGTGTTGCCCTCTAGCTTGATCTTGTGTACAATTATGTTTCACTGTCATGAGCGTCATTTGACCCGAATTCTTCTTCATCTACCGTGTACATCATTGTCAGAGCTATCTCTACAACTGTTCAGGTATGTAGTGACAGTGACACTGCAGTGCAGAGCATTAATGATAGTGACACTACCCATAGGCAGAAGCTGATAATTTGGCAATATTGTTATTCAGTCTTACAACTGCGTTCTTGTTCTACTCCCTACAGCATGTTGAATTATCTAGTATTAAGCTTGCTATCAAAGCCTATGTATGTGTACCATGCATTTGTATCGCTGACAACTGACTGTCAGTCTGGACTCTAATTAAATTATCACCGAAGGCATATTTATATTTATATATACAGGCTCTGTCGAAAAACTGAATATTGTGTGTTTGAGCGTGATGTAGGGAGATAGCAAGAAACTGTAGTCTTTATATATCATAGAAATATTGCAGAAATTATTACCTGTTGCAGCTTCTCCCTGTTACCCTGGTAGGTAAAGTTGTTTTTTAACGACAGATCACACGTTAAGAGTTTTCGAGATAAAAGTCATGAAATGTGACAAATGGTTGTAGTGTTGTTAAATTATTGCCAACATTACAAAATTTTGATGAAATAAAAATGGTATTCATTTTTCATTGAATTACCTACAAAAACTTGGAATTGGAAAATGTAAAACACAAAAGACTACCAAACATTTTCAAGTCTTTCTACAGGTAGGGCAAAATTTTCAAGTCCCCCTCTACTACCCTAAACATTTTCGAATCCGCCCTGAATTCCTCCAGGCCCCTCACCGTTTTTTATGAACGCAGCCTTACTTCATATGTCATATATATGCACGCCGATTTTTTTTGTGATACGATCCAATATCCGTGCTGCAATTTTGTTACGATTTTTTCATGTACAGAGCCATAACTCAGGCACATCTCAACCGATTTTATTGAAAGTTGCTAAAAGGACATTGACCTGTATCATATATATATATATATACATATATATATATATATATATATATATATATATATATATATATATATATATATATATATATATATATATATATATATATATATATATATATATATATATATATGCATGTCAATTTGTTTCACGATATGATCCAATATGGCCGCATGGCGGCCATTTTGTTACATTTTTTCATGTCCTTAGTCATAACTCAGGCACCTTTCAACCGATTTTATTCAAAGTTGGTACAAAGTCATTGACTAATGTCATGCATATCCACGTTGATTTCTTTTGTGATACGATCCCATATGGCCTCCGCGCGGCCATTTTGTTAAGATTTCCCATGTACGGAGATATAACTCAGGCACATTTCAACCGATTTATTCAAAGTTGGTACAAGGAAATTGACCTGTATCACACATATGCATATGATCCAATATGGCCGCATAGCGGCCATTTTGTTCCAATTTTTTCATGTCCTTAGCCATAACTTAGACATGTATCATTTGATTTCTATTCAAAGTTGGCACAAGGACATTGACCTTAGTCATAAATATGCGTGTCAATTTGTTTCACAATCCGATGCAATATGGCTGCCTTGTGGCCCTTTGTTATGATTTTGTCACGTCCTGAGCCTTAATTTGGATATGCATCAACTGATTGTTTTCAAAGTTGGTACAAGGGCATAGACCGATCATGTCATAAATATGCATATCTATTGGTTTAACAGTCCATTGCAATATAATGTCTGCCTGGTGGCCATTTTGTTACGATTTTTTCATGTACATAGCTATAACTCAGACATATTTCCACCAGTATCATTTAAAGTTGGCACGAGGACATTGACCTATGTCATACATATGCACATCAATTTGTTTAACCGCATGTAGCAGTATCATGTCATTTTTTTCATTTTCGTAATTAGTCTGATATGTCAAGAAATACTACATCACATTTAATGAAACTTAGTACAGATTTTAAGCTCACATTGCTTTAACAGTGAAAAAGACATTTATCACTGTCAAGTTACTTAATTTTAAGTTGCATATGTAATAAACATTCCTAATTAGAGTGATAAATCCACAACTACTGCGCTAAAGTTGATGAAACTTGGTACATATTTTGATCTCATAGTGTTGTAACTACAAATCAATGACACTTAGTGGTATCATATATTATATATATATAATATATATATATATATATATATATATATATATATATATATATATATATATATATTATATATAAATTAATTGCAAATTTTGATTTACATAGTTGATTTTTGTGTTTAGGGTGAATGTCTAAAGTACTGCATCTAACTTTATGAAATATGGTATCGGTGATAATCTGTCAGTGTTAGGATATGATGCAAAATTTTTTGGCAGCATCCTGTCGATCACGTACAAATTGATTCATTTTAATGACCTTTTGTAATTAGTATGGCGGCTTACATTCTTGTTTTTATGTCTTCAGTAGAATAGAACTCATTTTTGGCCATTAAGCCCCATCTGTATCGCAGTATTTTTAATCATAGACCTAATGAATGGGAAGGACTCTTTTGTCTCAGAGGACTTGTAATTAAAGTACGCATTATCAAGTGGGGACTGTGTCATTGTCAAGCTCTTGTTCTTGCTGAAACTATTTTTCGTCTTCCATATTGGAAAATGGCTGCCATACGGCCGCTATCTTTAATTTGTTGGTGGCTAGCGTTGTTTTTGTACTAGGTGATATTCAATTATTGGTCCTGCATAGTTTCATGCTTGTATCATAAAATGAAATATTTTGCCAAAATATGACACTTATCTGCTCTACTATATGTCATTTTTCAAAGTGTGATGATCAAACGAGATTTACGCTTTTAACTTACCAGAGCCTAACAGTCTTAATTTTTCATATTTGTAGAGAAAGAAACATGCCCTTCAGGCTTATTGCGGGAAATGCTTGTAAAGATATCAATAAACTCATTTACAGCTGGCTATTTCGTGAAGTATAACTGTTGTAGATGTAAAGTACGATAACATTTTTGTTCAAGTGTTAAAACATGGGAAAATGGTTACACTTATCAGTAAATTATATGCCTGGTATACTTACGGTTAGCCAATGTTTCTTTGAAAATAACGACAATTTACCCTTCCAGCCTCTGTCAATTACGCCCTGGCAAATATCGTGTTTTATAAACTCCATGTTTTCCGTTGTATATGCAATGGACAAGCATGTTGTCTGCCCCATGCAGGCAGAGCGCGCAGCAAAAGTACATGAGAACACTGGTGTCAGCCTCATGAACGTTCTCAAGTATGCCAATGGCAAGATGTTCATATTCTCTAAATAAACAGTAGAAATAAGCGATAAGTATTGTACTTCAATAGATTGAAGATTATTGCTTTTTTAAAAAATTAGTCATCGCTCAGTTTTTATAGTATAACAGTATCTTAAAAAACGAAACTTTATCATTAAAAATATTGATCTCATTACGAAAATCATTTACAGAAATCCCTTCATTATGCAAATGTTTTGTGTTTCTAATCTGAGAAAACTGTGAATATTGACAGAAAGAATTGAACCCAGATTTTAAAGACAACGTACTGAGCATGTTCCATGAGGTCCGTCTGCAAGATAAGGTGTTGTTTTTCCATTGCATAGACAGACATGGCTCGAAGTATCCTACACGCTATCAGAGCGGCACCTGTGACAATGATAGCGAAATTCACTAAATGAATACAAATACTGGAATGATAAATTGTGTCTTGAAACCTGTGAAAGTAATGTATTACCTTATCCCAGACAATTGTGCAACAGTTATCGAGACTTGTAACCTTGATAATTTGCTCTATTTGTATAATAAAAAAATATGGCAAATGTCAGCAAATCCTTTGCTTTGCGTCCGTGCGCAGTTTTTGAAGATTTCTTTTTTAAAGAACACAAACTTTCCATTCGAAATTTCACCGCTGGTGGCGGTACTTATCGCAAAAACAAGTCGTGCCTTTACACTTTGCAGTGAAACACTCCTTTACGGCAGTCGATTTCACTAATGAACCAAGCGGTAACGTCAAAGGTACCCTCTAAACATTTTACGTACATTTTACATGTTTACGTACTATATTGACGTATATTGAACACAATATTAATTGTATACGTAAGGTATATCTTTGTATATGGAACATTTCAATACGTTGATATGCGTAACGTATATCTTTGCAAATTAGAGTATACGTAATACAAATCTTTGCACACCAGTTAAGTGTACATGAGAAAAACTCTTAGCACAAACTCTGTTACTAGATCTCATTACAGTGAAAAAATACAGAAAAGTAGACAATGTTTGCTATCCAATAAAGACTTTGCGTTTGTAAATAAACAAGCTTGTTTATAAATTGCACGGGGGACAAGTAACAGCTAGAGTAACTTTATAATGACGACGAAAGTGCATTTAATCAGGTATGAAATCGTTGGTCTGGCTACTGTTGGTACAGACGCCCCTTTGACTTTTAAATCCCAGTTTCGTTCAAGAGGTTTTATTTCTTATATCAAGAAATAACTCAAATTTGCTAGGATCCTGTCTCTAATGAAACTATTTATGACTTGTAGGATATATCTAAATAAATTCTTAAACGTTGGAAGGGTACAACTCTCGTAAGGTACAGTTTATTTGCGATGCGATGTACGGCTCTTGTTATATCTGGAGTACGAGGTAACACAATTTCCCAGAAGCAGGTGGATTCACACTTTTGCAGGGGTGGAAGCTGTTAGGCAGACCAACCTGGACTCGCTAATTATATCACGGGGGACGCATTACCCCAACCATATTGTAGTTGGGTTGTAATGTTGGCAGCGTCAGTGCCGAAGTACAACAAAATCATGCATGTTTTCTTGGAAACCAAAAATGGTGACGTAGAGACTGTGCCGATACTACGCATTGATGACGTTGCGTTAGAACAGGAGTAAACAACCTGACCACCATTTAGGACCACTACCTATTCCAAATAGAGAGTTACCGAAAACCTTCACCAACATGTTATATTGAAAACACACTTTGATTTAGCGACATTATGTTATTTAACGAATTTTGATTTCTAGTAAAATTGGCAGCCTAATTTAGCTACAAAGGTATGGTAAATATAGAGAGAAATTTAAATCACCTTAATCTTAAAAACGCACTCCCACTTGGTAACATTTATAAAACACATTTTTAACGCCAACAGTCGACATTAGACGTAGCGACTGTGCGCGGATCGCGAGACATCGATAAAAACATGTCATCAAAAGAGTGAAAGTTCGAATTCCAGTGGCCTACCTAAATTCAGCTTTCGAACAGCGAACATTAGGCACTCATTACAACTTCGCACATGCTAGCTTGTACACCTATTAACGCCTGTTAATTTGATGCGAAAACACCACATGTATGTTTTTCGCGGCGAAGTGAAAATGGAGTTAGATTGCTCACAGTATTGGGTAATGAGGGAAATATCGATGTTGAATTTTTTGGCCATCATTTTGCCAATGCGGTCTATGATGGCCTCATCATACGGACTGTGGGTGACCTTACCTTCATGGGTTGACCACAATCCCTTGCTTGGTGGAGGGACTGTTACAGTGAAAAGATCGCTACCGGTTTCGATTTCGCAATGCAAGAGTGCATTAGCACTCTAGCATGTGTACTTAGACGTGAATCAACGCCATGTACATTGGTACAACGTATCGGTGTAAGCATGGAGCTAAAAACGTTTCTAGCTCCACGGTGGATAAGATTGGGACTATTTTGACTGACTGCTCTACCGATGGTCCGCATCAAACAATGCCTCAGGAAAAAAACTACACGGAATATTTCAACTGACTTTTACCAAATTATTTATATCCAAACTGCACTTGTCGTAAAGGCATACTTCCCAACCTGAAAATACTACAAAAAGCCAGGTTTTCATCTCAGTGACGTGTGCAGGTGCTCAATTTACTGTTGCAAAATAGTGTCGATCGACCTTATTCTGCTTTGATATATCCCTCCACAAAGGGGGGGGGGGGCGTGGCCGTATGCCAAAACACTTCTCCGAGCATGTCATCAATAACTTGCAGTGTAGTGAAGTAACATTTGGTATTCCCTGGAAGATTTTAGTTTCTGATATTCTAACGCTGCACACGGTCCACTATCTATGGTCAATGGGCAATGTATTTCAACGTTTTGACATCAGTGTTGGTTACGCCACGGCAGATTATTTTCAACACGGTGGAGTTTCAGAAAGCGATGAAGCAAACGCTTGTTCTGCTGTTCACAATAACCTTGGCCCAAGAACGACAACTACGCATATTATTTATTTAACTTTTCAGATTTCCATGGGATTACGAGAAAATGGACGCAACAAATATTCCAGATAATTTTCTGGAACTGCTAGGCTATGATCACATGACCAAATCATTACTCCCTTTTCTTAACGATCTATTGATATTATTGTGGTGTGTCATGATACAAGTTTCACTTTCGAACAATGCTGAATTTCTTTTGCAGAAACTTGGGAATAAAGATTATTTTACCCATGTGTACACATCAAAAAGATGCAGCTGTGGAGCAGGGATGGGGATTTAAACCCATAAGTTTGAATCCCACTACGACAGTGCGTCATGAATGCCTTCTGATTGAATAAAACCTTGGTATCTTCAGAACGGCAGTGTTTCACACAAGCACGTCTGCAGTAAAATAGGATGGGGATATTGCTATTTGTCGCCTTTCAACGACAACTCGCATCCTTTCTTTTTCGTAAAAATGGTCTTCCTTCGGTGACAGTCACTGTCACTGTGTTTTTAGCTTATGATACTTTCCAAATCAATTGGTACCGCCGGAATTGTTTATGCCAGCATAAACCATGAGGTAAAAACGTGAAAGAGAGCTCTCGAAAAGCACGCGAATCACCTACAGAGGAACGTTAATAATTTCGACACGTTTTTGTGCTTCATAAATCCATAATGTCAATCAAATGTTGTTTTAATAAATTGTGCAATTCTTGATTGCATTATTTAGCAATTAATTGATCTAACCTTTCGCCAAGGTAGATAGGCAAAGCAAGTGATCCGCTGCCGTCCGTTTGATTCAAAATTATGGTGAAGTCACCGTTATTTACTGACTAGGCAGTAAATACACAGTCATGAGCTTCGTCTCACCCTTTACGTAGTTTAGTCAAGCAATTACTGAGTCCGAAGAACCTTGCCCCCTCATTAATATTATCACCAGTGTAAGAAATCGGCGTCATCCACAGATTTTTAATTAGTATTTTTTTATTTATTACTTAGAAAATAACTTTATACCTTCACTTGGAGTATTTCTTCTGCCAAGGGCCTTGTGTGATTCAAAACATTTGATCGTACGATTGTGATTAGTAACGCTACATGTGGATGCAATGCCCTCGAGTCGAATACACAGACAACGTCTCTTTCTTTCTCGTTGGCTGAGATGAGATGAGGTATGAAGTATACAGCTGCAGTATGTCATAAGTACGGGCCGAATGTAGGAGTTATGCTAGTAAAATATGAGTTTTAGTAGCAGTCAATCAGCAGTCGCCAATATAGCAAGGTCTGTACGCCACGGTCTCTCCACTCTTTTGTGTAGTGGTCGTACACTGCAAATTCGTCTGCTGAAATATAACCACTTGGTTTGTAGGTGGGCTTGCCTGTGAACCAGTGTGTATATGTTTGAAATATTTCGGTTTGCCCTAAATCCCATTAGGGAAAGACTGCATTAACTTGCATGGTACCTGAAACCGGGTCCTTGCCTGACCAACTCGGGTGACAAAAGAAGACTTTTTATCCCCAAGGTGTGAATGTTACGTTGTTATGTTTATCTTATCCAGCTGGTGCCATTGTATAAAAGGGAGATTTATGAAATTGATCCTCTGATAGGTAATTAGGGAAGTAGGGTATTCCTAGATTAATGGAGCTTTCCCGTAATGACAAAGATTTTAAGGGGGGTGAAGTCAATCAGCCACACAGAGTATGAAAGGCGTGTATTCATACCAATACATTTTCAGCTTATTATCAAGCCCGTCATGGGATAAATTTAAGCCGAGTTGCATCATGTTAAGCCCTTCACAATATAATTTATCGGTTTAAATTCGGGCCACTGGCATCGTTGGTTTGTTTTATATACCGACAAATTCATTGGCTCATCTTTCAGCCAGCCACAAGGGGCAACTTTGTGGGCATGGTTAAGTTTAAACCATTCAAGCACCTGGAATTAATCGGCCTGTTTTCAAGCCATTGTCATGAAAGTCACTGGTTAATATCTAAACCAGAATTTTACGTCAGGTCAGCACATTGATAGGCCTTTAGCAGGGATAGGGAGAACCATGCGTAGATTGATAAGCTTTAATTGTGCGCAATAGAATTTCGTGACGTTTTCAATTTAACAGAAGAGATGGAATTGCTTCAACTCTGTGGGCAAATAAATATCAAGGAATTAACTCACAATAAATAGCGTTGATCTCAAATTTAAATGACACCATCTTTCTTTCATTAACATGAAAAATAAGTATAGGGCCTATATGTCGGATTCTCCGCTTTTTTAGAGAGAACGATGAAAGTAAAAACAACAATTATTTATGGCTCATACCAAAGGCTACCCAAAAAATTTACTGAGTTTTTCACACTGTTTTCTCTATCATTTTCTTTCCTTTCTTCATGCTCTGACTGATCGGAGTAAATAAAATAAATGGTTATATAACCTAATCTAGCCTCTGTGACTCTTTATTTATTTTACACTCCATTACAAGGACGTATATCTCTCATACACACATGCTGTAATTAATTAGTCAACACAACTAATTATGCTAATCCGTGGACTTATCAGAGGTTGGTCAACATCGGAAAGATAGTGATGTTAATGAAAAAGGAGAAGGTATGAAGATCTTGGGAAACATGTCCCGAGGACGTCCGTAAACCTAGTGGACGCTTATATATTCATGATATGCGCAAACAAACACTGCTCATTATTCAAAAATAAACGGGAAGTTAGATCGAAAGGAACGCTGGAAACGCGCATGCTTTTCGTTGCCAAGCGCCAAATTCTAACATAACTAAGCATACATGGTCCTGCTCCATGTAACAAATGCCACCCAGAAAGTATCGACCCACCAAGCAGAAAGAGATCACCGGAGAGGCCGTTTCATGAGTTTTTCATCAAAATTATATAGATGTATGTTTCACGTCGTCGTTTTCTGGGAGTGTATACCAAGTATAATTTACAAACCGCGTCGTGATTCAAGGCACAATGGTGATACATTAGCAGCAGCATGCACTGGAGAATTTTGGCCAGCACTGTAAATTTTTTAAACTAGTCACCTTCATTTCTCTGCACTCGCTATTAACTCCATATCTACCGGTAACATATCGTTATTTTCTGTCTCAAAGTACGTACCAGCAACAGGCCTTTGACGTCAAAGTCGGTTGTTTTCTGGTATACGGTAGCAACCAAGCTCATGACTAGAATGACTGTACGGCGTCAAAGAGTTAATCTCGCCGGTTACTTTTTTCGCCTAATAAAAGAGAGTTGGTCGCTACATGGAGCTAGTTTCTAGCTCCATGGTCGCTACTAGTCTAAGGAATTCATCGATTTTCAATCGTGCCTTATGCTGTTAGTGCACAAAATTCCCGAAAGAAGCGGCGCACAGGCTATAAAACTTCGTTTGTTCTGTTAGGCTAGCTTTGGGTCCATAGCCGAGGTGTTTCGGACGAGTTTTCTGCCTTTTACGGCTGGTTTTGACATTAACGTCACCACCACCCCAGCATGGGAACGTCCATGTTCTGCCCGACAGCACGCTTGTCGCAACTTTGTTTGTCGATATTTCGAAATTTCCCACCCAAATTGCCAACACTCATCGACAGCATGGTTATTAGGGGCCTACCACGACCAGAAATCCGCGCAAAAATCACCAAACTATCGCCGTTTTTTTTAGCTTTTTCCGACATGACTACTCGCAGACCGTTCTTTTTCTGGCATACAAGCGATTGACGAGGCTCTGTGCAGCTCGTCACTAAATTCACGTGAGCGGTGACCTCGCAACATCGAAACACAAACTGACATCACCGATAATGTCGGCCACTACGTTAAGAAGCCTGTGAGAATTTTTATCAGCACTGTGAATTTTATAAACCAGTCACCGTCATTTCTATTCACTCGCTATTATCTCCATGTCTGCCGGTAACATATCGTTATGGAGAAGTTTAGTTACACTTAATTACGTTCCATCATCAGCTGATCAGTGATAACCATACGTCGCGTACGTTCAGAACATACGTTCGGCACGGCAAACAACACCTCTACACATACAAAATGTAGTTACGTGTAGTATTTTTTAGATATTCTTGATGAGTTCCGCGAATTTATACAAGAAACCTTGTAAACTATCATGGAAAACATCTTTGATATCAATATATGTCGTAGAGTTTGCACCAGCGCAAGAAGTACTTGCTTTATGATTTCCTTACATGAACGAAATGTTGTCTCATTCCACTTGTTATCTGACGCCGCCCCAAAGAGTTCTCCAAACCATATAAAAAACTGTATCAAAGAAAATCGGCCGATTTAATTCAAGGATACAACGAGCTAGAATATTCCTCATATAAAAATTAATGTTTCTTAAAACTTAAACGAATTTCCAATGTTTGTGAGAAAAAATACAGCAAAATTATCGAGAACGCACAGCTAAACTGAAAGGCAGACCACCGTCCCTCCACCCACGGACGGTGGGCAGACAAAACCTTAGCAACACCACCCGATTGAGAGAACCACGCTTAACCACACGAACTTTGACCCTAGTCAAAATCAGACTTGTCCCTGGGAAATATGTTTACAAGTTTGCCCACATATAAACAACGTAAGGGTCAAAGGTTCCAACTTCCGACTTCCTACTTTACGGACGTCCTCATGCCATGAACTGCAGGCAAGGCACTGGCAGGGTTTGCACTGTTCGCGACCATTTAAACGTTTGAAATAAGAATAGCTGGCTCTCCTCGGCCATCGAAATACATAGGCTGCAGTAGATTTTGGATAAATGGTCATGACTGGCCGCAATTTGGTAATTTCTGAACACATTTCAAGAGAGCTTCTTACCTTCCCGGTTTAGTAACCATTCCTATCTTTCGCGATGTTGACCAACCCGTAAAATCCCTGATAAGTCTACGGATTAGCATAATTAGTTGTTTTGACTAATTAATTACAGCATGTGTGTATGAGAGATATACGTCCTTGTAATGGAGTGTAAAATAAATAAAGAGTCACAGAGGCTAGGTCAGGTTATTAAACTTATATAACCATTTATTTTATTTACTCCAATCAGTCAGAGCATGAAGAAAGGAGAGAAAAAGATAGAGAAAACAGTGTGAAAACTCAGTAATAATTTTGGGTAGCCTGTGCTCAAACTAAAAGTACGGCAACAGTCACGCATGCAACAATAAACTTTGGCCAAATTTCAGGCTGTGATGTCAAGCGCGTGCAGCTAGTAAGCTTAGCTAAGCTAACATGTAAGGTAATAGTAACAAACCTGTAATCGCGATCAACAGTATTGTAAGCATATATCCTGAACTTTTGCCAGGCCAAAGCATTGATCCTAGGACAAGCCCAACGCATTTTACTAATAAGGAATATGTGAATTGGAATTTTTATGCTCAATAAAGGTCCACAGTCTACCAAAACAGCGTGCACGTTTCACTCTTTGTAACATTACGCTTAAAAATAGTTTAATTTTTACAAAATGATTCGCTTAGCCAATGTTAACTTCGTTAGAGATATTATAATCTCCGTGACATATGTAAGAAGTATAATACTTGCTGATTGATGGTACTCATAAATGGACCGCTGGTCAGTGGAATTCTAACCCCTTCACTTTCTAGGGAGTAGCATAGTAATTTCTGTAGCATAGATTGTGCTCTAAAGTTCCGAAGTTCACAGTGAGCCTCTGCAGCGCAGCCGAGGCGACCGTCCAAAACGCGTCCAACTCTCTGATTCCGTATTTCGGCAGTCCGTTAATTTACCTATACAGTTTCCCGCACCAGTCGACAGTTATGGCTTCCACCACCGACGTAGAGAAGAACTATTTATGTATCCCTCAGCGAAAGATATTTGCTACCACATGATGTGTCAATAGACGTCTTTGAAATTAAACTGACGACAAGTACGACCTTACGTGTATTAGTTTTTGCATATTCCTGTAAGATGAGATAGTCATTAATTTAAACCGGTCTTTTTTTACCTTGAAGCATGTCAGTTAGCTTGAGCTATGTTTACGCACAGTCACTTGTGATCGTTCTGCTCGGCGTCTATGCCCCAATATTAGACGTGTGTATATATGCCTGAGAAATAGAAAGTCAGGAAATCAAATGGCTATTTCGTATAGGGATTATGCCACCATGTCATCTTCGACATTCGATTTTACTGTGAAAATAGCAAGTTCCCTTATCATGTAACCTCCGATCGTTCCTATCATTCGCAAAATTCAATACCTGATACTTAATTTGCGAGAATGATAGGGAACAATCGACGGTTGCATGATAGATGAACTTGCTAATTTTTACAGTAAAATCGAACTTCGAAGATGACATGGTGGCATAATCCCTATATGAAATAGCCATTAGATTTCCTGACCTTCCATTTCTCAGGCATATATACACGCGTCTATGGGGGCATAGATGCCGAGCGGAATAGATCACAAGTAACTGTGGTTTAAGTAACATGCATACTTTTCAAAATTGTTGTTCCAAGTGAAAATGTCCTTGTCACAACTCTTTGCCATTCTCCTCGACAATCACCGCCATTCCATGGTGGACCATCGAAAATTTATAGCACTGCTACTACTAGCTGCAAAATATTGTAGCGCTACGGTGAGGCGGTCGGTGCGACCTGGCTCAGCAGACACACTACTCTGTCGATCGTATTCCATTAACATTTCTGGGAGCCCCTCACCATTACAAACTTCCGGTAATGGCGGCGCCCAGAAACACGGATGCCCCACGCTCAATGTTCATAGAACGCGATCAACATTTTTGAAAATTAAAACCCCGAAAACGACAAGGTTAGTGAAGTATAGTGTTTAATCTTTAGTAGTGATAAATTGGTAGGACCAAATGCAGCAAATATGTAGCATTTCACTCAACATGCCTCGTCCAGTGCGATGCGCTTATTTGGAACTCTTCAGGCGAACTGACTTGCTACAGCTTAGATACAGGTACCCTCATGCCATTCTTTCAATAACTAACATAGACCGTTTCACGGATGATTTCTTGTTTATAGTTATAAAAACCTAAGATCGGGAACTTAGATGATTTAATACGGACACACATACCTCACAAATCATTTGTCCAAAATGACGTTATGGTTGATTCAGTTATTCAAGACAAATTTATGTTTCAACAGCATGAATTTAACTGTGGTCTTTCACATCATTGCTCCACACAATCTTTTGAGCCATCGTGTCATTCAACTTGAATGACAAGATATACCTGTCTTGAATTTAAAGACAGGTACATATACTAAAGTGATTCATTTTCAGTAAATAATTCTATATTCAAATGTTGACTAATGACCTCCACTTGCCAGAAATACATACTTATTTGTTTCTTTTTCAACAGATTGTACAGGACATGATGTACTTGAAACAGAAAATGCCTTCAGCTCCACAAATTAACAATGGATTCTCTTAGTACAATGTGGAAACAGAATGAAGCCTCAGATGTAGTTGAATTCAAAAAGTGGATCTATAAAAGGTGATCAAATATCGTTATGTGCAGCGATAATAATTACGCAGGGTCAAATGTTCCTTATAGTTCCACGTATTACTCTAACATGTTTGGTTTTGTTCAAATTTCAGCTATTATTACATATCTGTGACGTATTATTGTCATGGTCACACAACAGACATAATAATAATGTTTACACTTATAAGGGGAGCCACTTGCATGCACCTGTTTTATGATAACGAATCTTAGTATGATAATCAAGAGTAGAATCAACATTATTTGCCATTTTCCTTATTTTTTAAACAGGCATCGAATTTTGGGTTCTCAGGAGTGTCTTTGGTGGAAATACTGCAGTTGGAAAAATGGTTACAGTTGTAACGTAAGTATTACTTGTTGAAAAAGTTTGTTACTGTCATTCAGCGCAAATTAGCAAAGGCACATTAACTGCAAGTTTTAGCAATTTTCAATCTCCATTGTTGTGTGTATAAACCGCAGTTTTCGTAGCTATATAACAGCCTCTTGAATACCAATATTCTGCTTGACAGTTTACGGTGTACATGTTTAACAACCATTGTCATTGTTGACAAATGAATTCTATTCCAGACTGAAATTTGATTTTCAACAATAACAATGCTAACTTTACACATATGAAATGGGTTGATAATGTGTGTTGGACATTCATCATGCCTTAAGAAGTAGAACAAGAAACAGCAATTTTTTGCACAAACAAAACTACTTGGAAATTGCCAAAAGTTACAGCTGATGTGTAACCGTACAATAACAAAATTACAACCCTGTTACCTTATGAGGGCTGGTTCAGTGATGTACACACAGTTGTACCAGCCCTGAGAAGCGACAGAGACTACAAGCTATTAAAATGATATCCCCAATATAGCATAGTCAGAAAAAATAACTTGCACAGCCGCATTTCACATCCATGTACCTAGTGTGTCAACTGTCCAGTACAATAGTTTTGCAACTAGTACATGCAACATGGGTTTGAAAAAAATAAACTCGAACATTTACTTCCCAATTAAGCCTGTAGAAGCAACGTGTACAGTTCTGTAATGGAGGGAATTCCAACATAACTGGTACATTAATGTCTGCATAGGCATAATTGCAGTGTGTGTTTTCAATAAGGCTGGTACAAGAAGGCAAGCTTTTATGAGACATGGTGAAAAGGGGCTAAAATTTTCAAAAGGGCTGGTATGCTGACTTGTTCATCACTGTGCCTCAAATGCTGAACACTGGCCCTGGTACAGAGAGGTGAACAGCTCTTCTGGCTCATACATATAGTGCTAGGCACATTACATACCTACAGAACACATTCCTATATCAGGGCTGTGTAAAATTACCCCTGCTTCAGTGTTGTCACAGATGGTACACCGATGTGCTCCTCATAGCTGTGCTAGGATGTTGTACAAGGACATGGCCATGTCAAATCTGCATTTGTCAATTTATTTCAAGATAAAAAAGGCCAATATAGCCATCAATCTAACTCCCATTCACATGAATCATATGTTTACTTGGTAGATTATGGCTTATTTCTGTTGTCCTGATCTCCATTATCCATAACTTTGGGGCTTTCTGTGAGCATTTTTGTTCTGCTTATCAACTTCAGTTTCCCATTCAAGTCATTGAAGAATTATGAAATCCCAAATGTTTGCTACTCAGTTCAGAATACACAGGTACCATTTCACAAGTGGTATAGCCACAAACTGATGACGTCAAAATCGCCGTACACAAAAAACAGACGCCCCGTAATTGCGGCACTGACTAACTAATAAGATTAAAATAATATAAATTGCACTTTCTTCAAATCACTGTCACAATCTCCGACTGCTTAGTTTTTGTGTCGGGTGAAGTACAGTGGGGGCCAGGAATTGGGGTTAGCTGACCAAATTGTCGGAACGGATGTGATCGCGGCAATAATTCCGTCTCATTCCAGGTACAACATGTACCGACGGCAATGGCCATATTGACCCCTTTTCCATATAGCTGTTGCCAAAGACGGCACATAGTTACATAACAGAATTCAGAGTTCATTCAAACGCAAACAATAATCAATATGACGGCCAAAACATCTTTGTATGTTTTCATTTGCATTACTTCTTCTACAGACCGATTTCAATTCTCTGTCCTTCAAGTTTACAGTCCCCTTCATCAATTAATTGCAACTCTGCACATAACACTATATTATGCCAAATGTTTTGAGACGGTCTAAAAACTAATATCACGCCTTGACAACTCAGGAGGTCACTGCTGCCGCTGATGTGTGACACTAGGAATGCACAAACCAGACCAAGTATGTGCTAGTGACAATATATGCACCCTAAACATTATATTGGCGGCGAATTTCGTTTGCTTCTGTACTTAATTCACTTCGTCGATCGGTGGAATTTTTATAAAATGTAATTTTCGTCGCATATCCAACGAATTGTTGTTCACGTTTTCATCTACATAGCAATGAAATATCGCATTGCATACATGTCGAGTGACGAACCACTTTGATATAAAAGTGTATCAAATCAAAAACGGAACACACACCTTTCCTATTGTAAAAAAGGCAGCAAATGACAAATTCAATAATAATGTCAAACACAAGTTTTCAACATATAAAACATCCTAAACAAGTGACAATTTAATACTTTAACTGTGCAAATACAACAAATAATATGAAAAATATTCAAAAAATAACAAATCTGCACAACAAACACGACAATGCAGAGAAAAATGAAGAAAGACAATAAAGAATCGATGCAGAGGATAAATTCAATAAAAGAAGAAAAAATGCGTAAAAGACTTTCAAATCATTACAATTGAACATTATAAATTCATCAGTTCCTGCTTAGTATTATCATCCTAACGTTTATATGAAACATTGCATCCTCTCTCGCAACTTGTTCTCGTGGAGTACAGGTTATAGGTAGTGCCTATTGGTTAGGTGCACCTTTCAGATTGGCAAGCAGTCGTAAGTTGCATGATGTACAGGGGTTAATGTATGCAAATGTATGGAAATCACCCGATTTCCTGTTTCCGTTTTTATATACCTCTGGCTGGGTCAAATGTTCTGAAATTTTCACATCATGTTTTTAAATGCTATATAACAAAACAACTATTTGTTTTGCAATAAAATTCTTACATTTTAAATTAGAGGCATTTTTTATTCTGCTAACAATGATTTCAAGCACTTTTTTGAGTGCCAGTCGTTCAGCCCATGCCATTTTAGAATGAGGATATACTTTTGTTTCAAGTATAATATTACATTTCACAAAATAGTTTCTACGAGTTTCTTGTCGTCTCAGATGAAAAATATTCCTTTGAAAAACTTTAAGTCTTTGAACATTTATTTGTAAAAATTTGGAGTATATGCTATAAATTTACTTACAGTAACGATTCATTTACGAATAAAAGTTTATTTAATAGGTGACTGTGAAACCTGAATTCGTGAAAATACTCCATAAATACATTGTATTTTGAAAAGAATGTTAAAGCAAATTTGGTAGACTTACATATATGACTTTTGAACGGATTAAAAGACGTATATGTTGATATGCGTTTACTATTGAGAAGTAAGAAAATAATGTAATTTTAATTATTTTGTGATTTTTTTAATATGACAACCGTTAAGGTAGTACGCTACCATTCTATATAAGTGAGCGATCTCTTTTGTCCAGAAGAAGTACATGTTTCTTTTAGACTGCCTAACCTGGTGAGCGTGAATAACAGGACAAAATAGCAAAAAATCATGCTAGTGACCTTATAATATTTCTTTCAGAGTTTTTTATGAATCAAAACAACCAAAATTATATTTTTGCACTGAAAAATCTACTTTTATTTTTATTTTGAAAGATCAGTAGAGAATAATCAACAATTGTAGCTCTGACGTAATATCGGTAAGCTAGAGGGTCATATCTCAGGTATAACAAAATTCACCTTTTTGCGTCACGTTTTACTGTTTAGTAAGAAAATTTGCGGGGGTGACCCCTACTTTTTTTGCTTCTAAATCATAGAACACTGTCTGTTGCATTTATATGAAGTTTGTGTTTTAAAAAACTACTAATTTTACAGTTAAATGATAAATTTAGGGTCTAATATTTAATTTTTAAGACCAGACACCACAAATTTTAGTTGATTGTCCTAATTCAGCTGTCCTGGCAATGCAAAAATGTGGTATGCACACTGGGATCTGTTATCGTTTGCGATAAAATAAAGATTCTGCTGGTAAGTGCAAATTTCGCGAAATGGGAGATTTAGTGGTTTTCTGTCAATTTTGGCATGTGTTTCTTCAAAAAGTTTGCATGGGTACCCCATATTTTTTTCATATCTTTGCAATGTACACATAAAGACTATTTCAGAAAGTCAACTTCAAGAATTTCCCAACATTTTTTGGAATGGTAGCGTACCTCCTTAATGAGTGTTAGTCATCTAATAATAATCTCTTGCTGAATATAACATTGGATTCATCTGTGTACGGCACTATTTGTGATTTGTATAGGTGTTTTATACTCTACCGTGTTAAAACATGTAATCTTTAATGTTTACTGTTTTAAAAAAGTCGTGTACAAAATCTTTAGTTTATAATTTAGACTGACTCCCCTCCTTATGGACAAGTGCATCTTTGGTACATCCCCCTAGACGATAGGCAAGAAGTCATCACATATAACAGCAAAAATACAATAAACACAACAAAGATAATAAAAACGCAGAAAAATAAAATAATGTGACCAAAAATAACACATGCCACAATACAGACAAATTAAAACTTAGCGCTGATGCAAACAATGTCAGACTCTTAAAAACTTGATCAACACACAAACTCACATAAATTAAAATAGCATGCTTAGCAAATGCTTACAATTAATCCAAACAACTCATTAGCCCAACAGAATCCAACTGTTACACGACAAAAACATGTACATAAGGAATAATGACACTTGGAAAATGACTCAAGATAAGTCTTGCTTGGATTCTGTGTTTGGATTAATTGTAAGCCTTCGCTAAAGCATGCAGTTTTCAGATTGTTTTAATTTTTTAGTGTCCATAACGTTTTTTATGAATCTGACATTGTTTGCAATAGTACTAAGTTTCAATTTCTGTGTATTATGGCATTTTTTATTTTGGTCATATCAGTTTTTTTCTGCTGTTTAGCTTTGTTGTGTTTATTATATTTTGCTGTTATGTGTGATGACTTCTTGCCTATCATCTAGGGGATCTTATAAAGATGCACCCATCCATAAGAAGGGGGTTCAGTCTAAATATAAAACTAAAGATTTTGAACACGGCTTTTTGTAACAGTAAACATTACAGATTACATGTTTTGACACTGTACAGTGTTAAATACTCTAACAAATTACCAAAATGCCGTACACAGATGAATCCAATGTTATATTCAGAAAAAGAATATATTATTCTGAAGACTAACAATCATTAACAGTCGCCATGTACATAAAAATCAAAATTTTTAAAATGAATCTCCAAGGACTTAACAGTTTTTTCTTGATAGTTTCCTAGTGTTAAAAATTATACCAAACCCTTATTTATATTAGAAGCTATTAAGCCACGGGGCTTTATACGGCAGCCATATCTAATTTATGCAAATTATCAAAGGGCCTTTGTAAAATTGAGCCACTAAAAGTTTTTCTTCATACCCAAGAAAAATATTAAAACTTGAAAATCACTGAAATAGCTTGTTTAATGCGTGGTATATGACCGACAATGTCCTTTGTAGGAATGTTGGCCACCATATTGGATTTATGCAAATAAAGAAATTACGTATGCAAATCATTCCATCTCCAAAATCGTCTATCCATGCCTAAAAAGTATACTTTTAATTTTAAATCACTGAAATAGCTTGTTTAATACGTGGTATATGACTGAAAATGTCTTTTGTAGGAATGTTGGCCGCCATATTGGAATTATGCAAATTAATGAAGTGCCTGTATAAAACATCATACCTCCAAAATGATTCCCTGAGCACAATTACTAGTGTAAGACTTTGAAATCACTGAAATAGCTTGTTTAACATGTGATATATAGCCAATTAATATATGTTATTTTGTCGGATGGTCGGCCGCCATATTTGATTTATGCAAATTAGTCATATTTCCCCAAGGTGGATTCGAGTAAACTTTTAATATGTTGTTCTGAGTACCTCTCTGAAATGCATTCTGAAGAAAAAAATTATGTTGCAATTTGTGGTGGGTCTAACCCTATTTGACTGGACTAAGAAATTTCCTCGTCTTGTAAAGGTTAGTACATGTCACATCATGAGTATTAATTTGATCGCCAACATTCGACATGATGGCCAACAGTCAAAGACGGTATTCGGTGTTTGTCCTGATATTACGTTCGGCGATTTGTTCAACAAGATCGTGACAGCAGATGGACGGTGCATCCGATTGAATGAAAATTGCATCGAAAGTATAAAATGTATGGCAATGACAAAAACACATGGTTGCGTCGATGTTCAAGTATCATTTGAAGCTTGCTGTTTCTATTGTGGAGTACAATACAGCCTTCTGAATGATGACTATATAACTTAACTCCGATCATAGTAGAGTGTTGTTAGACCATTGGGTAAAATGTGTAGAGACAGTGGTAAAGAGGCCAAAACATGGGCCAAAGTAAAATGAAAAAAAACTCAGATGCTAGGTCCCACCAGGACAATATTAAAGGACAATACTGAATTGATGGATTTCAGTGATTTGCTGAACATTTCAGTTTTATTCTGAGAGAATGTTGAATTACTCGGAATATGTTGTGCAAACACTATGTTATTTTTGGGAAATATAGTATTGAATTCAGTTCCTTGTTTCTTGTCTGGGATATTTCTGGTAAAAAGGGAAACAATTATCTTGCCTTGTCTTCATCTGTGCAAAAATGCCAGGGAACCGAGTTTACCTCGCCCCCCCCCCCCCCTAAAAAAAAAAAATAAAAAAAAAATAAAAAAAAAAAAATAAAAAATAAAAAAATTCGCTCGCCGCTCCTGGAACTTGGTCCAAAAAATCCGATGAACAAGATTTTTTTTCTGGCCTAAGAAACTGCAGTTGATAAACAGTACTGAAATACTGAAGAAGTAGCCAAAAGTTACTGTTAATTGAGCCTCATTCCCCTTATTTCAAATACATACATGTGAAGTATATCATCAATGATTGCTGTTGCATAGCCAGAGTGATAAAATGCTTTCTCAAAGGTCTTCCCAACTTCTTTGTAAGTCTCAAAAGGACATTGCATTGTGACTCTGATATATCATGCCCTGTAATAAATTCATTTTGATATTCTGGAATTGAAATTCATTATCATGACATTCAAACCAAAGTTTTACACAATTTTTTTGCCAGTGCAGTGATGCAGCAAGGCCTATGACATTGACAATAACTGGTAAGAGCTATCTTTGTCATCCTAAGATACGTGAGCAGTCATGTCAGATTATTGGTGTGCCAAGAAAGACTTGATAATTGTGTTGCTGCAGTCAAATATGTGTTTAAGAACATGACTTTTATTTAGAATGCTACCAATAAACAGTCAAATATACTTGTACAAATTCCCCAAACATACCAGTAGATAGGCCTTGCCCTCATTGTACGAGTAGCTGGGCACTGAGTGTTTCACCAGGAGCTAATCTTGTACCTCAAATTATGAATATTTACATCTTTTATATTCTAGGATGCTGGAAAACTCACAGTCTGTGGACGAGATGCGAATCAGCAGCCCTGTTTAGGTGTGCTCATCTATGAAGGAGCAAGCAGTGTGTGTTGTTTCTTGAAGGTGTAATATTCTGCAGCATGGAAAAAGCCAATGTTGTGTTAGGTTTGCTTAGTTATCTAGTGTTTCAAACTTTGATTACATCAGATGTGTGGAAGGAACATTTAAATTTGTAGAGTACTTCTGACTTGACAAAGCTGGAATGTGAAGTAAATGGGTGACAATTATGAGTGTCTACAATTATGAGTGGTCTGTAGTGTGCAGGGGATTTCCCAGTGCAACAGCTAGCAATTTGTCATCAGATGCACGAGGTAAACTTTATAACATTAAATTATGTTATCAATTTGATTTCCAAGTAGCATTCATAAGAATGCCATTTTACTGAATATTCGCTTGTAAGTATTAGATTTAATTATGTTGCATCAATTACTGTTTCATCTCTTGTAAATTGCAATAAATATTTGTCTGAAATTCATGTTGATGATTGTTGTCGTTTATTTTTTAATGTAGCTTGCAGGATTTTTAACTGCTTCAGGTGGTTTTTTTTTGTGTTTAGATGTTTTACAGTCCTGTTTTGTGTAGCTCCATCACACAGAAGACCAAATAGGCCATTCCTTTTGATGCAATCCCTCCCAAGTATTTGTAAAATTTGATGAAATCCAATTTATGTTTGAAGAATGTTCAAAAATAATTTTCCCCCATTATGGTTCATATTGAACTAGTTTTCAGCAAGCCATACAAAAGCCCTAGAGTGGCATGCCTGCAAGCCAGCTTCTAATGGCTTGTTGGTAAACCAGAGGAATCCTTAAAGTGTCATGCCTGTTTATCAGAATTATTCAGAAATTGGTTTGTTGGCAAGCCACATTACACTGATATTGGCTTATCGGCAAACCATATGGAACCAGAGTTTGCTTACCGTTGAGTCAAAGATGTCTGATATTGATATATAAATAAGCCATTGTTCAGGATAATCTGGTATATGGGCAAGCCTCAGTATCTTAAACATGGCTTGCTAGCAAGTCAGTTCATATAATGTTTGGTTGCCTGTAACCATTTTTAGTACTAAATGGCTTACTGGCAAGCTGAAGTTATATTTACTTGGCATGTATGTATGCCGTATCAAAAACCATACTGGCATGCACACAGAAACCAGACTTGGCATGCCAGAAAGCCAAAAATAAGCCAAAATTCAAAACTCGAAACAAGCCGGTTTATTTTTGGCTTAAATTTAGCTGGCCGGCGAACCTGAAAAAATTGCAGTGTACTTACGCAGAACTGGTTACGACAATTTCCAGCTTTTGTGCTAGGTGTTAGCATGACGAAGCGTCTTTCAGTTCTGTTGTAACGATGTTGCACCGCAATTGACAAGTGGTATCAGACTTTGGAAATACAAATAACTTTCAAGAAACCACAGCCCCTCGTGGAGGGACTGTGATGAAAGTAATATCCAGTCAAACTTCACAGGGGAGATTGTCGCTGTGTCCACACACTGCCTTGCATGCAAATGCTGTTCAAGTCGTTTGATTTTGGTATTATCGATGTGAACATGATTCACACCTTCCGAAATTTTGGGGTTGCATACATGACGAGTTGGCATCGGCAAAGTTGTAATGCTTGGGCCATAGTCAACTAACGTATGGAGGACAAGTCTACGCTGACGCAACTGTACGCCATTGTAACATTCGCGTCGGTGATCGGTCATGCCCAGTGGGAGAAAGCTGAGTTTTACTGACTTGGAGGATAAACAAAAAACAATTTTTGCTGATTCCACCAGAATTTGCACAGGTGACTTGCACAGTTACGTGCGGTTGATACATAGCGGCCGGCGCGTGGTATACATAGGCGCATTCCACGTGGCGGAACACGTAACTGTGTTACTGCCCAGACTTAAGGAATTTGATTAGGTCGTCAAGGTGCTCTGCGATGGTATCGACATGTGGAAACTTTGAACGCACAAGAACGAAATCTTAAACTAATAAGAAAAAAGCAAACGTTGACGAATGACTGTTTATTTTGATAAATTTGTCATGAAAATGCACCAATCAACCATAGAGTATGTCACACAGTGACAGGAGTATTCATGTTCTTTTTGGAAATAATCCTATAAAGGGAACTGATTTGTGTAAAATTTTCTGTATATGTTTTTTGACCGCTTACCCGCGTACCTTTTTGGATTTTGAGTTGACACAAAGGAAAGAATTACTTACTTTGGCATATATTAAATGTTACATATAAAAGTTTCTCCTAATCGTGAGGCATAACACCTTACAACTTGAAGGATTACTAAACCGAGTTTATATAAATGCAACGATCATATTGATTGGTAAACAAATAACACAATTATTCCTCAATTCTACTGATTGTATTGATACTTTTTTAAGCTTATGGATTACATGACATGTAAACGTGCCGTGATTGATGTAATTTAAACTTAATTTTTCCAACTGAGTTAAAAGACGGGATTTTTTTGCCATTAAGAATTTCATCTCATACATTTTCAGTTCTTCCTTTTTCTCATATCGACTCAGCATCGTTATTCCCGGTTTTTTGTTTGAATTTTGAAGTTTTATTTTCAAATATTTAAACTTTCTCGTGCCAAACTAAGCCGGCACAAACGTTGTCGGTTCACTCTTTCTAACCTTTGGCTGTAATCCCCCAAACGGCGGTGGAAACCGCCGTTTGCTGAATTACAGCCAAAGGTGAGAACGAGTTGATCAACGTAAGGAACCTCACGAGAGTAATTTTGTCACGTACACCATGATAACGTAACAAAAGATGGTCACACTTGATGATGTTAACACGTTGTCATAATTACAAGTTCAATACGAATGCGCGACACATGTCAGAGAACGGTGGTATAATGTGCGCGTGCCGACAAAGGAAAGAATGTCACAAACATCGATTTCACATTTTCTACAACCACAGCAGGAAGAATCAGAAGAAACACCAAAATCCGACATCATCAACAAGATCAAAAAACAAGAAATTGTATATATACACTATACAACACTGAACAAGCGATCTGGCGACAGCAAGACACAATCAAACGGTTTGGCAGACGTGAAAAGTTCACACACCGAAATAACATCGAAACTCACATCATATGCCTGAGACAAAAGATCGAAGACAAGGTCGAACAGACTAAAGCCAGGCACAAACAGAAAAAATGCACTGTTAAATACTAGAACGGAAAATACAACAAAGGCAGGAAAACAACACACGAAACAAAACGAAATATGAAATGAATATGCTCACGTGTTTTACAACAGGTTCATTAATAGTAGTACGCTTCACAGAATGTTGGATATCCAGTAAATAGACTAGAAATTTAAGAATATACTCAACACAATAACGTGACCTGCTAATGTGACTTCTAAATGGAAGGAATGACGTGTAGAGATTTTGAGTTTGATAAAATCAGAAAATTAGTTATCAAGGATTAAATTGACTGCTGATGAATTGTCATGTATTGACCTGTATTAGACACTACTGGACGCATGAAATAATGCAGTATGACATGAATTACTGCACACTTTTTGACTGGGATAAAGTTGTGTAAAACATTTGTACCTTTGACCTGTCTCATTTTAAAGCGACAGAACAACGAACAAGGAGGTGTTACGCATCATTTGCAGACCTCATTAAGATAATAACTAAACAAAACACAAGAACAAAGACGTTGTATATTCTGAGAGCAGTTCAATTAAGCTCTGACGCGGAGTGGCAGACAGACTTCTGATAGTTAAGACTAGACTTGTATACGGTCTACTCCCAGAATAACTATCTCTGACAAAGATTAATTTTATTATGTTTTTCAATATTCCTGTCAATAAACCCAATTCATACCAATATAATTGACAACGTGTGAGGCGTGTAATAACAACAATCATTATCTGTTATATCATCATATGTAGCAGGTTTCATCAACTTTAGCACAGTACTCTCAGAGGTAAATCACTGATTTCAAAACTTTATTTAATAATAAGCTTATTATTGACTTTACACGCCCAATGCTTCTCAGCACAATTAAATATTTTTTCATCAACTTTAGCACAGTACTCTCAGAGGTAAATCACTGATTTCAAAACTTTATTTAATAATAAGCTTATTATTGACTTTACACGCCCAATGCTTCTCAGCACAATTAAATATTTTTTTCAGATTTATATCTGTAGCATGTTTCATCAAATGTAATGCTGTAATTTTGGAGTAATATCACTAATTACAAAGTTAATTAAATATGCAAATGAACACTTCATTAACTCAATACCAGTAAATGCTTTACACCACAATTAGATATCCGTAAGTGTCTGCAAAAGATTGAATAACATTTGGTGCAGCTATTTTTGAGTTATATGACTAATTACAAAACTTCGTAGAATATGTAAATTAGCTATTTGTTAACTTGACACTGCCAAATGCTTGTCAGTACATTTAGATATTTATCAGATCAATGTCTGTACCAGATTTGGGCGCTCTGATGTCAGAGTTATACACCTAATTACAAAGTTTTTAATATGTAAAGGAACCCTTAAATAACTTGACATTACTAAGTGTTTTACACCACAGTTATATATCAGTCAGATCAGTATCTGCAGCAGAATTGATCAGGTTTCGTGCAGTTATATCGGATGATATGACTAATTATAAAACTTCATAATAAATGCAAATGAGCTATTTAATAACTTGACACTGCCCAATGCTTCTTAGTGTAATTAGATATATATGTCTTCACTGTCATTACCGTCTCCATAGGGAAACCATGGTACGGAAAAAAAATGATATTGCATAACTTCATTTATATGCAAGCCACACTAACGAAAACCTAATAAGTTCTTACAAGTAGCATATGGTACCTGTGTACCAAATCTGAAGTGAATCCGTTCTGGCGTTTTTGAGTTATCGTGTAAACAGACAGACAGACAGACAGACAGACAGACACACCAACACACACACACGGACAGACAGACAGACATACATCGCTATGACATTAGCCCACGTGTGAACACGTGAGCTAAAAAATCAAGACATACAATTAAACGCCGCAATATTAATAAACATAAACTACAAATAAAGTCTAACGACACTCTTAAATTTATAAATGCACTCACCTAAAGGCTCAAATTTATTCCGACAGCAAAACATCGGCAAAGAATCAATATGTTGAAAAACGCACAGAAGTTCATTCAAAGAATGAGACTTCGATTCATCATGCGCCATGAACAAACAAAGAAGCATCAATTCAAATACAAATCAACGTGGGTCCCTCCAGCAACTGAAAACAGAAACCTCAGGTTTGGAAATTATCTGGAAGCTACTAAACTAGTACTAGTTGATATTCATTCTTTAACGACAAGTGCCGAACGCATAGCAATCAAAACACTATCAGGAAAATCAACACTCCAAATTAAACATTTTGAAAAGGATAGAGGGACAGCAGTCATAAACACAAAAGACTGCATAAGAGGATGTAAAAGACAACCCGGCGACCCTAACTACTACACAAAATTAGCAACAGATGACACAAATCATACACTACAGTAGAAAAAATGCACCAACAACCGAAATATACACAAAAAGTACATCGATTAACATACTTATAAATATATAAATCCGTCCTACACTTACACGCGAACACCACGTTGGTACCTTATGCAAACATGACACAAAACACTACCGACGGACACAAAATTCGCAGGTCGTCCGATTATAGGCGGGCGTTCAAGTTGAACATACCGCGTATTATAATTCCTAGACCATTTCCTCTAACAAATCGTGAAAAAACAACAACATACACACACACACCACAGCAAGTCTATATGTCAAAGTCTGACACGCTTGTTCATATAGTACAAAGTGAAAATACAAAAGTACAAAGTGAAACCTGGGTAAGGAATGCTTATTTTTAAATAAAAAATGTGGAATCTGACATAAAAGAGGTTGCTGAACAACGTGGGCTACTTATTTTTCTTGAAAACGGCTTTTTAAGGACCCCACTTTGTACGTACAAAGTGATGTAGAGGCAGCTTTACGTATCAAAGTGAAACATCTGACACATCACGTATCATCAGTATACAGTACATAGTGACATCATTTTACACACGCACAGGTTTACGTGTCAAAGTGAGGAGAGACCACCCACGATGCGAACTGAATACGCCTCTGTGATTGCTGTGTAACATGTAATTGTGCATCATTATTGCTAAATATAAATATTAATTGTACTTAAATTGATATATTTCGACAAGACTTCTTAAATGTCTATAAAGACAGTTGCATTGGCAAAATTAATAAATCTAGGCAGTTTATGTGATGCAGTCAATGGATTTACAACGCCAATAATAACACCACTTTTTTAGTATATAATTAGCAAGCATTTCAACCGATTATGTTAAGAGTGTCATGCTATAATCAGATCATTGTTTGATCAGTGTCTGCAGTAGGTTTCTTCTAATTTAGCACTGTAAATTTGGACAAAAGTCACTTATCATTAAATTTTAAGTACTATGCAAATAAAGAGCCAGGGTAAGTGCCTAGATTTTATTGGTGCCATCCACACCATGGATTGAAATCGTAACATTTATGAAGGGAAAATAGCTTGATGAAAAAAACTGCAAAGATTTAAACATTGAGAAATGTTGTCTGAATTAACTCTACTCCAATACAGAATGTGATGGATGTAGGCATCGTTCTTAGTCCCAACCTGCTTTAAATTTCTAGCCATGCATACTTCCGCCATCAAATGAAACACAAGATTATACTCATCAAAACGTTACAATTCTATGAAATACAAAAGTACGTTGAATACGCTTGTTTAGGATGGTCCTACTTAATTCGTAAATCACAAATGTCTGGTAATGTATAACCTTAATTGGAAATTATTATTGGACCAGTTTTAATGTCATAATGTCCATTGGAATTTGTCACAGAAATCACAAATAAATCTGTAAGAATGCATTAAAAATATATTTACTTAATTCAAAATTTTAAAACTTACAGCTCTAACAATAACTCTCAGTATGATACCCTCTGTGTCTTTTAAACCTAACAACGTTGATGCAACGAAGGTATGTAGACATTGCCCCTTGATATCTAAATTCTACTTACTTATGCCCCTTTCAGAACTCCTGGTAGTAAGTGGATCAAAATGTTATTCTCTAATCGATTGATGCATGAATACTTAAAATGATTTTGTTTGGTTCTTTCCAGATATCGACCTTTGTAGTAACATAAGTTATAGCCTGACATCTGTCATGTAGTTTAATATTCTGTATTGTATAGACTTTTAGTACATTTCTGTTGGTTTCAATTTTCACAGAATTTTTTTGAAACTGTCTATTCTATTGTATATTGATGGTACAAAGTGACATCAAGTCACACATCATGATGTGTTAAACTGGCAATGTGAGGGACAATATTCATTCTGATTGACGATAAAAAGTGACATTAAGTCCCACACAAAGATGTTTTTCCTGGCAAAGTGACGGACAATGCACATTCTCATTGATGATACAAAGTGAAATCAGGTCATACATACACCATGATGTGTTTACATAGTAAAGTGAGGGACCATACACACTCTGATTGATGATACAAAGTAAAATCCGGTCATACACCATGATGTGTTTACCTGGCAAAGTGAGGGAGCTTACTCACAATCCTGTTGTTATCACAAGGTGAAACCAAGTTACATTATAACATGTATATCTGGCAAAATTAGAGCAAACATTCAGATTGGTGCCTATAATTAACATCATGCAGCATATATCAAGCAAAGGGAGGGACAGGTACAAAAGCATCCCAGTGTTGAATACCAATGTCTTGAAGCAAAGCATTCTATTAACATGCACAGTAGTAATTGTACCAAGCCTCTCTAGTTAGACAAGCCTTATTCCAACACAAAACAATGTAAAATTGATGTTTGCATGTGTCGTTTCATCTAGCTGATGCATTCTGGATTCTACAATCATTAACTTTAATGTACTGCACTTCTGTCATCTTGAAAGTAGGGGTACACAAATTATGCATACTGTCAACTACCAAGTTATCATATGGAAGCATATCAGAGAGCTCTACAATCGCATGAGTTAAACAAAGGTTTGGCCTACATGACTGTGAATACCATTGAAATACTTCCTGGCACTGTATTCAGAGACTGTTGAGTTTTTTCAATTTACTGTTTTCATTATTATAGAAAGTTGACTTGTGTTGCCTAGTTACATAAAAGAAATCGACCCTGTAAAATGAAGCATGTTTGATCTTTGCTTTGTTTGTGTACTGAACAATGCAAAGAATTTTTTTTTCGAACTGTAATTTAGTACATACACAGGCGGCCTACACACTATTAATAAGCTTATTATTGAGGGTTTTCTCAGTTTTTTCTACCAGTTCCTCTTTTTTTTAATGCTCTGACTGATCGTAGTAAATAAAATAAATGACTATATAGCCTAACCTAGCCTATTGACTCTTTATTTATTTTACAGCCCATTACAAGGACGTTTATCTCATATACACACATCTTGTTATTAATTAGTCAACACAACTAATTATGCTAATCCGTGGATTTATCAGGGATTTTATTGGTTGGTCAACATCGCGAAAGATAGGAAAAGTTACTAAAATGGGAAGGCAAGAAGTTCTCCTGAAATGTGTCCAGAAATTACCGGATTGCGGCCAGTCATGACCAATCATCCAAAATTTATTGCACCCAATTTTTTTTCGATGGCCGAGGAGATCCAGCTAATCTAATTCCAAACGTTTAAATGGTCGCAAACAGTGCAACCTATGCCAGTGCATTGCGTGCTGTTCATGGCATGCAGACATCTGTAAAGCAGAGCAAAGTGAGGGACCATACACACACTGACTGATGATACGAAGTGACATCAAGTCACACCATGATGTGTGTACCTAACAAAGTGAGGGACCATACACACTCTGGCTGATGTTACAAAGTGACATAAATGGCATACTCCTTTCAGCAAGGAGGAGAAAGAGAATGCGTTTAACTGCCGTCACTGGGCGAAAAGGGCGACTGGGCATAGCCGCAAGCGGAATAAATCGTGCACGCTCATGGCACTGCATATAATCGCCTAGTTATTCCTGTTCTCAGGATAGATAAATGCTGGCAAACACCTGCAGGAGGAATGAGAGAGCATGCCTTTGAATGCAGATACTGGGCAAAGTGGAGGAATGGTCATAGCCGCAAACAGAATAAATAATGCACGCTCGCAACACTGCATTGTCTCGCCTAAAGTAAAGTTTTTCCGTTAATAGGATAAATAAATGCTGGTATGCTCCTTGCAGCAGGAATGAGGGGAAAGCAAGCATTTAAATGCCAACACAGAGCAAAGTGGGTGACTGGGCAAAGCTGCAACAGGAATTTAAATACCGACAATGGGCAAGTGGGCGTCGGGTCATAGCTGCAAGTAGAAGAACTAATGCACGCTCGCGACACTGCATTGTCTCGCCTAAAGAAACGTTATACCGTTCTTGTGATAGATAAATGTGGACATACTCCCAGCAGCAGGAATGAGATAGAGCATGTGTTTAAAGCCGACACTGGGGAAAAGTGGACGACTGGGCGTAGCTGCAGAATAAATAATTCACGCTCTTGAAACTGCATCATATTGAACCGATACACCGCAATAAAACAAATCATCTCTGAGCACAATGTCTCATCTGTAAACTTGACGATAGTGGTCAAAAGTGCGACTAGAGGAGGTGACTAAATTAGACATCCTGAGAAATATGAAGCAGCCTGTCAAAATGGTGCACCACACCACCAACTGAAATGTGTTGGCAAAGTTAATGAGTGAGGGCATGTCCTTAATAGAGAGGATGTAGTACATACGGTTTATGCTGTATATCGACGAATACAATTAAAATTCATCAATAATAAAAAAATATCTGACACGTCAACATTGGTTAAGTGTCTATCTTCTGTTAATCTCGCAAATGTTTCACTGTATGCACTGGCCATATGCCAGCATGGTAAACAATCTGCCATTTGGTTACTGGAACCCTGTAGGTATACTGCTTATTAATAGTTCAATCCCATGGGTGGCTGCGATCAACCAATTCTCAAATGTGCAGCAGACATAAGACAAACATTGTACCTCCATCATAGTTCAATACTTGAATTGTGCTAATATTGAGACCACAGAGAAGCGCTAAAACAACTACTGATATCATCTCAAGGCAGAGTACGGTATGCAGCCCTTAGCAGATAATGACACACCATTATAAGGTATAACAAAGTAATCCACCAGTGCACATACAGTGAAATTGAGTAGACAAACAAATACGATGATGCGGTGCCGAATGTGTCCAGCATACGACTGATGAATAAACAGCCTGGGTCAACACAACCGCAAACAAATACGATTTGGCGATAGGCACTTGTATTTACTACTTAGTGGCCTTTTCAAAAACATAACGCTAGTCCTGTTAATCTACCCCGTGTCACCTCAAGTGTCATGGTGACCATGTTAACTTGAATACCTTTGATAAGCTACGGCCTCTGCTGCCCCTAACTCCTGAGAGCAGAAAAAACAAGACAAGAAGGGCTGTTTGTCAGAGTGCAGGGTTTTCTGCCCCACAAAAACAAAGCTCGCTGTACATAAAAAGGGTGGCGCTAGAGTTAGCTTGGCATGTAAGACAGCTGAGTGAAGCCCAAATGGAAGGCTTACATCCATAAACAGAGATCTGCGCCATGCAAAACTCAAGTGAACATCGTGTGGGTCTACAGGTCAAGCTTAAACAGATGACACCCGGAACCCAAAGCTTGAAAAAAAAAAGATAGTGCATCTATGTTGGAAAGCCGAGATGAAAATGCAGATTGATCTAGAAATGTATCTGACGGAATACTTGAAATAACGCGATACTGCAGCTGAGCCCGCCATGATGCTGGTATGTTTGAGAGTTGAGGGAACTGGAATGCGTAAGCCACGTAAATCAGGCATCCCTGAAATTGAAACTGCAAAATGAGCGCTGACCGACCATTCCTGTGAAACAGAAGGAGGTGGTCATAAAGAAATGCATGGTGCTAACCGCTAAGGTATGTGGAAACTGTAACGACATACTAATTTCTGGCAGCTGAAGAAAAGTACTTTAAGTAAAAGCATATGCGCCATTAAGGTCTGTACCAGAGAAAGTAAGAAGAAATCAAACTGAAATTACTTCTGCGCTCTGAAACCTTGCTGTCTGATAACCGTGACTGACTAACTGCACGCAACAGAAATAGGAAGCGCATGACTGCGACGAAAGCTAGCTGGCTGCCGATGGACCAACTGCCGTACAAGGTGTACCTGACACCTCTGAAAAACTAAGTTGAACAGATGACTGAAATTCATCTGTGTTCTAACTATCAAAGTTACTTGAACAAAAGCTACAATACTAGCGACTTTAGTTTGCTTTGTTCCCTGTAATCGTCAACGATGTGGTGCTTGTCCTGCTGCCTATATTTCAAGCAGGCAGAACACATTTTTCCCAAAGTGCCGTTAACCATGTGGTCTTCAACCTGAGTACATTTGTCACCTTGAAAAGCTAAGCAGGTTATGAATAAAACTGCTGTGAACATTGTCAAAACTATCACCCACATCAACAAACCCGGCTCTAAATATTACAAAACAACAGAATGATATTTGCGGACTCTAATCCATGATTAAAACTGCGCATTCTGTACATGGCTTGGTCTATAACCGTCTGGCTTAGAGTCAAGTTTCATGTTCAATATGACGATTTCCAGCTCGCCCGAAACCAACTGTGATAAAGTCATATCGTCGTACTTCAATGCATCTGGCTTGTTAGGGTCCCAGATGAACCAATTAGGCAAAG
This sequence comes from Ptychodera flava, assembly GCF_041260155.1. Taxonomy (NCBI): domain Eukaryota; kingdom Metazoa; phylum Hemichordata; class Enteropneusta; family Ptychoderidae; genus Ptychodera; species Ptychodera flava. Next base: position 4,372,364 of record NC_091930.1, read on the forward strand.
GCACATGCTTCTTTCCTGTATATATATAGGCTTGCGTCACTCTTGATCCGTTTACTTTGAAGTTGGTAGAAGACACGTCTGTACTCTAACTACGACTTCTTACCATTTTCTTTGTCGACCTGTCAATGCCGATGTCTCTACGCCCACAGCCCAATTTGTCGCTGATATTTCCGGTGTCGTCTGCCAAATTACTGGTTGAATCAACCGTTAAAGGCCGCTCCACCGACTAATGTAAATGTCTGTCACATCTAAGATCGGTTAATGTTTTCCTCCGTCCTCGTCGCTCATCAGTGTTTCGCGCCGTCTTTCCTGTCATGGCGGACTGTGACGTCACCACTCTTCTCTCGTACCATTCTCATAAAACTCGCAATTTGCTTGGAAATGTCACAAGCCTGCTTAGTAACTGCTCCTAACTGTTTTTAGACTCTACGGCTCACCCAAGGGCGTGAGGTCATCTTTCTATTTGCAGATGCCACTCTGAAAACTGTCCAAGATCTTGCATCGAGAGTACGTGGCCCGTCAATTACTTGCGCATTGATGATGGTGGCGGGAACAGGATCGACATCATGTTGTGTCGTGTGCGTTACTTCTGGCACTTCTGAACTCTCATGAATGTCCGACATTGCTTCTGCCCTGTTGATATGCAGAAAAGAGACGACCGTCCAGAATATTGGAAACAAAAAAGACTTCTGACTTAGCACTGTCAGTATGAAAGGAAGAAAGAAAAACACGAAAAACCTGGATGCACACTGAGACAAGTGCATTGCTCAACGGCAACAGGCAGAATGGCAAACCTTAACACAATGGCTGTCACTAGAGGGCTCACTCTCGTGGGGTGTAATTAACCAAAATGACACATTTTAATGCAAGTGACATAAAGTCACCACACAAAGATGTTTTTCCTGGCAAAGTGAGGGACGATGCACACTCTGATTGATGATACAAAGTGACATCAATCACACACCATGATGTGTTTACCTAGCAAAGTGAGGGACCATACACACTCTGATTGATGATACAAAGTAAAATCAGGTCATACACCATAATGAGTTTACCTGGCAAATGAGGGAGTTTACTCACAATCCTGTTGTTATCACAAAGTGAAACCAAGTTACATTATAACATGTTTATCTGGCAAAATTAGAGCACACATTCAGATTGGTCCTTGTAATTAACATAAGGTCATCACACAGCATATATCAAGCAAAGGGAGGGACAGGTACAAAAGCATCCAAGGTGTTGAATACCAAGTCTCTTGAAGCAAAACATTTTATCAACATGCATAGTAGTAATTGTACCAAGCCTCTCTAGTTAGACAAACCTTATTCCAACACAAATACAATGTAAAATGCATGTGTTGTTTCATCTAGCTGATGCATGCTTGGATTCTACAATCATTACCTTTAATGTGCTGCGCTTCTGTCATCTTGAAAGTAGGTTACACCATTTATGCATACTGTCAACTACCAAGTTCCCATATGGAAGCATATCAGAGAGCTCTACAATCGCATGAGTTAAACAAAAGTTTGGCCTACATGACTGTAAATATCATTGAAATACTTCCTGGCACTGTATTCAGAGACTGTTGAGTTATTCAATTTTTGGGTGAATACTGTTTTCATTATTATAGAAAGTTGGCTTGTGTTGCCTAGTTACATAAAAGAAATCGACCCTGTAAAATGAAGCATGTTTGATCTTTGCTTTGTTTGTGTACTGAACAATGCAAAGAATTTTTTCAAACTGTAATTTAGTACATACACAGGCGGCCCACACACTATTAATAAGCTTATTGTTGAGTTTTTCTTAGTTTTTTCTATTAGTTCCTCTCCTTTTCTTCATGCTCTGACTGACTGTAGGAAATAAAATAAATGACAATATAACCTTACCTAGCCTCTTGACTCTTTATTTATTTTACACCCCATTACAAGGACGTTTATCTCATATACTCATATCTTGTAATTAATTAGTCAACACAACTAATTAAGCTAATCTGTGGATTTATCAGGGATTTTATTTGTCTGTCAACATCGCGAAAGATAGTAAAGCTTACTAAAATGGGAAGGTAAGACGTTCTCCTGAAATGTGTCCTGAAATTACTAGATTGCGGCCAGTCATGACAATTTATCCAAAATTTAATGCACCAAATGTATTCCGATGGCCGAGGAGATCCAGCTACTCTAATTCCAAACATTTAAATGGTCGCGAACAGTGCAAACCCTGCCAGTGCCTTGCGTGCAGTTCATGGCATGAGGACGTCCTTAAGCAGGAAGTAGGAAGTTGAAACCTTTGATCTTTACGTTGTTTATATATGGGCAAACTTGTAAACATTTCCTCAGAGACAAGTCTGATTTTGACTGGGGTCAAAGTTCGTGTAATTAAGCGTTGTTCTCTCAATCGGGTGGTGTTGCTAAGGTTTTGTCTGCCATTGAGTTTAGCTGTGCGTTCTCGATAATTTAGTTGTATTTTCTTCTCAGAAAGATTGGAAATTAGTTAAGTTTTAAGAAACTTTAATTTCTCTATGAGAGGAATAATCTAGCTCGTTGTATCCTCGAATTTAATCGGCCGATTTACTTTGATACATTTATTTATGTGGTTTGGAGAACTCTTTGGGGCAGTGTAAGATAACAAGTGGAAAAAAAATGCTCGTGATGTGTTTACCTACGTGCCAAATTTTAAAATTCTAGGTGCAAGGGTGTTCTCATGGCAGTTGCATTTAAAGGACAGAAGAAAATGGAAATAATAATAATAATTAATATAAGTATTATATAGAAATAATAACGCGAATAATAATAGGTTCAATTTCCATGAAAAATTTCACCATAAGGGTATTTTGGGTCAAAAAGACCAATATGTTATCGATTTTACTGCCCTATGTTTCCATGGTAACCATTTTAGGGGTTGAAAATTTCAGTTTTTCTAATATCCCATGAAAAGTTACTTTGATTGTTATGAAAATTATCTAGTGGGGGAGTTTGGGTCAGACAACACAAAACACCAGACTTATTTTAATGTTTCGAGTTGCCATGGTAACCAGTTTGGGATTGAAAATGTTACTTTTTCCCTAATTCCTATTAAAGAACTATTGATTGATGTAAAAAATTGATAATAACGGTTTTTCTGGTTAGCACACAAAAAAATCACTCATTTTAATGTGAGATGTTTCCATGGCAACCATTCAGGAGTAAAAATTACCAGTTTTTCAAAGATTCCACCTAAATCCAGTAATCAACAGAATGTGTTATATCAAAGGGATATTTTGGGTTAGAAAGACCAAATATCCAGTGTAAAAATCCATTAATCAACAGAAATATTATACCAAAGGGTTATTTTAGATTAGAAAGACAAAATATGATATCCATTTTTACTGCCCTGTGTTTCCATAGTAACCTATTTGCGTTTTAAAATTTCATTTTTTTTTTCAAAATTAATCCCAGTAACTATGCAAATGCTCTCCTAAGTGTATTTATCACAGCATGAACTCAATGTTCATTTTTGTTTTATGTTGCCATGGTAACATATTTGGGAACCACAGCTTTTTCATTTAAAACAATAGACCCTTGAAAGGGTCTATGTTAAAAATAATTCACTGTTTTTAATTTATTTTATGGATTTCTAGGTAACAAATTGTAACGTTTGTTCTAGAATAAGAATAATAATAATAATAATAAATAATAATTAATATAAGTAATAATAATAATGGTTTATTGTAAGCACTCAAAAGGTGACCGACGGTCAAAAAGTATGAGTTACAGGGAAATAAAAGAAGTATTACATCTAGAAAACACTTACTGAATAATATAAAATAAAACAAATTATTGCGTGTAAAAACACTGACAGAGTAAAATAAAATAAAACAAAGTATTACATCTAAAAACGCTGACTGATAAAATGCAGAGAGATAAATGCGTTGTTGAATAAGAAGACTGAGCATTACAAAATCATGATGACTGATTGTTCAATCTAATACAATGTACAATGGGGCTATTTTCCATTCGTGTTGTCCTACATTTAAAGGTTAATCTATTCTTATGTCGGGTCTCGTAACCATGTGATGGATATTTGGCACTAAGTGATATAGCTTGTGGTGTTCATTTTGTTACTTCAGACCCAAATTTTCTACAAATTTGTTTACGCCTGTCTTCTTAACTCACCACTACGGCCCAAAGGCGCCCAATTTTGTACGGTATTAGCGTCCCGAATTTTCGCCACACATACGTGGAGTGCGCGTTCACAGAGTAAATTTCACCTCCCGCGTCATGTTGAAAATTTCGCCATATTTCCTTGCTGCACAGCTAAATATTAATGAAAGAGTAACAGGTCCTATTTCCCGTATATGCTGCCCTTACAATTATAATATTTTGGGAAGAATTTCACATGAGAATTCCAAATATACGTAAGCGATAACAGCCATATGCAAAATTACGTAAAAACACAGTCAACAGCAAAACGATCTTCAACTCGTCATTTCATAAAAATAAGAGGGAAACTCAAAAAAATAAAACCATAGAGTTTTAGTTACCCTTCATGATATCTGTCATACCAAATATTATAAAAAATAACAGCGAAATGAAAAAGTTAAACCAACGGTTTTTTTCATATGTATTTTTCATTTTACGATGTGTCTAATCAGCTCGATTTCCCATATAAAACAATGGCGTTTTATGTACTGAACAGACCGTACAACTCTCGCTCGTTCAAATTTCTCAATTCTGAACAAATGATAGTGAAAAATGGCACAGTGTTTCTTTGATTTATATACAAAATTCCTGTCGTTTTAGTTTTTTGAATTTCTCGACGAAACATGTTTTAGATGCATTTTATTTTTTCGATCGCTGAATTTTTGCTCTTGCCCTCAATAAAATGGCGATCTTACGGCGTTTGCATATGCAGAATCAGGGTCTTATATTGACGCATTTTAATCAGTTAGCGTCTTTTAAATTGTACAGTCCAAATACCTGTCAGGTTGTTGTAATTTATACCAAATTTTGGCGAATATCAACTATGAAAATTCCAGTAAACTGCAAAAATAACACAGAACGGAGGCAAACGGGCGTAGAGTCTCCACTGTAATCGTGCAGTGAACGTTATCGATCGATATTCTTTTATCCGAAATTGTTACATTGTTGTCTCGCTCACTCGCGTGTAGTTCACCGTTTACAATGGCGCCAAACTACGCTGAAGTGCGCCAAAATGTGCTGAAAAGTACGTAAAACTATCACCAGAACTGAAAAAAGTGTCGTCGATATACTTTCAGTACAGGAAACCAACGGATACCTTGATGTTAAAGTGTATAAGTCAATATACGGGTAATTGTGGAAATGTTTATGACGTGACCTCAACACACGAGCGCCCAGCACGAGCGGCACCCAAACAGATTTTCGATCGATAATCTATTGAAAATAAATTGATACAATGTTCGCCGTTGTCAATAGCGACCGGGTGAAAGCCCTGTTCCATGAAATAATGCTTCGCGGATTACCGTACACTGAAGCATACTTTTGGGCCGTAGTGCACAATGCCAAAACATTTTAAAGCATCGTCATAGTGAGTGAAAGGCAAGATAATTCTAAGTGCTCTTTTCTGTACACTCTATTATTATATAGAAATAATAACGCGAATAATAATAGGTTCAATTTCCGTGAAATTTTCACTATAAGGGTATTTTGGGTCGAAAAGACCAAATATGATATCGATTTCACTGCCCCATGTTTCCATGGTAACCATTTTAGGGGTTGAAAATTTCAGTTTTTCTAATATCCCATGAAAAGTTACTTTGATTTTATATGAAAATTATCTAGTGGGGGAGTTCGGGTCAGAGAACACAAAAAACAGAATTATTTTAATGTTTCGAGTTGCCATGGTAACTATTTTGGGATTGAAAATTTTACTTTTTCCCTAATTCCTATTAAAGAACGATTGATTGATGTAAAAATTTGATCATAAGGGTTTTTCTGGTTTGCACACCAAAAAATATCACACTCATTTTAATGTGAGATGTTTCCATGGCAACCATTCAGGAGTAAAAATTACCAGTTTTTTAAAGATTTCACCTAAAATCCAGTAATCAACAGAATGTGTAATATCAAAGTGATATTTTGGGTTAGAAAGACCAAATATCCAGTGTAAAAATCCAGTAATCAACAGAAATATTATACCAAAGGGTTATTTTGGGTTAGAAAGACAAAATATGATATCAATTTTTACTGCCCTGTGTTTCCATAGTAACCTATTTGCATTTTAAAATTTCATTTTTTTTCCAAATTCCATTAAAAGTAATCCCAGTCACTATGCAAATGCTCTCCTGAGTGTATTTATCACAGCATGAACTCCATGTTCATTTTTGTTTATGTTGCCTTGGTAACCATTTTGGAACCACAGTTTTTTTTTAAAACCATAGACCCTCGAGAGGATCTATGCTAAAACATAATTCACTGTTTTTTATTATTTAATGGATTTCTAAGTAACAACTAAGAAATTTGTTCTATAATAATAATTATTATTGTAATTTCTTTGCCTTCATTCTAGGATGAATAGTAAACATAATGTATATTGGGGCCATTCTGGTCAAAGTTATATTTTCCGTTAATTTTAGTGTGTTAGAATTAATTTTATATAGACCGGAAATAATTTTTGAAGTATTTTTTTTATTTTGTTTAATGCAGTCATCCCAAATAGGCTAAGTGTTATATAGTACAGTACTAACTCATTATGCATCAAATTATGTTTATGCCTTCAAATTAATTTTATGTGCTTAAAATTAATTCTACTAGTATCTCAATTAATTTTATGAACCCAATTCCCCTTATCACCCAGTGTACCATTATTTATCACAGGCAGTTACAGTAGCGCACAGTTTTTTTATTTAAAACATAATTCACTGGTGCTTATTTATTTTATATATTATAATGAACAACGTATTAATATTCATGTTATAATAATTTATTTTGATTTCTTTGCCTCATTCCAGGAAGAATAATGAAGACAAATTATTTCTGATTGTTTAACTAAAGTAAAATTATGACCATGTAGTGGTGCATTATTTTTTGTGTGACCTGGCCTGGCCATAAACTTTAAGATTAGCTAGATCTCCCCTTTCCATGGTAGCAACGGCTAAATTTGAACATGGTGCCTGTATACCTTTAAACATTTTTTTAAACCCAGCAGGCCAAGACAAGGGGGAAATATTACAAGTTAAATATTTCATGTTTAATACTGCCCAGGGCTCAAAATTAACTTTTTTCCTGGTAGTCGACTTGGGCTACCATTTTCTGAAGTTGGTAGCCCAGTGACAGTGGATTGTAGCCCATGCATATTTTAGATCAGGGTATTTTTTTCGTTAACCAGACGAAAAAGGCTATTTTTCAAGATTTTGCCTATGAAATGAATTTTCTAGTCTTTTGATGTGTATACTTGCACACCTTTGATACCCAAGGAAACAGGTATAATGGACGACAGTGGGACTCCAAAGTTTTGTGACCCATTAACAACCCGTTCAACCCTCAGCGTTGTATGCAAATTTTAAAAGTCGCCATGACAACCTGACAACAACATGGCCTTTTCAGCACTAAGACATAGTGTAGCAGGGCTACAAATAGGCCATGGCCCTTCTGTCAGGAGGAGGCATAATTTCTGTGTCATTGTGATTGATACATTATTATCAAAATGCTACGAGAATGCGTTTTTATTGGCCATCGTTTCCTGTGTCTGTCATTCAAGTATGCCAGTTCAGATATTGAAACTTTGTTGCAAAGTTCCACCGCACGGCCGGTTGTCTTCGTAATTTCCAGAACAAAGTCATATTATGTGCCCAGCCTGGTTTGACTGCATTTATCTAGCTCGTCTCAAAGTGACGGACGCATCTTTCAACCTTTCAGCTTGGTGAAAACGCATTTATTGATTCGCCAAAGGCCTGTGGATTCGCATATTTTTGCAAAAGTGCTACATGGACATAGGAAAAATTTCGACTCACCCTAGCCCTCTCGATTGTTGAATAAAACAACGGTCTATGAGTTCTCGAAAACTGTAGTGTAGCATTCCAAAGTCTTTCACCCTGTTTTTTTCAAAGTTTGGAGAAGGGCGGCATTTCCATCTGAATGATTGAACGACGTGAAACGCAAAATTATATCGCATATCTTCCGGCAATATGTACAGTACCGTCAGTAGAAATACTGTATACGCTGCAGTGCTGAGTTACGTATTAGCTTATAAGCTTATACTCCACAAAATGGCTACAGGCGGCGTGAACTTTCTGAAAGGATTTCCTAAACGTCCTTCTTGGTACCTTATAGACACTCAAATGTGATATCCTGAAAAGTATTCTCTGCAGTAATTCCAGTTTCTGTCAACATTCCAACCACACGATAGCGCGAGATCGGAGACGTTCTAATGTCACGCCACGCACTCCCAATAGCGCATGCTCTGGGATTCGCGTCGCGTCTCTGAAGGGCGCGCGCGTGTTCCGACAGAGAAGAACGAGAATCGCGGGGTCTCTGCCAGATTACACTGCCAGGGCGAAACATGCGAAATGCAGAAAAATGTTTATTCTGCAATGCCAATATGACGCTTACGAAGTAAGTCTGAATAAGTTTTAAATTATACAACAGAATGAATCCATTTGGTACATTGATACGTTTATGAAAGAATTAGTACAGGATACGTTATGTTAGAGTTGGGGTGGGGGTGGGGAATATTCGTTCGGTGGTCGCAGCATAGCACTGCAGAGAGAGAGAGAGAGAGAGAGAGAGAGAGAGAGAGATTGTTAATTTATATCGGAAATCTTTTTCATAGTCGTGACTTTTGATGGAAGAAAACTAAAAACAAAATTAAATTGAACCGATTGAACGTGTATCCGTAAAGTTCGCACAAAAGTTAAAAGTCTAGGCGCCTGCTGGTATCGCGTAAACTGCTTAGTGTCACTTTTCCGACAAGCATTTAATTACCCCTTGGCTTAATGATATCCCCCTCTCTCCGTACAGTATAATGCATAATTCTGCGCTGCACGTAAAACAATTGGAAGTCACCCCTATTGACAAAATTAAAATATACAACACTTCTTTTTCAGAATTCCCACACAGCTTCAATGAACTGTTATTAGATTTCTATATAATACCTATAGCCCCTAAACTTGTAATAATAATAATAATAATAATAATAATAATAATAATAATAATAATAATAATAATAAAAATAATAATAATAATAATAATAATAATAATAATAATAAAATAATAATTAATAAAGTATTATATAGAAATAATAACACGAATAATAATAGGTTCAATTTCCGTGAAAATTTCACCATAAGGGTATTTTGGGTCGAAAAGACCAAATATGATATCGATTTCACTGCCCCATGTTTCCATGGTAACCATTTTAGGGGTTGAAAATTTCAGTTTTTCTAATATCCCTTGAAAAGTTACTTTGATTGATATGAAAATTATCTAGTGGGGAAGTTCGGGTCAGAGAACACAAATGTCAGACTTATTTTAATGTTTCGAGTTGCCATAGTAACTATTTTGTTATTGAAAATGTTACTTTTTCCCTAATTCCTATTAAAGAACTATTGATGTAAAACATTGATAATAAGGGGTTTTCTGGTTAGCACACAATCACACTAATTTTAATGTGAGATGTTTCCATGGCAACCATTCAGGAGTAACAACATTTTTTTTTCAGAAGTCCCACAGCTTCAATGAATTGTTTTTTAGATTTCTATATAATACTTATAGCCCCTAAACTTGTAATAATAATAATTAATATAAGTATTATATAGAAATAATAACGCAAATAATAATAGGTTCAATTTCTGTGAAAATTTCACCATAAGGGTATTTTGGGTCGAAAAGACCAAATATGATATCGATTTCACTGCCCAATGTTTCCATGGTAACCATTTTAGGGGTTGAAAATTTCAGTTTTTCTAATATCCCATGAAAAGTTACTTTGATTGATATGAAAACTATCTAGCGGGGAGTTCGGGTCAGAGAACACAAAAACCAGACTTATCTTAATGTTTCGAGTTGCCATGGTAACTATTCTGGGATTGAAAATGTTACTTTTCCCTAATTCCTATTAAAGAACTATTGATTGATGTAAAATTTGATAATAAGGATTTTTCTTGTTAGCACACCATAAAAAATCACATTCATTTTAATGTGGGATGTTTCCATGGTAACCATTCAGGAGTAAAACTTACCAGTTTTTTTAAAGATTCCACCTAAACTCCAGTAACCAACAGAATATGTTATATCAAAGTGATATTTTGGGTTAGAAAGACCAAATATCCAGTGTAAAAATCCAGGAATCAACATCATACCAAAGGGTTATTTTGGGTTAGAAAGACAAAACATGATATCCATTTTACTGCCCTGTGTTTCCATAGTAACCTATTTGCATTTTAAAATTTCAAAGTTTTTCCAAATTCCACTTAAACTACAAATGCTCTCCTAAGTGTATTTATCACAGCATGAACTCCATGTTCATTTTTGTTTCATGTCGCCATGGTAACCATTTAGGTAACCACAGTTTTTTTTTTAAAACCATGCATATTTTAGATCAGGGGTATCTTTTTTCGTTAACCAGACGAGAAAAGGCTATTTTACGAGATTCTGCCCATGAAAAGAATTTTCTAGTCTTTTGATGTGTATACTTGCACACCTTTAATACCCGAGGAAACAGGTATAATGGACGACAGTGGGACTCAAAAGTTTTGTGACCTATTAACAACCCGTTTCACTCTCAGAGTTGTATGCAAATTTTAAAAGTCGCCATGACAACCTGATGGCCTTTTCAGCACAGAGATATACTGTAGCAGGGCTAAAAATTGGCCATTGCCCTTCTGCCGGGAGGAGGCATAATTTCTGTGTCATTGTGATTGATACATTATTATCAAAATGCAACGAGAATGCGTTTTTATTGGCCATCGTTTCCTTGCCTGCCATTCAAGTACGTCAGTTCAGATATTGAAATTTTGTTGCAAAGTTCCACCGCACGGCCGGTAGTCTTCGTAATTCCAAGAACAAAGTCACTTTATGTGCCCAGCTGGGTTTGACTGCATTTATCTACCTCGTCCCATAGTGACGGACGGATCTTTCAACCTTTCAGCTTCGTGAAAAACGCATTAATTGATTCGCCAAAGGCCTGTGGATTCGCTTATTTTTGCTCAAGTGCCACATGGACATAGGAAAAAGTTCGACTCACCCTAGCCCTCTCGATTTTTTAATACAACCACGGTCCATGATGAGAGTTCTCGAATCAAAAACTGTAGCCGTGCTCGAATACAAATGTCTTCGCATAAAATTACGTCTTTCTTGATAAACAAGAGTTAGCATTCTAAATCTGTCACCCTGTTTTTTTTTCAAAGTTTGGAGAACGGCGGCATTTCCATCTGAATGATTGAACGACGTGAAACGCAAAATTCCATCGCATATTATCCGGCAATATGTACACTGTACAGTAGAAATACTGTATATGCTCCAGGTACGTATAACTGTAAGCTTATACCCCACAAAATGGCCAAAGGCGGCGTGAACTTTCCGAAAGGATTTCCTAAACGTCCTACTTGTTACCTTAGAGACTCACTTGTGATGTCCTGAAGAGTATTATCTGCAGTAATTCCAGTTTCTGTCAACATGCAAAGCTGAACGACATGATTATAGCACGAGACCTAGTGTACAGACTACACATTCACAAGCACTTTCACTCAATTGCGCATGCTCATATTGGTAGACTACACTGGCAAGAGTGTGCATGCGAAAAGTTATATTTGTAGCACAGATCTCGCGGAAACGCATGCCTTTGCTCTATTTCCATCCCAAAACTTCCTTGATTGCTTACATTTAATGCACATGAACAAAATAAAACCAACAACGTAAGCATAGGGAGAGGGTTTATGGTTTTCGCCACAACTACAAATGCCACGCTGAAGATACGTTTACAAGGCCAATTACACTGGCATAGACTCTCCACAGTCGCTGTGCCTTGTTTTGTGCACGCCCACGACTGCCACGATTGGCCTGCATTCGAAGGCTACGCTGTGCAGCTCAGCAGCTGTGAGCACGCGCTATCAGACACAGCGACTGTCAGTTTTTGCAAGTATATGAATATTCAAAGGTGGTGATGTCAAAAGGAACACCTAATTGGGCGGAGAGAATACACGTACGACAATTAGAAGTCACCCCTTTTGACAAAATTAAAATAAACAACACCTCTTTTCAGAATTCACAATGAACTGTTATTAGATTTCTATATAATACTTATAGCCCCTAAACTTGTAATAATAATAATAATAATAATAATAATAATAATAATAATAATAATAATAATAATAATAATAATAATAATAATAATAATAATAATAATAATAATAATAATAATTGTAATTTCTTTGCCTTCATTATAGGAAGAATAATTAAGATAATGTACATTGGGGCCATTGTTATCAAAATTTGTTTTCCGTTTATTTTAGTGTGTTTGAATTAATTTTATATAGACCAGAAATAATTTTTCAAACATTTTTAATTTTGTTTCATGCAGTCATCCCAAATAAGTGTTATAGAGTATAGTACCAACTTATTATGCATTCATCGAATTAATTTTATGCCTTCAAATTAATTTTATGTGGTAAAATTAATTCTACTTGAATCTCAAATTAATTTTATGAACCCAATTCCCCTTATCACCCAATGTACCATTATTTATCAAAAACAGTAACAATAGTTTAATTTATTATTTCGTTTTATACGAAATATTATGATATCAAAGATGTTTGCAATGATAGTGTACAAGGTGTGCTGTCTAAATTCGCGAAAATCATCAAGAATATCAAAAAATACTACACGTAATTATGACTACACTTTGTATGTGTAGAGGTAATGCTTGCCGTTCCGAACGTTTGTTCTACACGTAGGCGAAGTCTGGTTATTACGTGACAAAGACGCTACCCGTAGTGATGATAAAACGTGTACGTGTATCTTAACTTGTCTATAAGGGACTGGTCAGTTTCTTTGGCGTGGGGGATGGATTATTTTTTGCCGACGTCAAAAAGTGGCTGACCCCCCTTATTCCGAAAAACAGGGTGACCCCATTATTCCAAATTTCGAAAAGAGGGTGACCTCTGCACGAGACAAATGTAAAACAAAAGGTGGACATAAATTTCACACACACACACACACACACACACACACACACACACACACACACATACATATATATATATATATATATATATATATATATATATATATATATATATTGTATTATATTAACATACATTATATATATATATATATATATATATATATATATATATATATATATATATATTAACATACATTTATATTTTAACAGTCATTCTGTGTTTTAATGAAATTTTGACATGTCAGTTGTAAGATTGGAATTTCAAAGTGTAAATCTTAAAGTTTGAATACAGTACATTTTGAATGAGCTGTGAATGTATTTCACACTTTCTATGCTTAACCAGATGTCCTGAACTGTTGTACAGAAATGGATATCAATCATTAATATCAAACAGGAAAAAGCAGTAAATCAAAAACTTTGATGGGTGTTAAGACTTGCAAGCCATCCAATTAAATCTCCTGAGGAGCCATAGAGAGGCATTTTAGCCAAATCTTATGTGTGCAGTGTCTGAGATGACCTTTTCTTGTAACATTGAAACCATAAAAGCACAGCTAATAATGACAAAAACTGCCTTTTTAACTCTTATTTTGGTCATAAAAAAGCATTATTCTACAGAAAGTCTGAGACACAAAGGAAAACAGTTGCATCAATGAGAACGAAAGATATCTTGTCATTTTTCTATCTCTAAAATAAGTCACTGTATCAAATATATATTGTGAAATATTTGTGCATGTTGCTTTCTCATACTGAATTCTCATAGAGAGAACAGAAAAGTATCAGGAATTTGTCATGCTTTTCATATGAACTGCAGATTTCATAATGGTACACTTTCACTCAGGAAACATCAAGATATCCCTGGCATATATCTCTGATTTATTGAAATATGGCGCCCGAAGGGCGCGGAGAAAGTATGAAACATCCTGATATCTCTGATACATATGTCTTGTATATTAAAGTCATGCACAGGAAGGGCGTGCTGAAAATATCTGATATATTAAAATAATGCGCTCGAAGAGCACGCTGAAAAATATTGAAAATACAGATATCTCTGATATATGTATCCCTGATATGTTAAAGTTGGGCGTGCTGAAAAATATGTCTGATTATTAAAGTTACGCGCCTGAAGGGCACGCCGAAAAATGCAACTGGATGAAATTTGTGGCTGACACGATGCATTTTAGGCAATGATGAGCCGATGTCGAAATTCGAAAACACATTGACCCCCCCCATATTGGGCATTTCAAAAACATGGTGACCTCCCCGCCCGCCATCACCAAAGTCAAAAACAGGGTGACCCCCCCCTATGAATCCATCACCCCCCCCAGGCCAAAGAAACTGACCAGTCCCTAACGAAATGTTACCGGCAGACATGGAGATGATAGCGAGTGAATAGAAATGACGGTGACTGGTTTAAGAAATTCACAGTTCTGGCAAAAATTCTCACAGTGGCCGACATCATCGGTGATGTCAGTTTGTGTTTCGATGTTGCGAGGTCACCGCTCACTTGACTTCAGTGACGGGCTGCCCCGAGCCTTGCCCATCGCTTGTACGCCAAAAAAAGAATGATCAGCAAGTAGTCATGTCGGAAACAGTTGGAAAAAACGGCGATAGTTTGGTGATTTTTGAGCGGATTGCTGGTCTTGGTAGGCCCCTATTGACCAAGCTGTTGATGAGTGTTGGCAATTGCAATTTGGGAGGAGGTGCCGCCAACGAACAATGCACTTTTAAAGGAGTACGATGATAAGATATATTGTGCATGACAAGTAATATGATCTGACTAATTTTAAATCAAGAGGGTAATTAATTAGCTGTTCATTATTTGCCCTCCCACTAAAAAAAATCGACTTACCCTGCCGCACTCAAACTTCATTTTCACCCACTCTCCACTTACTTTTGCCTGTGTCCCCTTCCCACTGTGAATTTTTTAGGCTCTTCTTGAGGAAGATAATCTGACAGTCATAAAGCTATGACAAATAAAGCCCACTTTTTGAACAACATAATCTACTTTTATTCCATTTGCTACATGGTCATCACATTAGTGAAAGCAACACACCTAACACATGAAATATACTGACTTGCATTGGCTTTTACGGGAAAAACTCATTCCTCTGTAAAGGTTATTTGGCTAACTTAAATATTATGTAATAATTTTCAACGTGAAATGCTATCAGTTTACTTTGCTACATGGTCATCACATTAGTGAAAGCAACACACCTAACACATGAAATATGCTGACTTGCATTGGCTTTTATGGGAAAAAACTCATTCCTCTGTAAAGGTTATTTGGCTAACTTAAATATTATGTAATAATTTTCAACGTGAAATGCTATCAGTTTACTCCGTAAAATCACATAAATTGCTCTCGAGGGGCGACGGGGTGTCAGTAAGGGTAGGTTGGGTTAAGCGGAAAAACGCTTTTTCTAGGTCTCAGTACATGACGATACAAATATCAACATCATCGCTTTGTAGTATGTACAGGTTGACATTGTAAGATGTGTTTTGCAATAAATAAATAAAAATAAATAAATAAATAATTTTTTACTATAACCAAAACGGGATTCGAACCCCGACACACATCACGGCAACATCGCCTAGCTGCTAGGCCTCACACAAAACCCAAAAGAGTTGGTCACGGCAACCGACTTAGATGTTACAATCCTGTGCGCGACCGAGCAACACAGTGTGCATGGAGCAGACGACACACAGACACAGTACAAACACACATATAGTAATCGGAAAAGCACGAAGCTTTTACTGAGCTATCAGACAGACTCGGGGACAAGTAAATATCCACCAGCAGAAACTGTCCACTCAGGTTAAAGGAAAAAAAAATAACTACAACCCAAACGGGATTCGAACCCCCACACACTTCACGACAACATCGCCTAGCTGCTAGTCCTCACACAAAACCCAAAAGAGTTGGTCACGGCAAAAGACTTAGATGTTACAATCCTGTGCACGAAGCTTTACTGAGCTATCAGACAGACTCAGGGACAAGTAAATATCCACCAGCAGAAAACTGTCCCCTCAGGTTAAAGAAAGAATCACCAAGCACTACGGTAGACATTTAGTAAATTATTTATTTGTTGTTCGAGCGTGCGGGATTCTAAGGTGTTCGAGCAGAAAAAACACAAACTTTTTTCTAAAAAATCCTTTAATTGGAAGTATTCTGTCCCAAAAAATGGGCCATGGCTATTACATTTCGAAATAATACTTTTTGTGTCAGTCACATCGCAATCACTGAACCGTGAGCAGTGAAACCAAAATGTCAATGCAATCACTTTTTACTATATGCAAGTTTACATTGTAATTATTGTGTTTTTGCAAGAACCCCTAGTTTGTAAAGGTAGAAAACTTAAATGCCTTTCACTTTGTACCGTGCGTGTAATCACTTTCGTGCCTTCACTTTGATACATATGTTGAATTTATATATTAATGAACGAAAAAGTCAAAGACAGCTCGTCCTGTATCATTGACTTTTGATTTCTGACATGTGTCGTCCCATTTTTGTCTCTGTTTATTACTTACGATATTTATTTATTTTGCTATATGCTTGTATGTACTTTGTAAGATTCAATAAGTAGAATAAAAGTTTCAAAATCTTCCTTTCTTAAATTGTCAACTTTAGCAATATGTCACAGTGCCTTAACTTTACTTTAACTTACTGAATTACCTAAACTCACGTCAGCGGCAAAAAGGCACTAAGTTGCTTTTTTGTTTGTCGATTTGATTTTGCTTTCTTTTGTTTTGGTAAATAATACACAATCTTTATTGCTGAATAACTCTATAAGATTGCAACTTAGGTAAATGAGTTAGAGGGTCAATGTTCTGATCAAACCATCTGTTTGCTTGAATACTCTCATCGTCATAGGACACGGGAAATGCTGAAAATGCGATAGGTGTTGAGAGTTTAACATTTAAATTGAATTTTAACTATACCCTTGTTGCGTATTTTATGCTACAAACCGCTGCACAAAACTTCAGCTCATGGCAATACAATGTCAATCATGTCAATGCCATTGTTTTGTACCTATGCAAGTCTCATTGTAAGGATTGTGTTTTTGCAAGAACCACTAACTGGTAGAGGTAGAAAACCTACATGTGTTTCACTTTGTACTGTGCGTCGAATCACTTTCGTGCCTTAACTTTGATACATACATATGATACACCAGTGAACTAAAAAGTCAAAAACTGCTCGACCTGTATTATTGATTTCTGATTTCTCTTTCCAAAACTTGTCATGTCTCATTTTTTTAGTTAGTTACGTACCATCAATATTTCTCTACTTTTAAATATGCATACATGTACCGTGTAAGATTCACCCTGTTGTCGAGTTGTCAAAGTTGGCATTTTGTCCCAGTACCTTCACTCTACTCAATATACTGACTCACACAACTCATGTCAGCGGCAAAAACGCGAGAAGTAGTGGTTTTGTTTGTCGACTTTATTTAGTTGTCTCTTGTTTTGGTAGATACCACACAATATTTATCGTTGAACAACTCTATACGATTATAACTTAGGTAAATAAGATAAAGGGGCAATGTTCTTATAACTCCATCTGTACACTCGAATACTCTCATCGTCATTAGACACGAAAACACACTAAAATGCGATGGTCGTTAAGAGTTCAACATGATAATCAATCAACTGTATTCTAACTTTATTGAGTTTGTTATGCTGAAAAATCGCTGCATCAAACTTCAGCACATGGCAATATAATGTAAATGCCATCACTTTATACTATATGCAAGTTTACATTGTAAGGAATGTGTTTTCGCAAGTAATATTAACCTACATGTCTTTCACTACGTACTGTGATGTAATCACTTTCTTGTCTTTACTTTGATACATACGTTGGATATATCAGTGAACTAAAAAGTCGAAAAACAGCTCTCCTGATTATTGATTTTTGATTTGTCTTTCCGATGCATGCCATCCTATATTTACTTCTTTGTTATTTACCATGCATACTTCTATACTTTCTCATATGCGGGCAGATACCTTTGAAGATCCATCATGTGACGTATAATTATAAGCTATTAAAACATCCGTTTCTGAATTGTGAAAGTTGGTAATTCGTCACGGTGCCTTCACTCAACCAAATAAACGGATTCACTACAGTCAGCAGCAGAAAACGCACTAAGTTGCTGTTTTTTGTCTATTTGATTTAGTTTTCTGTAGTTTTCATAAACATTCACAATCTTTACTGCTGAACAACTCTATACGATTGTAACTTAGGTAAATGAGATAGAGGGTCAATGTTTTGATTATTCCAACTGTACATTTAAAGACTCTCAGCGTCATTAGACACGGAAACACACTGGAAAATGCGATGGCTGTTAATAGCTTAACATGATAATATATCAATTTTATTCTAACTACACCATTGATGCTTATCTTATTCTGAAAAATGGCGGCATAAAACTTCAGCACATGGCAATATAATGTAAATGCCATCACTTTATACTATATGCAAGTTTACATTGTAAGGAATGTGTTTTCGCAAGTAATATTAACCTACATGTCTTTCACTACGTACTGTGATGTAATCACTTTCTTGTCTTTACTTTGATACATACGTTGGATATATCAGTGAACTAAAAAGTCAAAAACAGCTCTTCCTGATTATTGATTTGTATCTTCGATGCGCGTCATCTTATTTTTTCTTCTTTGTTACTTACAATGCATACTTCTTTACTTTCTAATTTGCGGGCAGATACCTTGTAAGAGCCACCAAGTGACGTAAAAGCTATTAAAACGTTCGTTTTTGAGTTGTGAAAGTTGGCAATTCGTCACGTGCCTTCACTTAACTGAATAAACAGACTGAATAAACTCACGTCAGTGGCACAAAACGTAGTAGGTTGCTGTTTTGTTTGTCAATTTGATTTTGTTTTGTTGTTTTGGTAAATAATTCACAATCTATACTGCTGAACAACTCTATACGATTGTAATTTGGTAAATGAGATACAGGGTCAATGTTCTCAGTATTCAATCTGTAAGCTTGGATGCTCTCATCGTCATAGGACATGGAAAAACAATGAAAATGCGATAGTTGTTAAGATATTAACATGATTATCTATCAATGTTATTTAACAATACTCTTGTTGCGTATCTAAGTTAAAAACAGCGGCTTCACCAAACTTCAGCACATTTCAAAACATTGTCAATGCCATTGCTTTGTACTATACACAAATTTACATTGTAAGATTGTTTCTTGTAAGACCTCTAACTTTTAAAGGTAGACAACCTACATGTCTTTCACTTTGTACTGTGCGTGTAATCATTTTCGTGTCTTCACACTGATACATCCATATGATATATCATGTGAACTAAAAGTCAAAAACAGCTCGTCCTGTATTATTGATTCCTGATTTCTCTTTCCGACGCGTATCATCTCACTTTTGTCATTTAGTTACATACCATGCATACTTCTTTACTTTCTAATATGCATGCAGGTACCTTGTAAAATTCACCTTGTGGGGTAAAAGCTAATAAAACTTCCGTTTTTGAGTTGTCCAAGTTGGCAATTTGTCACGGTACTTTCACTTTACTTCAATTTACTGACTTTGATAGGTACCATTACTATCTCGGGTAAAGCAGAAGTATTAGACAGATTTGGCTATACGTTTTACGTGAACGTGAACTCGTAGAATCCACGTTGGCGTTGGCGTACACGTTCACGTGAGAAACTCCGTTTGGCTACACGTTACGTCACCCGTTCGTATGGCACGCGCAAGAAATGATTCGGCTCGGCTTGGGTCCCCGTAGTCTGTTTCCGCATCACAGGGCTAGCTCAATGGTTATCCGGTATGCCGCAAATCGAGGAAGAAATTGCACATTAAAAATAACGAAAATACATGAATATCTTTGAAGATGTCACTATATCATTTATCCAACTAACAACGTGCATGAATGATCGATAGTTTATATCATGTTTTGATACCTAAAGGTGAGAATAAATATAAACGTTTACGAATTACGTAAAGACAGCTGTCTCCACGTAAATAAGCGACGCAGGCTCCGCGTACATGCATCATCGCAGAAATTCGTGATGTGACGTGTTTACGTAAAACGTGTTTCCGAACTGTCTATTTATGTATAAATCTCAGATGGCACCGAAAGTCCCTAAAATTCTGATAACGGTTTTCGATTCTTGCTGTATAGCACTAAAATCAATCGTATTAAAGTCTTCATCATTGATGAAAAAGAAAATTATCATTCCGTTATTATAAAAAACACGTCAGATTGCCAAAGAATGTTTTCCCTCTTGAAACGAAAATAGAAAGAAATTTACCGAAGTTCATTAACAATATTAACTGTATCTGGGTCGGAAATCAGTTTGAATATACCGTCTTCTATCAACTACTTGTCAGAGTTCGCTGTCTAGGCCAACGGCCAGTCGGAGCTTTGCCAAGAGAATATTGGGCCTTGTCTGCCGAACAATTTGAGGAAAGTACCGAACGGTCGTGCTTCTTCCTCCTTTTCGATCGTTTTACGAAAAACTGCTTAACAGTGTTGAGGTAGAATGCGCCCGAGGGACATATATTAGGACTCAATCATTGATTTTTTTCCTAGTAGAAATAAAGCGGCAATTTGCAATGATACCTTACAAGTTTTCTTATCTTACCTAGCGGAAATCATCAAGAAAATCTAAAATTTACTTCACATAATTGATGAATACGTGCACATGTGGAGGTTTCATTGAATGATTGCGAGAAAACTCAACTCTGTCTCCCTAGAAAGGCTCACTTTATTGATTGCTAACATTCATCCGCAAAATATGACTATCACAGGTTATACGTTCGTTTAACCGATTTTTAATTGAAAAACCAACACTAGTCAATCGTTATCTGATTAATACAATAAATCTATAACACTGCATCTAAGTTTTGAGCGATCAGATTCATCTAACAGTTAGTTGTCGTCTAATTCGTACATTAAGTTATTTTAATGTCGAACCAACTGATTAATTCAATTGAAAACAACATCTAACGTACGCCCTCAATCCACTGTATTAAGTGCACCGACACTTGGATGCATTAAAATTGGCGGCGTTCACGTTATCTATCTTAACGCACAATGGTACGTATTTGGAAGGACGGAACCATCCCGTCTTACCTCCGGTCGTATTACAAGAACCTACACACTCTGAATAGGTGACCGTAGAATTTAGTTCTGTTTTCCAAATGGCTGTGAGTTCTAAGTTCATTAAATCAGTCAGAGCGACGCGTATTTCGATCAGTTGGCATGCTCCGGTGAAAAGAGCTCGTATATGACAAAATAAATAGCAATGTCATAGCTTTGTAGCATTTGCAGGTTGACATTGCAATATATGCTTTGCAATAAATATGAATTTGTGAAAGAAGAAAACATGCATGTATCGCGCTTTGTATTGTTCATGTAATCACTTTTGTGTTTTTATACATATGTTGGGTAGATTCGACAACTGTGAGTACAGTGATATCGGGACTGAACTGTAAGGTAAAAAGGATATTGTCTGCATGGTAACTTTATTTTGTGATTTATCTTTCGAATGTGCTTGTCAACCCATCATAAACCTAAATTTGCTTACTTCTTCACTTAGCCCATAGATCATCGAGTTTCTCGAGGGTCTATGCTTAGAGATAGGTTTGTAGGTCACATTGCTGAATGCACTTTTGTTTCCGACAAAAGGGTAAACCAGTTTAGACTAAATCTTCGATGTTAGGACACTTCAGTTCAACGATAAAATACTATCTTTAAAACAGGATGTTGTTGACGAACCCTGCGCCAAACCTAAGCGCTATAGCCTCCTTTAGTCAGAATCTCTGACTTTGAAGTGCAGGTTGTAAGAACAATTTAGGAGCCATATTTTAATGGGCTACTCAAAATATTACTGGTGCAGATACCCCAGCATGTTCTCAAGGAGTTACTTAACAAATATCCACATTTTGGGAGAGTTTACGTTTAAAAAGGTAAACATTTTACGAATATATTCCACCGTAGTGAAAATTGTGCCACGTATCATACAAGTACAGTGGACGTTCACGTCGTATAGGTTATCCAATTTTAAAATACAATGTATCAGTTGTTGACTGGTTTCCATCCACCAAAGTGACACCTTACACTGATGTTTTGCGTTAATGGGCTGAAAATGTCGCGCGCGTCGTACAGCGGCTTGACACAGCGTTGCAAACTTATCAAATTGACTATTGGTGGCGAGGTAACCCTATGTACCGTGTGTATAACACCTGTGTATATTTCTCATATTTAGCAGAAGGTGGCGATAGACAACATAGTACACACACGGCCGAAAGTATACACACGCACACGGTGGGTTTCCCGGTCAAAGTGAAACATGACCTAAAACTTCACAGGATGGTAAAATAACTATCAAGGAATCGATTCCGATTAAAAAAACAAAGTGAGCGGTAGTCACTTTACCGGCAGGTCGTCACTTCGTATTATTGCAACGAGTGTAAGTCTTCACTCTTTACCGTACACATACCCCCCACACACACACGCACACACACCTACCTACACACCCACCTACACACACACACACACACACACACACACACACACACACACACACACACACCACACACACACACAATATATATAATATATATATATATATATATATATATATATATATATATATATATATATATATATATATATATATATATATTATATATATATATATATATATATATATATATATATATATGGGATTTTAACGGCGGATGTTGTCCAAGTGCATGCGACATACAGTCGGGCTGCCGCTCAGCTTAATCCCTTGCAATCAAGACTTAGCGGTAGTCTCAAAACGCAAAAACGTGCATCTGTTCCTCTTGTAAATTGTTATCGCAAAATTTCAGCCAGAAACAGAAACTCTCAGACCAAGATGTTCTTCACACTTGAAGATTAATATTACAGAAGTACTTTTAAAGAGAAAACAAATTTCCGTGTTTTAGACATAAAATACCCAAGTGAATGTGGAAAGCTACCTTAACTGTGACATGCAGTTGCAGGAACTGCACAAAATGACACAGACATCATATGAGTTAGAAATAGCCCCATAAGAGATTGGATTTCGGCAAGTTTGTGTAATTTTGTGACCAATCAAATAAACCTCTTGAATGAGACAGCGCTCTAATAGTCAAGGGGCATATGTACCAAAAGTAGCCAGACCAACCATTTCACACCTGATAAATGCACTAAATTTGTCATTGTAAAGTTACTCTGGCTGTTACCACTCCCCCGTTTAAGATTGCAAACACGCTGTTCTCTTTACAAACTCACGGTGTGTTTATTGGATAGCAAACGTTGGCTGCACTGCTGTACTGTCATTGTAAACACGATTGGAACTAAATTGGGATAATTGGATTGGCAGAATTTCTCAAGAATTTTAGAAATTTCTCTAATTTTACACCATATTTGCTTACCATCTTTAAAATTTTATACACAATTTGCGATGCTGTTGAAATCTTATGAGTAAGAATCAGTGCATGATAGTATCTAATGCAATTTTGTTCAAAACATATGAACAATATTCACATTTGGATGAAAATATGAGAGTTTGTCTGTAGTTTCTTCATTACTGAAACACTAGTAATAATGTCAGTTTGTCATTTTTCCTCGACCAAAATGAAGCTTTTCGATTGATTTACAGTTAAGTCAGTCAGGGTCTTTTAAAATGTGCCCTGACTCAATTTTATGTTTATGAAGCCTTAAATTCATGAAAAAGTCAGGGGCATTTCAAAAGTGCCCTGACTCAAAATTCGTCAATTAGAGAAATTTTAAGCATTTTGTCTCGTTTCTTCAGCACATTTACACAAAAATGAACTTATTTTCATAAAAATGAATCCGATGAAAGAGGTATGCAATAATCGTTGTGTTTTCGTTGTTTTGTCCGATGAGAACAATATTTCAAATTTTACACTATTCTATCATTTTGTAAAATTTCAGCTGTAAAAATTTCGATTTCGTTACATTTTCGTAATAATTACTCTCATCCAATTTTCCCAAATTAGTTCCAATCGTGTTTGTAATGTCCAGGAATAGAATTTGTGCCAAGGGTTATTCGCATGCTCCTTTGAGGAGCGTATTATATAATATGTTTCTTGCTAAATGTAAAATACAGTATAAAAAGACTACTACAAACCGATATTGCCAGTTTTCAATTCTTTGAAGAACACAATTGCAGAGGCTCTTCTATTTAGCAACAATGCCCAAAGGAATAAGTCTTCGGCAAGGCTAGATTTATTGAAGACATCACTCCTTGGCGAGTAGTTGGACTCATCGTATTCGTCGTTTGCGATCTTTACTAACAAATGATAAACATGTTCGAGCTTAAACACCTGAAGGCAAATTGTGAAAAAAAAACAATGAGACGTGACAAGTTTACAGCAAAAGCGCATTTAATTTTCCAATCGAAGTCAACATCAAAATCGATGTCTGTAAGCTCTGGAAAAAAGAGTAATCCATTGCAAGTACTTGCGATGTAAAAGATGAAAAAGTACATGGTAACAAAACAAACTTACATGGCATGTTCAAGGTCCCTTCAAAATATTTTACCTGCGAAGTTTGATATATGCATCTCTAACGTGTCCGTGGACGTGTACAACCTGCTCAATAACGTAATGTTTCGGAATGATCAGTTCGTGTATAAGTTTACTTGCCAGGTGTTTTCTTATTTTCATACAGTCTTATCGTGTGCTCCGTAAGTGTTGTTCAGACGTTTTAATTTAAAGGCGCCCTTCTCAATCCCTGGTTCTCGCATTAGCGAATGTGTCAACAGCCCATTAACAGTTTGTCATTCTTTTGTTTTTCATTGATATTTTATCACGGAAATAATATTTATATAAGAATAATCTGATAATTGAGTAGGGGCTTTAAAAAGTCAGTCATTAGTATATGTCTTTGTCCGCAGTGCTCTCTTCACGACTGGAACCGGTCTTTGATAATAAAACATTGTAGTAGGTATAGCAGTGTATTTTATGTTATTAAACATTGACAAGAATAACGTCGTTTTTATCAGTCAAAGTTCCCGCGCAAAACACTATTTCGCCGAGCAATTCATGATTTTCGAAACAAATTATACCGTCAACAAACATCAAGCTTATCACAGATAATTCCGTACAAGACAGGCAGGTTTGAAATCTTTAGGAACCAGTTCTAATCTATCGCTTTTAATTATCAAACGTCTTATGATCTCTGATCATGATTCAGAGCTGGATACCGAGACAATAAACTGTTCAAGCACGGTGAGAAACATTTTGTTTACATCTTCTTTTCTGTAAGCTGATACAGTTTCGTAACAACGAACCAATTTTCCTAAAAACTTTCCCTCGCAAGGATGCTGCCATGCAAAGGTTAGTGACACAAAAGTGTATTGTAAAGTGACAAATTACAGGCCATTTACAACGCCCGAACACTTACCGAATCATAATCTCTAAAACTTTCAAACTTCTCTTTCAATATGTGTCTTGTGCTAATAAATTGCCAACCTCTTTGACGGCACTGTATATAGTCTGCAAAACGATAAAATTGTGTTACAATTATCATTTAATTGGAGTTACATGCTTTTCTGATATTTTTAGAAGTTTTATGGCATTTCTCAATCACTGGTATTCAGTCTGTTCAATTTTAAATTCCCCTTCTTTATACATATTCCTATCTGTAGGAGTATTTTCTCTTCTATGGCCACTAATCACTAATACTTGACAACGCTAAGTCAAGGATATTGCATTTATTATATAATCGCACTTGGAAAAAAGCATTGTGTTTTTAGTTAACGCTGACTTACTTCGCGTAAAATAACATTTTTGAAGACAATGACTTTAAAAAGAGATATAGATAACCTGCTCTTTTTACAGGATAGACGGACATAATGATCTGTTAAAACTGGACCCTCTCCAACTAAAGCCTTACTATTGCAAGTTTATACAAATGTAGATTAAAGTCAGCTTCTGATCGTACTTGTTGTGGTTGGTCCCAGAGTCCTGTAATTGTATTGTGTTTTAGACGTCCATCTTATGTATCATACATGTGGTGTCTGTGAATATAGAGCGACTACACTTGAGTCGAAAACATTTTAATAATTGTTGTTCTCTTTGGAAGAGAACATTCACGTTTACAAAGGCTTCCCATAAACGGCTATTTGACGCTTATTTATGAGTGCCACGAAAATGCTTATGATTAATTAAATTTATTGCATGATCAAAGCGCTGGTCTAAGCAAAGATGAAGTAGAAATCGGAAGTACAAGTGCATTACCCCCCTTTAGTCGAAGATTACCTAGTAGACACAAACTGTAACATGCAAACTTGCACCCCGATTACGGGAAAGTTCAATTAACTTAGGAATACCCTACTTCCCTATTTAGTTATCAGAGGATCAATTTCACAGACCTGCCTTTCCTACAATGGCACTACAATGGCACCAGCTGGATAAGATAAACATAACAATGGAACATTCACAACTTTGGGGGATTAAAAGTGTTCTGTTTGTCACCCGAGTTGGTCAGGCAAGGACCCAGTTTAAGGTATCATTCAAGTTAATGAAGTCTTTCCCTAATGCATTGAATGAAACGTTCGATACACGGTTTGTCTCGTTTGAGACTTTGGCTTTAAAAGGGACTGTTTGGTATGTGGTCCGTAGAAGGACCGTTTTTCTCAAGTTGCTTCCTATACCAGCTGTGTCCGACATATGTGACGCCCCTGGACTACATTTTTGTCGTAGCTAAAAAGGTCTCGATCAACTTATCTTCTTTCTGTATGCATGTGTTTGACATTTGTTTTTGCTTTCGTTACAAGTGATTATCATAATATCTGGAGGCAAGCGAGCTGTTCCGAATTATCGCGAGAGAAGTAAAGTAAGCCAACAAACAAACGACCAAACGACTTCCTTGAGTAGGAATTTATTTCCGCGCTTTGTAAACAAAATCTCCGCGCTGAGTAAAAATATTCTACGCTATGTAAAAAGCTCCGCACTGTTGGACTTTTATCTCCTCGCTGCGTCCGTGCTGTTTGAAATATCTGTCTACTGTTTCAAATTTCTCCGCACTGTTTCAAATTTCTCTGCTAGGATAAGGAGACAATTCTCCGCACTTAGTCTAGTCGGAAGGTATGGATGTATTTTTTTAACCTACATTTTTGTAATCCTTAGGGTCTCTATTAATAAATTTGATGTTCCCAAAATCAAATAGTGTCCCATAGTGTCCCATAGGGTTCATTTGGCGCCATCTTTGCCTCCATCTTGGCCGCCATCTTGGATTTCAACAATGGGGTAGGGGTCACGTATTTACCGCTCGACGGAAACAGAAACAATAAAATACTATAACGTTTCATTTTAGAAAGCCAAGATCATGGCCTTTTCATCGATATATAACTTAATAGGGTTTAATTAATATTCGAACGTCGATTAGACTTTATATCGGCCATTGACCGTAAATCGTAAAATTTGCTAAATTTCACACCCAATAATTAAGTTCCCGTTACTCCAAACAATTTTTCATAAGCTATTCTATATTTTTGGAAGAACTCAGTGCAATAACAAGAAAAACAACATTAAAAGTATGTGTTTTGAGATTTAGTGGGTGCATGAGCTTGTTTTCTTATTACGCAGTATGCCATATATCCGTGTGTAACATAAGGGGTAAGAGGTAATGTTTCCCTTTTTGTTTCGAATCATGAATGACAAAACCATAAAAATGTTACAGTTTTTGAAAGTACTGCATTAGACCTTTCTAAAAATATA
Source organism: Ptychodera flava (assembly GCF_041260155.1). Taxonomy (NCBI): domain Eukaryota; kingdom Metazoa; phylum Hemichordata; class Enteropneusta; family Ptychoderidae; genus Ptychodera; species Ptychodera flava. The sequence goes on from NC_091930.1 coordinate 4,400,245, forward strand.
TAAATTTTGGGGGGAAATTGCATATTCAAAAGTTACAAAGCTTAAACCTTTCGTTTTTTTGTCGATTTTAAGTGATTTTTTAAGAACGAATTACAACATATGGGGTAGGGAATTGTTTCCCTTTTTGCCTCAAACCATGAATTATGAAACCATTTAAATGTTATAATGTTTGAAAGATCCGAAAAAGGCCTTTCCAAACATATATAGCTTTATTGGGAAAAGTCCATATTTTTAAGTTACAAAGCTTATGCCTTTCAGTTTGTGTCGATTTTAAGTGATTTTTTGAACAAAATTATAATATAAGGGGTAGGGGTAATTTTTCTCGTTCTGCCTTGAACCATGAATTATGAAACCATATAAATGTTATACTGTTTGAAAGCTCTGAAAATGGCCTTTCCAAACATGTATAGTTTTATCGGGAAAAGTCCACATTTTAAAGTTACAAAGCTTATGCCTTTCAGTTTGTGTCGATTTTAAGTGATTTTTTTGAACACAATTATAATATTAGGGGTAGGGGTAATGTTTCTCGTTCTGCCTTGAACCAAGAATCATTAAACCATATAAATGTTATACTGTTTGAAAGCTCTGAAATAGGCCTTTTCACAAATGTATAGTTGTATTGGGAAAAGTCCATATTTTAAAGTTACAAAGCTTATGCCTTTCAGTTTGTGTCGATTTTAAGTGATTTTTATGAACAAAATTATAATATAAGGGGTAGGGGTAATTTTTCTCGTTCTGTCTCGAACCATGAATTATGAAACCATATAAATGTTATACTGTTTGAAAGCTCCGAAAACGGCCTTTCCAAACATATATAGTTTTATTGGAAAAAGTCCATATTTTAAAGTTACAAAGCTTATGCCTTTCAGTTTGTGTCGATTTTAAGTGATTTTTTTGAACAAAATTATAATATAAGGGGTAGGGGTAATGTTTCTCTTTCTGCCTTGAGCCATAAATTATGAAACCATATAAATGTTATACTGTTTGAAAGCTCTGAAATAGGCCTTTCCACACATGTATAGTTTTATTGGGAAAAGTTGCATATTTGAAAGTTACAAAGCTTAAGCCTTTCAGTTTGTGTCAATTTTAAGTGATTTTTTTAACAATATGGACAAAACAGCTAGTCCATTGGCCAGGTATCGAAATCATCCCCTCTAAGGCATTTTACCCCCTATGATTTTCTGTTAGCTAGTATTCTCAGCTGTCATAATCTGCTTATTTTCCATTTTAACTGATGGTGTGTGAGAGTGTAACGACGTGTTGGTGTAGGGCTGTCACGCCCTAAGTAGTAAAATAGGAATGGCGAGGGGTAACATATTTACCGCTAGTCGGAAACAAAAACGAAAAAGTACCATAAACAATACATTCTTAGAAAGCCCAGATAAATGCCTTACCATTGGTATACAGTTTAATGGGGATAAATCAATATTCAAACATCGATTAGGTTTTGTATCATCCATGAAAGTAAATTGTAAAATCTGCTTAATTTCAACCCAATAATTAAGTTCTTGTTCCTCCAAACAATTTTACAAGGTATTTATATATTGTTTTAAAAAACTTAATGCAATAAAGAAGAAAAACAATGTTGAAAGTGTGTATCTTGGGATTTAGGAGCATGCAGAATATGTAGTATGTCACACACCTCTCTGTAATAGACGTATGGTTTGCTATGCGCTGAAGAGAATACTAACAAGAGTAAACCGTAGTTTCTAGCTAATTTTTGTGTCCTGTGCTTCGTGTGTTGTTTGTGGAGTCCCTGTGGACTTGTGTTTGAATTTATTTTCTGAGTTTTTTCGTCGTATTATGTATCGGAGTCTCATTTTCAGTGTAGATGCATTTGTGTCTCCTAGCAGATTGATTCTTTTTGGACCATTTGATGTTGGAATTAATTTCAAGCCTTTGCAAAGAGCGTTCATTTCTATAATTGTTTAATTTGTGTGAAGAAAGATTTTAGTAAATCATTTTTTTGGTCACTGTGTTTCGTTTATGTTTGGTATGTTGTAATATTGTGTTTAAAATATTTTGTTTGTCATTTTGTGCATTTATTTTTGCTTTTTTAGTTTTATCACGCTTTCTGTTTCTGAGTTTTTAACACAATTTCGTGTCTGATCATGTTTTGCCATTGTGTTTCGGTAGTGCTATTTAAACCGGTGTGTGGGGTATAAAAGGCCCCCAACTCATTGAAAATTCATAATGACGCTTGAGTGACAACTGGCAACAGCTAGGTAGACCGCTCCCTTAAAATCAGCCTAAACGATTCTCAAACAAAAATTATTAGCAAACACCTAGGCCATACAGGTATCCGCAAAGTTTCACAAAGTTTTTTAAAACTACGACGACTAGGGGAGAAATCGCTTCTGAACAAAGGGAATGGCCCTCAAAAGGCAGTTGTTCCATGATTCAAACAATTGTCAATCATTCGGTGACGCGCAGAGGTGTAAACTGGTCAAACATTTGCTGTGCGCGGCATACGAGAACAATTACGATGTAAACAAACCATAAGTATGCTTAGAGTTATATCAGCGGGCAAAGGATGAAAACTTTGTGTAAATTGTCATAAACTCTTTTGCTAGCATTTATGGTGCAATGACATCACGAAAGTGAACCATTTTCAGGCGTGACTTAGCAAGAGGACTATACTGGTAGTACGATGTATTCTTGCGAAAAGCGCGTAAACTTTTTAAAACAAAACTGTAGGCAGAGTCTATAGTTTGCACCGAGAATGACATCAAAAACAACCTTCAAATCATGATGGTAGCCTCCATGATCAATTTAATTATAGTCAGTCGAAGAGATCCACGTATTTAACAACTTCCAAATCTACAGTCGAACTTGACGGAACCGAACAGTTGGTTTGGATGTATATGCTGGTTATTTGTAATTTTTCTAATATGTAACAGGTCTGACCTGAGAGCGAGCGCAGCGTAGGGTATATCGTCATTGACGTTTCTGTGTGATGCATGATGCATATTTTGGCCATTGAGGTTGAATTGTTGTCAATTGTTTTCTAGAATAACATTTATAGCAATTTAACTCGGAAATGCCAAGTTCACGAACAAAAATTATTTAAAACTGGTAAATTATATGATTCCGATCAGTTTATTATATTAAACAGGGGCGGGAACAGAGGCAGGCTAATGTAAAATACGCACTTGATCCCGTCGGTAGCTCTCGGCACACGATTTTTAATTCCCGCGTGAGTTGACCGTTCGTTCTCGCGAGAGTAGGCTTGTTTCAAAATGGCGGCGCCTAGTGATGACCGAACCGGGCCTTCAAAAGTGACCGAAAATAGTCATTTTGAACCAAATTTCACACTTTCTTTGAAACAGAGAGATTCTTTTGTCGGAAATACACATTGTCGAGTAAGATTTGTGGTAGATGATATCTTTAATTTCACGCAATCCGTGTAAAAGTATTCAAAATGGCCGCCTCCATGGAAGTGCTCTCTTTTCAAACTCGTAGGTATATAGAGATTCCATTCTAAATTTCTTGTACACATGTTAGTCTTATTCGGCCGCTCTCGCTGCGCTCGCTATAAGCTTTTTTCTTTTTGATAATTATTCGACTTTAGACGGCGACAATTATTCTTATGTACATGGCGGTCAGTAGCCGAATCATTCACATAATGAACGTTGATATGGCCTGAAACTTCGGTAAATTCATTCAAGCAAACTCTTGTTTTATTAAGTTGGTAGTTTTCCTTTCTTTTTTATTTCGAGTATTTGCCATGGTATGACTGAAACGAACCTGGAAACGAAGGCTGTACGTATCTATATTAGTCCGAGCCTGAGCGTGATCTGAGAGCAAACAGATCCGCAGATAATGCGAACGAATATAAGCCTTTTTAGTCATTTTCTGAGGTTTGTCTCGCCTTCTTATTACTTGGTGTAGAGAGTGTTTCTTCGCCTGCTGTTTACAATTTAGTTGCGTAATTTGAATGCGTTCTGTGACATTTGGCTTTTCGGGTTTTAGTTCGAGAATTATTTTGCTATCGAATTTTAGTACCCAGTCGAAATATAATCCTCATTGGGAGTATATAGTGTTCTGCGTTGTAAAATAATTTCGAAAAATTGGTTATGATCTCTTGTTTTCTGGTAAGGAAGGTAAAGTGTTGTCGATCAATCTTATCTTAGTATGGAGAAGCTATATTGTGGATTAATGGTGATTGGTTTTGAGCGATAAAAGATTCTCTCGTGTTCCCGAGTGGTATTAAAAGTAACACTATTAATAGCGATATACTGTAAAGTTAACCATTCCTATCTCTAAAGTGGGTTTCTTTCACATTGTTTTTAAATTTCATCACAAGTTTCAATATACTGATATAATATAGCGATAAACAACCCCTATAAGTTGGGTACACCACTCGAGCTCGGTTTTGACCATTTCACTCCTTATACACACGACTGAAGTTCTTGCGTATATGTTATTTACCGGTCGAAACCGTGTGGTATCCTTTCCAAGTGGTGCTTTATTGCTTATATATCTCTCGCCATACAATTAAAGAAAAGGGATTGATTGTTGCTGCTGTCATATCAACTTAGCATGACGACTATGACATCAAATTTAGTGTTTGTGGGTTTGAAATATATAATTTTTGACATATTATTGCTGTTAACTTTCTTTCCCTAATTTGAGTTCTTGAAATGAGTAAAGCGTATTTTATTTACCACCATTATAACTTTTTAGTGCTTTTTAATGCCCTATAGAGTATTTTTATATGTCCCTTTAACAAGTAAATGTCAGTAAAGTAACACAAACTTTTGAGTTTAGGCATTGTCACTACATAATTTTTAGTTTACCCCGTCAAGCCATATCTTCTGGAAAAACAACTGCGTTAGTGTTTCAGAGATATGATATTTATATGACTTCCTTATTCGCTGCGTTTGGTAGGAGAGAAAACATTACCCATACCCCTATCCCTTAAATGTATATTATAGAGGGATGTACGGCATACTATATATTAGGAAAACAATCGACGCACCCCATAATTCTCAAGAAGATATATTTTTTTTACTTCTCTATTGCATTAAGTTCTTTCAAATGATATATAAATACCTTGTAAAATTGTTTGGATGAACACAACTTAATTATCGGGTTTGAAATTAAGCAAATTTTATAATTTACATTTCATGTCCAATATAAAATCTAATCGATGTTTGAATATTGATTCATCCCCATTTAGTGTATACCAATGTTAAGGGGATTATCTGGGCTTTCTAAGAATGTATTGTTTATGGTACTTTTTTGTTTTTGTTTCCGACTAGCGGTAAATATGTTACCCCTAACCCATTCCTATTTTACTACTGAGGGCGTGACAGCTCTTCACAAACAAGTCGTTACACTCTCAAATACCATCAGTTAAATGTAAAATAAGCAGATTATGACAGCTGAGAATGCTAGGTAACAGAAAATCATAGTGGGTAAAATGCCTTAGAGGGGATGATTTCGATACCTGGCCAACAGACTGACTGTTTTGTGCATATTGTTCAAAAATCACTTAAAATTGACACAAACTGAAAGGCTTAAGCTTTGTAACTTTCAAATATGCAACTTTTCCCAATAAAACTATACATGCGTGGATAGGCTATGTCAGAGCTTTCAAATAATATAACATTTAGATGGTTTCATAAATCATGGTTCGAGACAGAAAGGGCAACATTACCCCTACCCCATATGTTGTAATTTCGTTCTTAAAAATCACTTAAAATTGACACAAACTGAAAGGCATAAGCTTTGTAACTTTAAAATATTCATCTTTTCCCCATAAATCTATATATTTTTAGAAAAGTCTGATGCAGCACTTTCAACAAATTTTACATTTATATGGTTTCATCATTCATGGTTCGGAACAGAAAGGGAAACATTACCCCTACCCCTTATGTTACACATGGATATATGGCATATCGCGTAATAAGAAAACAAGCTCTTGCACCCACTAAATCTCAAGACACATACTTTTAATGTTGTATTTCTTGTTTATTGCACTGAGTTATTTCAAAAAATATATAAATACCTTATGAAAAATTGTTTGGAGGAACGGGAACTTAATTATTGGGTGTGAAATTTAGCAAAATTTTACGATTTACGGTCAATGACCGATATAAATTCTAATCTAGTCTAATCAAGATGGCGTCAAAGATGGCGCCAAATGAACCCCATTGGACACTATTTGATTTTGGGAACATCAAAATCCATTAAATATAGACCCTAAGGATTTCAAAAATGTAGGTTAAAAAAATACATCCATGGGGTTCATGGGAACCCTACCTTCCGGCCCGACTAACTGTTTCAAATTTCTCTCTACTGTTTGTTCTCCGCTCTAGCTCTATTTATTCCTGTGACCTGGAAGTATTGTAAGGTGTTGGAATGTTGATGGCCAATAAGACACATGTACAGAAAGTGGTAAGTGATTTATACAATATATGGTTGGCTGCCAATGCTTTGGCTATTGTTTCTTCGGTCGGACAATTTGATGGGGCGGGGCTGGTACGGCAACATTTTTTTCACCCATCCTTACAGCTGTTTTCCCCGAAGAAAGAAATTGTGTTCAACAAAAGCAAAAACATTCAACAGCTTTCTTTGTAAAATACAATATCCCTAACATTTAAATGGCCAGTATTAGCATGGAGCTACCAAAAGGTCTCCATGGTATTAGCTTGGAGACACAGTAAGCATACATATAAAGTTCATTCATATTGTGTACAAAGGATCTCAATCCACAATAAAATATAATTGTGTACAATAACAATACAATGTATTCATATAATGGCTACAATTCTTGGTGTGTCCATTGCAAAACAAAATATTGTGGACAAAAGTACTGAATTAAAACAGCAAATGTTGAAATTACTTGCCTTTGACATTTAATCGCTTAGTTATGTTTAAGTATGTATACCTTTGCACATGCACATCACTGACCTTACTTCAAAGTTAAACAAGCAACCTTCAGTGATAAATCCAGAGACACATGAATGTCTGTACTTGATGCACATGGCATGAGAGGAACGTCCTTTACAATGCTTTAAGCTGCACAGTAAAAATAGCGGACGCTAGATGCGTCTTTACGAGTTCAAAATGTAGATGTCAGTGTTTAAATTTGAACGGCTAGTGTTCATATTGTTAACACTAGTGCTCATATTATTAACAATGATGTTCTTAACCTGAACACCATGTGTTAACAACCATCTCCTTCAAGTGTTCAGAAACTCAGCATTACAGACATTTCACAATGCTGTAAAACAAATAACAATCTTTAGCGTGTTTTTTACTTTACTGTGGCTATATTAAATTTACTACTGCCTCGCTGTCCGGCAAACTTACACGGATTTTGATTTAACGAATTTCACACTAAGTGAAAATGCGTCTAGACGTTCAAAAATTTAACACTACGTGTTCAACCAACGTTCAATTTTTTAACACACGTGTGCAGATTTTGAACGCTACGTGTTCATCAGACATTACATTGGACACCATGGTGTTCCATATCTGAACACACGTTGCACATGAAATGTGTTCAAAAAATTGAACGCATTTACGCGTTCAAAGGGCTGTAACACTTTTTGAACGCATGGACGCCGTTCAACGATAAGTGTGTTAAAGGCTAGAACACATGATGCGCGCTTGTTGAACACCTTTAATTTTGGGCGTTCAGGGGCTGTTCAAGCCTTGAAATAACATTACAGACCACTAATATTCAGTAAAATTATTTTATTCTAAAAATACACAAAGCATTTCTAGAGTAAAATACAATAATTTACTGCCAATTTGTATGTAACATTTGTCAGAGGAACATACCAACGGTGTTAACACCCTTCTATCAAAAACATAAGCAATAAAAATCCCCATGAACACTGTAGATCGTTTTAAAAAATATGAACAAAGTAATGACAAAACAGGTTTTACTTAAATATTGTGGATTACGTTTTAAGGTTCATACTTGTTTAAAATGTACAAAAAATCATCTGAAAAAGCTCAAAATTTGGCTTACTTATTGTGTTGAAAACACGTATATGTACGGAATGTATACTTTATTGTTGTAAGATGATTTTTAAAGACATTTTCTCTTGCATAGACAATTGTAATCTTTAAAGAAAAAAAAGTAAGTCAAGGCTTCTCTAGTGCACATGGTATATAGTTGTCCACCTAAAGTAAACACAACATGTCAAGTTGTCAAAGTGTCACAGTAGGGCACAACATGCAGAAAGTGGGGAAAGTTGGTCCTTGGCAGAATAAAACCTATTACCTTGTCCAACAAAGTCCTTCATAAACAAAAAGGTTTGTTTGTTTGTAATATCTTTAAATAAACAATGAAATAAATCGATGACATTTCAAAACTCTACTTCTCAGAAATAAAAAACATATTCGTAAAGACCTTTCAAATTCTGGTGTACCCAGCTATTAATTTTTATACAAATGTTTTTACCAAAAATGGTAAAAATCGCCCTTTAAAAAAATGTATATTTCATCATAACGTATACATATCACTTCTGGTAATCCCTCATATCTTAAAAAAATGTCTTAAATGTCTATAATGTCTTAAAAATACAAAGTTCAAAATTTCTGCATAATTTGAACAATCAGAAAAAGCCCATTAGTAGAGATCTATGTCCTAAATATCAATGCTGTTCAATAAGCAGTTTTGAAGAAGATTTTTAAAGATTTTTTGACCGAAAATGACGAAAATTTTCATGAAATATATAAAAGTGAATATTTATCACAACTAGCACGGATTTGACTAGGGTCATTCTTAGGGACATGTTTACCAAATATTGAATACGTCAGTAAAAGAGACAAGAAAATTTTTGCCAAAAATAGCAAAATTAGCCTCAAAAATATAAATTTGCATAGTTCATCATATTTGAACATATGTGATTAGGGTAATCCCTGGGGACCTGTAATCCAAATATTAAAGGATTCGTACAGGCTGTTTTGAAGAAAAACCTTTGGATGTACAAATTTGAGGCAATGCTACACATCCACCTATTTAGCTGACGGCAAAGCTAAAAACCAGTTGCTGAGAACAAGAGACGTGTTGAGCAACAATACGAAATATCTTCGGTTTGGTAGCAGGCTATGTTCAACTAAATGTTACCCGGGCATAAGCTTTCAAAGACGTGAAGTCTCCTTTCTCAGATGCAAGGGTGGAATGAAACATTAAAGCAGAAAGTGACAGAAAATTCAGAGTGAAAATTTCAGAAATTCAGTAATTCTGTCAGAGTGGACATTTTTACTCTTAATTTTCCGTCGCTTTCAGCTCTTATTTTCATTCCACCCTTGCATCTGATAAGTGGGACTTCATGTCTGTGAAACCTTATTCTCCGGCAACATTTAGTTGATCATAGCATGCTACCAAAGCTTAGATTAATTCAGAAAAAATACAGAAACTTATCAAAATTCAGTTACTGACCCTCGGAAGTTTAAATCTACATTAGAGATGAACTGAGGTTCTCAAGCTTGTTTCCAGACAGCTACCTGTACACTCATCTTCTTCATTATCTGTAACACGAGCGTCTGTAACAACTCTTCGATTTTCAGTCAAATCCAACGTTTTACATCCTAAAAATAATGCAGCAATGAGACCTTAAATGAAGACAAGGGGCTGATTAGGTCTAGGGAAAGGGGAGACTGTCATATACAGTGCCTCTTTTCAATACTGTTACAAAATATTGGCTTCTTCTTGTCATCAACTGATTAAAACAAAAAAGCCAACTCCCCTATGCTGAAACAATACATTGTATACTTTTCAATGTTTAGTTGATTTTTTTACAAGCGATTGTCCCTACTAAATGACATGTGTTAGCTGTGATTACGCAGCGGTACTATGCAAGGCGTATCGATTACGCTCAGGTCAAGGGTTATCGCTACAGTTGTGTTGCGATGACCCTTTACCCGAGTAAGATCGATCGATAGGCCATGGCCAAAGTACCACTGCGTATTCACAGCTTGTTGTTGGTATACCAGCCACTGAAAACAAAGTTTCTTCACGTACTTAAGCTATTTCAAAGTACAGTACGATTAATTTCGAAGGATATTGATACAGATGCTTCAAAATCTAATACCTTTCACTCCCATATTCTGAAACATTTTTTACAGTGTACACTGTAAAAATAGCGGACGCTAGACGCGTCTTTACGCATTCAAATGTAGATATCGGTGTTCAAATTGAATGGCTGATGTTCATATTGTTAGCACTAGTGTTCATATTATTAACGATGATGTTCTTAACCTGAACACGTATTGTTAACAACCATCTCCTTCAAGTGTTCAAAAACACACACTTTGAAAGAGCATTGTGACAGCTTGCATCCCAGCACGTTTGAGTCAGATATTTTGAAGTATTGAGCCAAAACATAGGGAAAACCGACTTTTGAAAGGTTATGCAAATTATCTTGTCACGTGATAGTTATGTGAAGAATGGTGACATTGTGGTTACCAAAATGTTCCCATATATGTAGGCTTTCAGAAAATGTATACTTTACGGGGGTTCTGAGTTTATTAACCGTTAGAGAATTGTTAGATTAAAAGGTCACATTTCTTGTCTTGGAACCTTAAAGTATCAGGTCGCCATATTACCTATTGCTGCATTATTTTCAGGATGTGAAAAGTTGGATTTACCTGGTAATCAAAGCGATATTACGCTGATTGTACAGAAATTGAAGCAGATGAGTGTACAGGTACCTGTCTGGAAACAAGCTTCAGAACCTCAGTTCATCTATAATGTAGATTTAAACTTTCGAGGGTCTGTAACTGAATTTGATAAATTTCTGTATTTTTGTTCTGATTTATCTAAGCTTTTGTAGAACGCTATGATAAACAAAACGTTACTGGAGAATAGGCTTCCAAATACGTGTAGTCCCTCTTATCAAATGCAACGGTTGAATGAAGAATTAAAGTTGAAAGCGATAGAAAATTCAGAGTGAAAAATGTACACTCTGAATTTCTGAATTTTCTGAAATTTTCACTCTGAATTTTCTGTCGCTTTCCACAAAATTTATTAATTCAACACTTGCAGCTGATGAAGTAGACTTGTCGTCTTTGAAGGTTTATGCTTAGTAACATTTAGTTGATCACAGCCTACTACCAAATCTTAGATTATTTTGTATTATAGATCAACACCTCTTTTGTTCTCCATTTGTTACAGTTTTTTTAACTTTGCTGTCAGCGACGCAGAGCTTATCTAATACGTGAATGTGTGGCATCATCCTCAAATTTTGACATCCCAAGCATTTTCTTCAGGATCGCCAGTTCGATCCCTGTAATATTTTGAGACTATACATGTTCCAAGGGATAACCCTAATCATATATTGTCAAGATATCATGAAATACGAAAATTTGTGTTTTTGAAACTAATTTTGCTATTTTGGCAAAAAACCTTCTTCTCTTTTTTTGAGGTCTTCAAAAAACCTTCTTCTCTTTTACTGATGGTTTAAGATCTTCACTGTGTGGTGAGCATGTCCCTGAGAACGACCTCCGTTAGTTTGTTCTAGTTGTGATGACATATTCAATTTTTCTTCATGGCAATTTTTGTAGTTTTTGGTTAAAAAAACTTTAAAAATCTTCTTTAAAACTGCTAATTGAACAGCTTTGATATTTGGGAAATAAGTCTCTTTGGACATCTTTTTTTCAGGTTGTTTAAATTATGCAGAAATAAGTAAATTTGTATTTTTGATTCATAAAAGACATTTCAGACATTTTTAAGACATAAGGAATTATCAGAATGTGATATAGTCAAGCTATGATGAAATCTACATTTTGGGGGGAATTTTTGACAATTTTGTCAGATGATTTGTATCCCAAAAATTACCCGTCTGGTAGCTTTGATATTTGCTACACATGTTCTGTGGGGCGATCTTAATTCGATATGTCAAAATCATGGTGAAATCTTCAATTGTGTATATTTTGAAGCTATTTCTCAATTTTTATTAGGCCATTCCAAAGTGAGCTGTCAGAGATCCTATACATGACACTGCGAGCTCTTTCATGTCTAAGTCGCCTGTTGTATTGCTAAATTGGCGTTGAAATGGGTAGCATTTAGGTTGTTGCCATAGGTTTTAGGCTGCAGTTTCCTTTTACAAGTGGATTTTAGTGAGGACGAAAATTTTCAGGTTCACTATCAATTGCTTATTGACACACAGAACAAAACTTATGAAACGAAGTCAAAATTAGTTAATGTGCTTTAATTTCTGAAAAAGTAGTTTTGAAATGTCACTGATTTATTCATGGTTCATTAAAATATATTACAAGCAAACAGACTTTACGTTCATGAAGGACTTTGTTGGACAAGGAAATAGGATTTACACTGCCAAGGACCCCTTTACCCACTTTCTACATGTTGTGCCTTACTGTGATACTTTGTGAAAACTTTGCATGTAGTGTTTACTTTAGTGTGGGCAGCTATGTACCATGTGCATCAAAGAAGCCTTGACTAACCTTTTTCCAAATTTACAATCGTCTATACAAGAGGAAATGTCTTAAACCATCTTAAAAATACAGAGTAAACATTTCATACGAATACTGTGTTTTCAACACAATAAGTAAGCCAAATTTTAAGCTTTTCAAAACAGATATTTGTGTACGTTTTACAAGTATGAACATAAAACCTAATCCACAATATTTACGTTACATTAGGGGATTGGCCGGCACAAACCATGTATCTAGGCTAATTCCCTGAACGCGGAAAATTTCCGCGTTACCGAATTAATGGCTTATGACTTCCCAGACAGTAAATAAACTACCAATCAAGGAGAACAAAAGATCACAATGTTTATGAATATGACACAACCCGTGATATTTGTAGAGCAAATACAGATTGACAGTCAGTCACAGCTCAAGTAAGGTATCTTTTCATATTGAAATGATTTCGAACCTACAGCGTTTGTGCCAGGGAATCTTGGCATGAAAACCTTTTTTGTCATTACTTTGTTGATTTTTTTGAAAACGATCGACAGTGTTTATAAGGATTTTCTTTTGTAACATGTTTTGATAGGAATGTGTTAACACCGTTGGTGTTTTCTGTGATTAACTTTAAAAGTGGCCACGTTTATTTCCCATTTTACACTAAATATTTGTATTTTACTCAAGGATTTTTTAAAATATGTATTTTTAGAATAAAATAATTTTACTGAATATCAGTGGTCCGTTTTGTTATTTCCAGGCTTGAACACCCTCTGAACGTCCAAAATTAAAGGTGTTCAACAAGTGCATACCATGCCATCAAAAAGTTTTACGCCCTTTGAACGCGTAAATGCATTCAATTTTTTGAACACATTTCATATGCAAACGTGTGTTCAGATATGGAACACCATGTAGTCCAGTCAGAATAGGGTTAGACCAACCACAAATTGCAACATAATTTTTTTAGAATGCATTTTGGAGAGGTACCCACAACAACATATAAAAGTTAACTCGAATCTACCTTGGGGAAATAATTTGCATCAATCAAAAATGGCTGCCAGCCGTCCTGCAAAATAACATAATTGACCATATATCCCCTGTTAAACATATTCTTTCAGTGATTTCAAAGTCTGACACTACTTATTTGGTACAGGGAATCATTTTGGATATAAAATTATGTATATAGGCAGTTGGTTAATTTGCATAATTCCAATATGGCGGACAACATTCCTAAAGCAAACATTTTTGGTCATATACCGCGTAGTAAATAAGCTATTTCAGTCATTGAAAGTTTGAAGTATATTTCTTTGGTATGGGCAAACAATTTCTGAGATACAATGTTCTACTCAGGCACTTTTTTTGATTTGCATAAATTGAATATGGCGGCCAACATTTATACAAAGTACATTGCGTTATTTTAAACTTGAAATATATTTCTTGGGCATGGAGAAACACTTTTGGCGTTTCGTTGTTTTGAAATGAATTTGAAAATTTGCATAAATTAAATATGGTTGCCAAATTAATGCATCAAAGCTTCATAGCTTTTAATATAAATAAGGTTCTTGTATAGTTTATAGTACTAAGAATATATCAAAAAGACACTGTTAGTCGTTAGACATTTCTGTTTAAAATGATGTTTTTTTCTAAATATGACGACTGTTAATGATTGTTAGCCTTCTGAATAATATTTTGCTGGTAATATTGAATTCGCCTGTGTACAATATTATTTGTAAGTTGTATTAGGTATTAACACTATACAGTGTCAAAACATGTAATCTGTAATGTTTACTGTTTAAAGAAAAGACGTTTACTAAATGTTTAGTTTTTATTTCATACTGAAGCCCCTTCTGATGGACGAGTACATCTGGAAGCACATCCGGAATAATGACACTTTGATATATTATGAGACCTAACAAATGGTCTGATAGTAATTTTGTTTGCTCATGTTATTCGAACTTAGGACATTCAGAGGGATTGTCAGTTCTTGTAATTTCTAAGTATATTGTCTGTTTGTCTAATTATTTTGTATGCAATAATCAGCTGTTTTGGATATAATTCTTTACATTTTTTTCATACCACTTTCAGTCAGAGCTTGTTTGATTTTCTTAGCTCTGATATGTGGACTTTATATTGTGATATAAACACTCTCTTCCTTGGTTTTATTTGCTAGTTTTTGTTCCACTTGCTTTCTTGCGTTACGCACATTTCCTTCTATGATAGTTCTATTTCCCGTTTTTCGTAGCGTCAGTCTTGTTGGTGTTTCACTAAAGTATGTCACTTTCTGTGTAAAATCATTTTTGTTGTTTTATGTTCTAATGTTCCCTAATGTTTCACTTTTAATGAGGTACTTCAATTTTGCCCTAAAGTGACATGACTTTCTGTGCAATAAGTGGAATGTATCAGTTTCTTTTGTGTATTCTAGAATCAAGAATTCTCTTTGTTGTGTCAGGGACGTTTATAATAGAAAATTAGATATTATTTCTTGATAAGAGTTTCAACCAAAAATTTTAAAATTGATGCATTTTGTTGAAGATGTTTGATTTAAATCCACTGAGGTCGTGTTGCAATCCAATAAAGAAATACTCCATCTCAGAATCTCAGCCAAAAGATGTTTGTCACGCATTTTGCTGTATTCTTATCTCTGTATCGTGAAATGCAATATCAGCTATATATCCTGTAAAGCTATAGATCATAAACAGCATTATCCCGAATATTTTTTTCAGAATTCGTTGTTAAATAATGCCCTGTTGACTGAGTCAAATGCTTCATTATGTGATGTACTAGTACGTCTATTTACTCTTCGTCTAATGTTACCAAACTAGCATTGTTTAAAATTTTGATTTTCTCTATTTCATGTATAAATCCGTTGTGTATGTTATGTATTTTTGTTGCTTTCCCACGATTTGTTTCGAAATGTGAAAAATTACACTTTAGAGTCCACTATCGAGCGTCGGATAGACTTTGTGTCTGGTGATCGAATTTGTGCATTTCTGGCAGAAGGTGTGAAAGTGATGCCTGTATTTACTGTTTAACTGACTAAGATATTTATGTGATAATCGATATGTTTTTATCATACATTTTATTGTTAGGCTGTTTATTTCTATTGTTCGTTTTATGCCATATGCTGTTAACTTTGTCTGGTGTCGCCGTTCTCCCAGTTGTTGCTGACATTTCCTTGTGTTATCATCAGCATCTAGAGCTGCTCTTCCCCTATATTTATCACATTTGTAATTGTTATCTTCTTATTCCTAGACAGAAGTTGTAATGCCTTGCGTTCTGTAAGCATCGTGTAATTGTTCTAGTTTTTAGAGGGGGATTTTCACAACTGTCGGTTACTTAGCTTTTCAATAGATTTCTAAACTTTATGTCTTTTGTTGTTCTGTGAGGTCAATTTTGATTTCGGTATCAATGGGAGTTTCATGATTTGTTTACGTCTCATAATATATCGATTGTCATTTACCAGATGTACATATTTGTATCGTGTAACAGTTGGATTCTGTTGGGCTGATTAGGTGTTTGAATGAATTTTAAGCCTTTGCTTAGCATGCTGTTTTCAATTTTTCCAAGTTTGTGTTGATAAGGTGTTTAAAGTGTGACATTGTTTGCAACAATACTAAGTTTTAATTTGTGTGTATTGTGGCCTTTGATATTTTTGATCCAATTATTTTTGTATCTTCATTTTTATTAGCTTTGTTTTGTTTATTGTAGTACACATATGAATCCAATGTTACATTGAGGGAGAGAATTTATGCAGACGAGTAACAATCATTCACTGTTTTCGTTTACGGAATAATAACAAATTAAAGTTACTAAAATCGCATGACTTTTTCACATCTGAATAGTAAAAGCGCATCAGCATATACGCATATCCATTTTAAGTCATGTAAGTAGGTCTGTCAAATTCACTTTAAACGTTTTTTTCGAAAACTGTATATTTATGGAGTATTTTAACACATTCAGGTACCACAAACACCTATTAAAATAAACTGCTGACATTGATCGTTACTATAAATAAATTTAAGGCATACTTTTCACACTTAAAAAAATAAATGTCCAAAGACTTAACAGTTTCTTCTTAATATGGTCCTAGTGCTATACCAGAACCTTATTTATATTAAAATGCATTAAACAATGCGACATCAATTTGGCAGCCATATTTACTGTTATGCTCAACGGAAAGTAGACGATGAGATTAAATGATACCTTACTCAATTACTAATTTACATCAGACACTTTATTTCGAAAACTACACTAGTACCTCACAATATTGCTTGCGAGCGGCAAGTTCTCAAAGACAAGAATAACAAATACCAGACCTAAATGATTCCTTAACATAACAGTCGCTTGCCTGCTTCTCTGCCGACATGAGTGCCTTATCTCTTTCCACTGGTTTATTGCCGTAATCTTATACCACGATACTAATTACACAGCGACAAAAAGACAACTGTAGTTCTTGCTGAAATGAACGTCATCGTGAACTTAAAGTGTGTCCACTGTTACAGTATAGTAGTCATGTTGAAAAAAAATCAATTTGTTTGAACTCGTGACGACTGCTCAGTACTCAACATCGCGTCCGCGTCGGCCGGTCTACCCCGGCGATGACGTTCATTTCAGCAAGAACTACAGTTGTCTTTTTGTCGCTGTGTAATTAGTATCGTGGTATAAGATTACGGCAATAAACCAGTGGAAAGAGATAAGGCACTCATGTCGGCAGAGAAGCAGGCAAGCGACTGTTATGTTATTTAGGTCTGGTATTTGTTATTCTTGTCTGTGAGAACTTGCCGCTCGCAAGCAATATTGTGAGGTACTAGTGTAGTTTTAGAAATAAAGTGTCTGATGTAAATTAGTAATTGAGTAAGGTATCATTTAATCTCATCGTCTACTTTCCGTTGAGCATAACAGTAATTTATGCGAATCATAACGGTGCCTTTTTAAAACATTGGACCACAAAAAATGTTGCTTTATGCCTAAGAAATATATTTAAACTTTAATATAAAATAACTGACATAGCTTTTTCAAGACATGGTATATGGCCGTAATTATCTTTTGTTGGTAGGTTGGTCGACATATTCTATTTATGCAAATTAACAAAGTGCCTACTCAAACCATTGTATCTCGAAATGGTTTGTCCATGCCAAATTAATATACTTTCAACCTTAAAATCACTGAAATAGCTTGTTTAATACGTGGTATATGACCAAAAATGTATTTTTAGGAATGTTTGCCGCCATATTGGAATAGTGCAAATTAACTAACTGCCTATATATATATATTCATATCTCCAAAATGATTCCTGGTGCCAAATAAGTAGTTACAGACTTTTGGATCACTGAAAAGGCTTGTTTTACATGTAAAATATGGCCAATTATATTATTTTGTAGGACGACTGGCACCCATATTTGATTTATGCAAATTCGACATATTTCCCCGAGGTGGATTCGAGTAAACTTTTGATATGTTGTTCAATATAACGAGTAATGAACACGTATCGTTCATAATCTGCACACGTGTGTTAAAAATTGAACGTTGGTTGTACACGTGATGTTGAGTTTCTGAACGTCTAGACGCGTTCAAAAGTGTTACAAAAAGACGTTTTACTAGTGTTCTATCCTTGAATACTTAACTTAACAGTGCTAGAGGCACCTCCTGAGATTACTGGAGACAGTCTACTGTCTCAGGGTACCTGCCAGTGGAAACAATTTATATGTGTACAGCCTTGAAGTACTTCTTTTTCCTCCATATACGCTATGTAGGCACATTTTTCCCTGGAAATGGCAAGCAACAATGGTTTTGTCCCGAAAATTCTCCAGCCCCCCCCCCCCCGGAAATCAAAAGTTCCACGCCTTTCCTGAAAAATGCGTTCTGTATGGTAACCGCCAACTCATACCTATTATTGTGTCAAAATGAAACCCATTGTTTGTTAGGGCTCATTTTAAAGCTCTTGGTATAAGAAAATTGTCACCGTCTTAGTTTTTCAAAAAACTCAAAACTTTATTGTTCTCCATAGAGTTAGCGTAGTGATGGTGGCCATTTTAAATGTCAAATATCGGTAAATGTTTGGTCATTTACTCCTCTAGTACCTAAATTTGCATGATGATCCCAGATGTTTATGTTGATTTTGAAAGAAAATGGTGGAAAGAGTCCTTGAGAAAGATTTGGAAAAGTTTTACACAGCGTGGAGATAAATTTCCATCAGCGCGGAAATTTTTTACACAGCGCGGAGAAGGTTTTTACAGAGCGCGGAGATTTTTACATAGCGCGAAGGTAAATTGAATGCAGCGCGGAGATAAATTTAACACAGCACGGAACATTGTCGTTTTCGTCCACGGTAGAGTTGGAGCCGTAGTCTGATGTGGTCTCTAGTGGCTGTGTATCCGATAGTCTTCTATCATGCGCTGCAACGAATGTCTGTCTGCGGCTGTGGATTGAGCAGGTGATACCATGGCGTTTACGATCGGCGTCGTGTTGCAAGGAGGGAGAACCTCTCGCGTATTGATTTGCTACATGATGCCGCTTTGAATATCCTGTCTATTCATATGTAAGTTGCTGTACATTCATGTTAATTGATTTCTTGATTCTTAGGTGTCTCATCTCGAAATCAGTATTTGATAAATAGTGTTAATTACCTTATTGTATAAGTTTTCCAACCACTCCTTGGTCACAGTTTCATCCATGTCAACGAGATAAGTAAAGAGTAACTCCACAAAATCTACCCTGTTTTCTATTAACATCGAAAGCATGGTTTCAGTCAGTATTGGATATGTTGCTGGAACATGAACATAACCAATCCGTGGCACAATTCGGCAAACCAATAAACAATTTGCTTTTCAAAAAAGGAAATCGAAATGGAGCTAATTTTCAATTTTCAAATGGTTTTATCATCTTGATTTTAACTTTTAGGCCTATTACACTGGGCAAATGCTTGATATACAACAATATTACACATATACTGATTCTGTACATTTGTCATAAACGTTAAGTATACACGTCCGTATACTATAAAATAAAATGCAAAACTACACTGTACACTTGGTGTGCAAAGATCTGCATTACGTACACTGTAAAAATAGCGGACGCTAGACGCGTCTTTAAATGTACATGTTGGTGTTCAAAGTTGAACGGCTAGTGTTCATATTGTAACACTATTGTTTATAATATTAACAATGATGTTCTCAACCTGAACACTATGTGTTCACAACCATCTTCTTCAAGTGTTCAAAAACTCAGCATCACATAAATTTTACAATACTGTGAAACAATTAACAATTTTTGTGTTTTTTACTTTACAATGGCAATATTAAATTTACTATTGCTTCACTGTCCGGTAAACGTACACGGATTTTGGTGTAACGAATTTCACACTAAGTGAAAAATATTTCCGGCCTACAATTGCTGAAAGCATGTTTTTTTCTAAACAAGGAAGTGTACAAAATAATTTACATGTTTATTACGGGTTGAAAGTTTAAAAATTAGAAAAAAAATCAGAAAACTACCATAAACGTTTTAATTTTAACATCGGCGTGCAAGAGGCGTTCTACTTCTAAACACTTGGTGTTCACGTTTGGTGCCTTTTCCTATCCCATGATGCATCAAAACGGAATTTGCGACATTTTTCTTGTAAGCGCACCATGAAGTTATGATCGTGCGGGAGCACGACCAAAAAAAGTAAGTTTCCTCTCCAAAATAGTAAAAGGTATTAGATTTTTGAAGCATCTATATTATCGTCCATTGAAATTAATTGTATTGTACTTTGAAATAGCTTAACTACGTGAAGAACCCTTTTTTCTTTCAGTGGCTGCTATACCAACAACTAGCTGTGAATACGCAGTGGTACTTTTGGCCATGGCCTATCAATCGATCTCACTCGGGTCAAGGGCCATCGCAACACAACTGTAGCGATAACCCTTGGCGTGAGCGCTATCGATACGCCTTGCATGGTACCGCTGCGTAATCACAGCTAACACATGTCTTTTAGTAAACACAATCGCATGTAAAACATCAGTTAAACATCGTAGAGTATACAATGTATTGTTTCAGCATATGACAGTTTGGCTTTTTTATTTTAATCAGTTGATGACAAGAAGCAGCAAATATTTTGTAACAGTATTGAAGAGAGGCACTGTATGTGAAAGTCTCCCCTTTTCCTTAACCTAATCAGCCCCTTGGCTTTCATTTAAAGTTTCATCTCGCCATATTACCTATTGTTGATTTTTTTCAGGATGTAAAAAGTTGGATTTAACTGAAAATCGAAGAGTTGTTATAGAAGCTGGTGGTACAGATAACGAAGAAGATAAGTGTACAGGTAGCTGTCTGGAAATAAGCTTGAGAACCTCAGTTCATCACTAATGTACGTTTAAACGTCCAAGGGTCAGTAACTGAATTTTGATAAATTTCTGTATTTTTCTTCTGAATTAATCTAAGCTTTGGTAGCATGCTATGATCAACTAAATGTTGCCGGAGCATAAGCTTTCACAGACGTGTAGTCTCCCTTATTTAAATTAAAGCTGAAAGCGACAGACCATTCAGAGTAAAAACGTCCACTCTGAATCACTGATTTTTCTAAAGTTTTCACTCTGAATTTTCTGTCACTTTCTGCTTCAATTTCCATTCCCCCTTGCATCTGATGAAGGAGACTTCACTTGCCCTTGTAACATTTAGTTGATCATAGCCTGCTACCAAACCGCAGATTATTTTGTATTATAGCTCAACACGTCTCTTGAACTTAGCAACTGGTTTTTAGCTTTGCTGTCACCTAAATAGGTGGATGTGTAGCATTGTCCTTAAATTTGTACATCAAAGGTTTTTCTTCAAAACAGCCTGTACGAATCCTTTAATATTTGGATTACAGGTCTCAAGGGAATACCCTACTCAGATATGTTCAAATTATGATAAATATGCAAATTTATATTTTTGAGGCTTAATTTGCTATTTTTTGGCAAAAATCTTCTTCTCTTTTACTGTCGTTTTCAATATTTGCTAAACATGTCCCTAAAATGACCTATTCAAATTTGTTATAGTTGTGATGAAATATTGAAATCTCAATATTTCATGGCAATTTTTGTCATTTATGGTCAAAAAATCTTTAAAAAATATTTTTCAAAACTGCAAATCGAACAGCTTTGATATTTAGGATATAGATCTCTACTGATAGTTTTTTCAGCTTGTTCAAATTATGCAGAAATTTGCAACTTTGTATTTTTAAGACATTAAAGACATTTCAAACATTTTTAAGACATTAGGGATTACCAGAATGTGATATATTCAAGTTTTAATGAATTGTACATTTTTTAATTTTTAGGGTGATTCTTACCTTTTTTGTAAAAAAACATCGTATAAAAATTAATAGCAGGGTACACCAGAATTTGAAAGGTCTTGAAGAATATGTTTTAAATTTCTTAGAAGTATAATTTTGAAATGTCACCCAATTTATTTCAGGGTTTATTTAAAGATATTACAAACAAACAAACCTTTTTGTTTATGAAGGACTTTGTTGGGCAAGGAAATAGGTTTTACCCTGCCAAGAATCCACTTTCCCCACTTTCTGCATGTTTTGCCTTAATGTGACACTTTGACAACTTGACATGTTGTGTTTACTTTAGTGTGGACAACTATATACCATGTGCACCAGAGAAGCCTTGACTAACTTTTTTCTTCTTCAAATTTACAATTGTCTATACAAGAGGAAATGTCTTTAAGAAACCATCTTACAAAAATGAAGTATGTATTTCATATATATACGTCTTTTCAACACAATAAGTATGCCAAATTTTGAGCTTTTTCAGATAATTTTTGTACATTTTAAACAAGTATGAACATAAAACGTAATCCACAATATGGTGATTTTTATTGCTTGTGTTTTTGATAGGAAGGTGTTAACACTGTTGGTTTTTTCCTCTGACAAACTTTACATACAAAGTTGCGATGATTATTTGCCCATTTTACAGTAAAATATTGTATTTTACCCATAAATGTTTCGTATATTTTTAGAATAAATAATTTTACTGGATATCAATGGTCTGAATTTTATTTCAAGGCTTGAACACCCCGTGTACGCCCCAAAGTAAAGGTGTTCAACAAGCGCGCACCATTTTTTCTAGCCTGTAACACACTTATTGTTGAACGGCGTCCATGCGTTCAAAAAGTGTTACAGCCCTTTGAACGCGTAAAAGCGTTCAATTTTTTAAACACATTTCCTGTTCAACGTGTGTTAAGATATGGAACACATGGTGTTCAATATAATGTCTGATGAACACGTAGCGTTCAAAATCTACACACATGTGTTCAAAAATTGAACGTTGGTTGAAAACGTAGTGTTAAATTTCTGAACGTCTAGACGCGTTCAAAAAGTGTTACAAAAAGGCGTTTAATTGGTGTTCTATCCTTGTATACTCATAATCTGCATAGAAATACGCGACGCATATCAACGTATTGGAATGTTCCATATACAAAGATATAGATTGCATATGCAATTAATATTTTGTTCCATGTACGTCAACATACGAAAGTATGCTAAACGCATATCAAGCATTTTGTCCAGTGTAACTAAATTTAAAATCTTTGGGCTGAGATTAAAAATAGAAAACAGGTGTATACTGCTGTGAGGATTGCTCTTTACGACCATTCAAATTTCCCTCTGACAAACTCTATTTCCCACAATACGTATTTTCGTTTTTTTTTTTTCAATTTCCAATATACCAAATGTCCGATTTTCCAATTTCATTTGGGCGTGGCTCAGTATCTTTTCATACTGTGGCGGAAATATCTGTATCGAATTGGACTTAAGGTGCAACATTTATTTCATTGTGACCAAATGTACTGGGGCGGGGCTTGGTAACGATAATTGCGGCATAAGATACTTTTAAAAATTAGCGGGATGAGGGACTGGTCAGTTTCTTCGGCCTTTGAGGCCGTTGGATTCATGGGTGTCACCCTGTTTTTGTTTTGTTTTGGTTTTTTTTTAAATCTATATTTAAACTCGATAACTCCATAGGTGAAAAACCTCTTTTCACGGAGGTCGAATACTTCTAAATACCCATAACCCACAACCCCTATGGAGCACAGACGACTAAAGTACCTTGCTCAAGGGCACAACACTAAACTAGAGTCTCGGATTCACCGTCCTCCGACAGTGAATCCGCTACTCTGGATCTACCGGGACTTGAAACGGGTCTCGAACTCACCATCCTCCGATAGTAAGTCCGTTATCCTAACCACACGGTAGCTCCGTTTTTCACTTTGGTGATTGTGTCACCTATTTTGAAATGCCAAATTAGCGGGTCATTGTGTTTTTAAGTTTCGACACGGGCTCATACTTTCCTTAAATGCATCAAATGCATCGAGCTAGCATTCAGTTTCATTTTTCGGCGCGCCCTTCGGGCGCGTAACTTTACTAATATGAAGTTTTTTTATAATAAATACCGCAAAGGATGCACGGGAAATTGGCGCAACGTATCGCTCAGTGCGAAGATGAGGATGATGCTCGGCGCCAATGTCCTAGTGAATCGCATGAGAAACATTGCCGCCAGGAATTGTCCGGTTTCGCAGGCTCGTTATGTATTCAAATATATGGCATAAAATCAGCATAACAAGGCGTTAGCTGATGACGTAGGACTATCAAGTACGGTTTCCCTGGATTAGTGGGAGGAGAACTTCGATGAGGTGCTAAATGGCCCTCGTTAATTGGGATAAGCTGATGAACAAAAGCGGGCTCCAGATCCATGACGCTCTTTTGTACTCTTTGTATAAACACCAACTGCTACTTCAGTCGACCGAACGACGGTAAAATTGTAGTTCTTATTCCATTATTCTCTGTGACAGCGAATTCTCGAGTTCAACGTTTATGCTGTATAAGAATTAACAAAAATCGTAAACACAACAAAAAAGAAATACAACATTCAAAAAACCAAAAAGAAAAATGATAAACACCGTAACAGACAAAAGGCCATGAAATAAATCAGCCATCTTCCAAAGAAAAGCCGACAACAACATGAAATTCATCAACAAAAAACACAGAACTTGAAAGCTATCTGAAGCTGCTGAACTTGCACTTCTAGAGATATCCTTTCAAACAAGGAAACAAGAAATGTCGCGTGCCCAAAGAATCGCGATAAACCAGCTTGCAAACAATAGACAAATTACCATAAAAACCCTTCGACAAGGGTCGGAGTATCGTCATTTTCAACACAAAAGAGTACGTACACGAATGCGAAGAGCAATTACGCAACACTCAGTATTATACTCAACTAGACAGTGACGACACAGAACAAACAGTAAACAAAGTACACGAACTGTTTAACAAAATGTACGACAAGAAACACATCGACCATGATACTTATAAGTATCTTGATCCAAAAAAAACATAAAAATCCGTACCCCGCAGTTGTACTTATTGCCTAAAAGTTCACAAACCAACGCAAACAATCTAAAAGACACACCAGCCTTAACAAAATTTGCAAAAGTAAAGAAACACAGAACAAACAAACCGAACCACCAAACGGACTCACAACGAGACCCAAACATTAATATACTTGCCTCGCTACTCGAAGAGCAAGAACACTAAAATGCATTAAATAAATTTTCACAAACACAAACTAAGGAAAGAATCTACTCTGCTAGTGATGAGAAACGTAACCACACTCGGGTTTCGAAACGCAAGCGTCAAAGGGCCACTCCATCAACTTTGTCACACCATAGGCTCGGCTGCGTCTCGCCATAAGCTTTCCCCACAGGAACAAAACATTACCGTACATAATAATCCAAACTTTTCTACAAATATCCGAAGCGAAACAAACATTTCATTAACACAAACAATCGGATAAGAATGTAGGAACACATTTTCAAAACGAATCAAACACAAACTCGACACAAAAAAAAACATTTTGGATATTTAGGTGGGGAGCCTCTTCACATTTTTATATACGAAAGATTTGGATTTTTTGTTTCACTAAAGGATTGACACTGATACTTAGCCATCAAAGTAAACAATCACTGTCTTGAGTGACAGCTTACGCTCTGCATATATGCATAGAAAATGAACACGTCATGGCTAATCCATGCATAAATGCATGTCAATTAATCGGGTTCCCCCGTGATTTTCACGGGTTGAAGCGGTTTGACACCGGACACTTCCTGGCGGCAATACTTGGCATGGTTTGCGGTATTTTCGTGATAACCTTATTATCATACAAACTTACATTCTTCATCATATTGTCTAGCTGTCGAAACTCAACTATCTGTTGGCGGGGTAGGGTGCGTGGCTATGCAGGTCATCAAAAGGTCAACCCCGCCTTTTGATGACCCGCAGAGCGGCCACGCTACCCGGCCAAAAATACAGTGACAAATTGTCAGAGTAGTGACCGTTTTAGTGCAATGTCAATTTTTTTCCCTTCCGATTTAGAGTGCAAATGCAGAACGGTATCTCAGACGGCTTCTGCAAACTCTGGAGTGTGTTCACCACACACATACGTACAGAGCGCGCGAGGCTGAACAAACTAGCCAGTCCCTAACATCGTCTCACATGCTGGAAGACAAGATAAAAAATGTTCTTTGGTTGGTTGAGTGCGCGTGCACTTCAGGCAATGATTTAAGTTGGTGCGTTCAGCCGCAAGAAATTCAAGAAATCGGTGATAAAGAAAGAAGTCACCGCGAAATAGGTGTTCATCTCCTAAATGTTTTGCCCAGGGCAAGTGGTATCTGTGAACGAACTGTTAGACGATGATGTCTCAAAGATGATATGAAACGCCTTCAAGGTCAATATTTGGATCGGGTTGTAACGGTCGCAATTTATAAAGTGAGCCGGCATACGGATTACAACTATGATGGGGTACTTTATAGATCATTACGAGGAGAACGTCATTGCGTACAAAGATTGACAGCTGAATAAATTGATCAGATAAAATTAATGTCGATTGGGCTGATTGGGCTAATGGCTGTCACAATTTTTCACAACGTTCCAGTTTGCGACATTGACGGGAAGCGCGCAAAACTTCAGCAGGTCAGGTCAAACTGATTATATCAGAGTTTCCTTTCCGGCGGCCGCCAACGCTATTGTTCCTTGTATGTTCGTTACTCGATCCATTGAACGAGTTACCCGCGCAAATAACTGTCACAATTTGATGCATTCCTAGGCCAAAGATAGATACTATCAGCTGCCACGCCCCAAACAAAATAGAAGAATAAGATATTTGTTGAATTGAAAATTGGAAAAACGGAAATACGTATTGTGGGAAATAGAATTTGTTACAGGAAAATGTAAATGGCCGTAAAGTGCCATCCTCGCGGCAGTATACACCTGTTTCCTATATTTCAATCTCAGACCAAAGATTTTAAATTTTAAAAATAGGCCTAAAAGTTAATAATCAAGATGGTGAAACCATTTGAAATTGAAATTAGCTCCATTTCGATTTTCTTTTTTGAAGGTGCAAATTTCTTTATTGGATGGCCACGGATTCTAACCTCCGGTTACATAGTTTATATTCATTAATTTCTGTATACATATGAACAGAAGCACTACAAAACAAGTGAGATGTTAGTATCTGCTTTGACATTAGTAGAGAATGGCTTATATCAATTCGTGTTCACTTCAGTGCCTTCCAAATGTTTGTACACTTGCAATGTTGAGGAGAAAGCATGTCATTACAATGTCTAACGAAACCATTTTCGCGCTGAAGAGTATCTTCGTCAGTTGTTTACATGTAACATTTTCTACCGATATGAACATTGACCGATTTGAAACAGGCAAGTGTTACGATAATTACAATGATAGTTAGCGATATACTCCTTCCTCAGAGGCTCCCCTTGCCTTTGTATCTTATAAAACTGCCGATATGCAAGTTACTGCAGCTGATTTATTAAGAAGTTAAAAGAGATTTATATACAATAAAGTGATGACGCAATACCGCCAAACAAGTTCATACTAGATATAGTAATCGGTACATTCTCCCTGAAGATCATAATAACACTTGTACTTGTAGGCGTTGAGGGCGCAACACACAGGAAAATAATAACATATACTCGTACCTTCCAATAAGAACGATTTTCAAGATTCAAAATCTTGTACTTGGCGACATCACACAGGTTAAATGCAACTGCCAAATCCAATGCCGCTACGACAGCCAAAGCTTTAGGTATAAAATGTAACATATATAGCATTATTTTAAGAAGCACTATGTATATGTACGTGTTTGTGTGTTTGTGTGTGTGTGTGTGTGTGTGTGTCTGTTTGGTACTGTGATTACAAGGAGTTTCAAAACACAATTATACATTTAACCACATTTCCCTTGTTATTAATTTCTTTTAGTGTTTTTGTCAATACAAAAAAAATAACTAACCTGGCAACGCAGCCCTTAAGATGGTTTCTTCGATATTGTTCAAATTGGCATCGTCCATTTGAACTACGGTTATCTTAAAGAAAATGTGCAAGATTTACATTAAATTTGCTTTTAGTCCAAGTAAACCATCAATACCTGTAAGGGTGCTTGAATGGTATTGTAACGACACATGTACGTGTGTATGAAAACGAGTATTTTTAAATGATCAAATTTATTTCATTAATTTTAAAATATCATGATGAATTGCTAAAATACAAAATGTACCTATAACCGATTGTCTCTTTTCAGGTTTCTGTTTCATGTCTACTTTGCTTATATGTCCATAGCCTTAGTCATGTCACGAAGAATCTTAATGACAAAATATCGACGATAGGGTCAAGGGACTCTGCCAGTTGAAAATACGACATAGAAATCACGATATATATTGAATTCGTACGATTAAATACTGTTTGTCCGATGATTTATACCAGAAGATTGCACTATCGGGATCCAGCCACTTAATATAGTTGTAGCTAAATAAACAAGCTATTGAAAAAATCACATCGAAACTTCAAGCGGGTCTTGCCATCACTTGGGTAAATAGGTCCATTCGAAACAGAGAAAATGAGAATGGATTTAAATTAATGTTTTAAAATAACATACCAGATTTCTATGCCGACTATCACTGATTTCCTTCAAAAGGTTGACACAACCGTCATCGTGTGTAATGTTCCATTTTTGAATATAATGAAAATCGTTCTTTAAGTCTTCGACAGAGTCGCTGAAGAAGAGGAAAGCGAAAAGATTTTTTAACACATTGAGTTTTTTTTTATTATATTAGAAAATGTCGATCATTGACGAGATATTAACTTTTGGTGTTCTGGCATCATATGGTTGCATAATTGTCAAAAATTAGATTTCATACACACTATATTCTGAATAGCTTTCAAACGTGTATATATGAAAAGTAGAAATCGACTTTACAATTATGTTGCCTGGTACAAAATGAGTAAATTGTTCTATTTGAATATACATAACAAAACACAAACCCTTTTCCATTATTTTTAAGAACGTAAGAACTCAGAGCTTTTACAATGTCATTCGATTATAACACCATTGTGATATAAAATGACGCTGTTCTAAAATATGAAATCTGACTAGATGCCATTTGCAAGAAAAGTTAAGGACTTTATCGGCTTCCTGTGTGGAATTCTTACTTGTCATTGAATTCGTTGTTATCCATTAGACGTATAGCCTTGACGATAATATCAGCAGCTCCACCGCTTCCTTCAACAACAAATACGTGTTTGTTATCTACTTTGTGACCTGCATCGTTCTTCTTCTTTTCCACAAGAGCAGAGTGTACGGTTTCTATTGTTCCATAGTCACTTGTACAACTACCAATAAAACCGGTATGACATTGTTTTCCTTGTCGGATCTCTTGGTATCTGTAATACAAACTTCGTATACATCAGGCCACCCGAATGATATTCCAATGTTACATACTCGATGCGTTCCCGCAAAACAATGTATTTAGGGCAATATCACATTCGCTAATAACTAGAATATAAATGTAATAAGTACCACTTTGCTGTATGCACATCACACATATCCAGTTTAAAGCTGAGAATAAATACTGCAGACATCAGGAACTATTTAATGACGCCGACAAATTTGCGCCGACAACACTGAAAAACTAGTGATGATTATATTTCACTTTGTGGCAAGTGCCGGAGTATCTATTACATAATACAAAAGTGAAAACCGTTCCAAATGCATATTTGTAAACTTTGACAACGTGAGAAGTTGTCGCACTTAATATCAAGTTTGATAAAGACTGAAGAAATGAACTAGCGAAAGGCATTATGATTTCGTATTACGTATACAAAGACTAGCACACTAAAGAAAGGTTAAACAATACTTTGGTGTCACAGAGCACGTTTGTTCGCCATTAATAAAAGTGAGTTTCTACAAATTCGGTAGTTTCTGACTTTTTATCTACTAAGCTTAAAAATATAATCATCATATTCGTAGTCATACAGTGTAAGAAGACGTTCAAACCAGCTTTGCTCATGAAGTAATTATTTCTAACGTACGAGGCGCCAAATGTAAAAAAAAAAATTACACAATCACCTATATTTCAGAGATAGAACAGTCATTAAATGTATATAGAGAGTACTTTTTAATGCACACACACACACACACATATATATGTATGTATACATAATATATATATATATATATATATATATATATATATATATTATATATATATATATATATATATATATATATTTATATATCACATAACCATGGCCGTATCCATGTCTCCTCTGACGCGTCGTGACGTGGAACGTAAAACATCAGTCTGATACGGCACGTTATACGTCATCAATTGTTGTTTATTTCCGGGGACTTTTTTTTCAAAATTGCGACCTCTGTATGACAACAAATTTGCCTACGATGTTCTGTCCGAGCCCGAAAAGTGGGAGGGCTTTGAAGCAGAGGGAAATGTGGGGTTACATTATTAAATCACATGTGCTTATATGCAATTTTTATCGCTGAAATGATTTATCGAACATGCTACAAGCATGTGGGCATTCATACACGAATGATGTTCGATAGTCTGTTCAGAGCTGCTGGACGGTCGGTCAGCGGGCAGCAACGTCTGCGGCGCACAGGCGGGACTTCCTGCGTCAGCAAGCTGCGTCCGGTACATTGCAGACGCCGACGCTGGAAAATTTTCCTCCCCCAAAAAAGAGATCTTTAACTAATAAACTGTTTAAAATTACAGTTACCATTAAAGATTTTCCTTGTAAATATTGATCTGAATGGTAAATATTTATTTTTCGATGCAACTTCCTAGAAAATAACAAAACTTGTGTCGAAAACTATCCTGCAAAAAATGTTTCCCTGACAACGCAATGCTGCTTTCCATCATGTCTGCTGACGAAAATCTGCAAGAACTGTTCCTCCTCTCTCAACTGCTATCTGACGAAGAAATATTTCAAAATTTGCCTCCCGAGCCAAGTCTACCACTGTAGCAACCTGACCACAACGGTATGTTGATTATTCTGCCCTTTTCCAAGCCGAGTTCATTGAACAACAAAAGAAACGAAATACCGTTCCAAATACCAACACAGCAATGAAGCAGTTCGAGCAATGGTTGAAAGCAATGCGACCAACTGAAAACCGCCCAATCTCTGATATTCCGCCAGCCGAGCTTGATGAGTACTTGGCATCCTACGTTTTCGGAGCAAGGCAAAAAGATAAGAATGAATATGAACCCAACACTCTACCAGCGAGGTATCGACTGCTTCCTGCAAGACAGTGGATACGGACATTCGATCATCCGTGACAAGGAATTTGAAAAATCGCGTAAATGTCTTGCAGCCAAACGCGTTTCTCTGAAAAAGCAGGGAAAAGGAGATAAACCAAATGCTGCCGAACGGCTGACCGACGAAGAAATAAAAATACTAACGGAGCAAGGTATCATCGGAAGATCAACCTCCGAGTCTCTGTTCAATGCCGTGTAGACAAACAACACGAAGATGTTTGGGTTTCGCGGCGGACAAGAAAACAGACAGTTGAAGTGGGGAGATGTTGTGCTCAAAACAACTGCAGGAGGGCTGGAATATCTTGAATTTAATGAGAGAGAAACTAAAACACGATGGGTCAGGCAGGTGGTCCAACCAGACCTTTCAATCCTAAGACATTTGCGACTCCCGACAACAAGGATTCGTGCCCGATCGAAACGTACCGCCAGTTCGCCAGTCGCCGACCAACGGAAATGAGCACACCAGAAAGTCCGTTTTACCCCGTCATCAACTACGTTCCCGTAAACGACATCTGGTACAAAAAACTTCAAATGGGGCAGAATAGACTTGCCAGTATTGTCAGAACAATGACCAGTAAAGCATGCATTGCTGGCAAGAAAACAAATCACAGTATGAGGAAAACGGCCATCACTAACTTTCTTCACGCCATGAGAGAAAATGCCGAGAGAGTTTGACCGGTTGACCTCGCTGTTAATTTTATGCAGGAAATTACAATAACAATGCTTGGTCGAATGACGTAGTGCCTTGAGGGCGGGATAGCCAGTGGTATAGGGGGAGGAGTACCTTCAAGATAGTGATAAGTGGTGCGGATTACCGTCGCCTAGGTGTCTGGCGTATACGCGTGCCAAAAGACACCTATGGTTGATTTTCGGTTGACCAGTCTGATGGCACAGTTGCAAATACCTGGACTGAACTATTCTGTATTTTGTAGGTGTCGTTGGCACTTTGACAATAAAAGTAAAGATGCACACATATTGAGTTAATTGTCTTGTTTATGAGCGGCCAGTATTTCCGACGGCATAAATTGTGTGCATTTGCCCTAGAATAAATGATTTCGAATAAAACATCGCGAATGTAACCACATTCCTTAAGCTCGACGTACACTTAATTGCCCCAAAGAGCCATGGAATCGCCCGACTTCGATATGAGCCTGCAGAAATTTCAAAATGCCAGATGACTTTATTTTTATAAACATAGACAGTATAGCGAGAACTGTCTATGGTAGAAGAGAAGAGAAGAGTTCAATGGCTCAATGGCTCCCCCAAGTGTTTACACGACCGAAAGTGCGAGGTAAGTTGATATTGTACACTTTAAAAATGCGATACGTTATCTCGTCACATGCACCCGTCCTTTACATTTGTTTGTTTTGTTTTTTTCAATTACTGTTTGTCAGTGATTTTATATGGCATGAGCCATCTTCGGCATCCAAAAGCCATTTTTTGGCTTTTTATGTCTACCCGTTTTGTTAATGTTGTTGATGATGATTTATTGTTGGTGGTAGCGGTGGCGGTATTGCTGTTTTTTATCCCTGAAGTTATTGGTTTTATAGTTCTGGTGTCAAACTTCGAATAAATTGCCAAGTACCTTGACCAAAACCTAAGTGCCCGCTATTGATATGCATCATAAGGTAACAAGTGAGAACGGCCCCACACCTCGTCCGAGAAAACGGCCCCGCGGCAGCACGTGAATCGTCGCGATGACAAAGCCTGCTTGTACCAGGCAAACGAATTTCAATAAAACAGTAATAGCAAAAAGCGAAGCCGTAGCTGCACAGACTATATTCTGTGTTCGATGACAAAAAGTAATCAATCGAGTATGCAAAATACACGTGTAGCGTAGTTTTGACAGCGATCCCTGGCGACAGGGCTCTGGTGTGGAGACACAAAGCTCGCTTTGGTTTACTTGATCTAGCGTCTTTCCCCGCTGTGCCACCCACATAAAATATAATTATTAAGATGAATGTTTGGATACAAATCTAAGTTTTCAAGGGTCGGATGGGAGGCTTTCATTTCGTAGTGAGGCGGGTTAAGTTGCGGTGCCAAACTTTATTGTGAGGCCGTTTTTGGTGTGTGGCCGTCCCCGTCTCGGGGCTGTTCTCGGAGCGGGGACGTTTTCTCTGGTTTTCCGTCATACTAGCATTGAATGTTGAAGGCCTGCTAAAAGTACTCGTGACAAATCTCTAACTAATAGAAACAATTGTCATCTTGTCGTTTATTGCCAAACAATATTTAGCATTTGTCTGCAGGGGCAGTATGGATGTTCAGATGCGAGTTAAAATTTGATTCACGAATCCCGTTCGTGTCCCAGTTAGTTTTTCTAAAAACTTGGACTATGGTCTTGTATGCCTTTTTTTTCTCGGCCAGACCAAATTTAATACCTACCCAGACAAAAGTGTCGTAATGTTTGTGTATCGAACAGGCGCACTGCAGAGTAAATTAAAGTTCTATCGCCCAATGGTCATGAAATCATTCAGGATCACCATTTTGCCTTGACTTTTGACAATGAACGGACATAGACGAATAGAACTTTGCTTTTAATACTCCTTTATTTCCCCGCATGATCGACGTCACTATTACGTACATTTGGTCACAGGTCACCCAGAAAAAAATGAGTGGGTTCAATGATACTGTGGCCGGAAATTTTTTCAGAGCGAGAAATTTTCGCAAACTTCGCGAGGGCAAAAGAACGCGAAAACTATCCTTGGGATATATGTAAAAAAAAAACAACATTGCGTGATTTACATCATGACATGTAACACATTCAATGCCATGATCACTGAACTGTTATAGTAAGCCTGTCACCTTGAAGGTAATACTGTAGATAACACGAGGGCTTCAAACGCACAATGGTACAAACAACACCACAAGTGTGGCCGTCCCCGTCTCGGGGCTGTTCTCGGAGCGGGACCGTTTTCTCTGGTTTTCCGTCAATGTTTTCCACCACGGACAAATGGTAACAACACTGAACAAAACCTGAATTATATGCTTGTCAAACCAGTTTGTGTCAGTGCCGCCGGTCACGCGCACCACCCAAAAGTTTGACCGTCACTTAATATCGAACAGTATTCAAAGAAACAGTCCTACTAATTACTGCCGTCCCTGCCCGTCATTCTTCTAGCAATGCCCGTCACGAAATTGGCCTTTTCAATACAGTAATAGGTCGATATCTTAATATTCCACAACATTTGTTTGTGATATAAACTTATAAAATCATAGTCCAGGGCCCCCAAACCGCCGATCGATTTACGACCCGATAGTTATGCCGCTGACGCTGATATTCACCGTTGGTTGCCTGTGTGTGCGTATATGGACAGTCTGCATAGCCCTTGAATGTGGTCTCGGTTTTGATCAAACTTACAATTAAGGAGTATATATCAAAACAGATAAATGATTTATGTTTTCACATGGATTCAAAAAAGTTTCGCCCCGGTGTTCATTTCGCCCTGGAATTCCATCTACCCACCCTTTGCAGAGTAGTAAGCTTATTGGGCAAGTAAACATGGATGCGCCGGTGCGATTCAACGATCAACCTGTATATCGGATCGAAAGTCAAAAATTTTACGGCTCGGACTATGATTTTACAAGTGTATATAGAAAGTATAAGGCGCGGGGTATTATATATTGACTGATTACTGTAGCTATGATAGGCTACATTCAGGACGGGCAGCGACGGGCAGTAATTAGTAGGCAAAACAGGTGGTTTTCACCGTGGGCAGAACTCGGTGCAATGATACTGAACATTAATAGTAAGCCCGTCACCTTGAAGGTAATACTGTAAGTGAAACAAGGACTTCAAACGCACGATGATACAAACGACACCACAAGTGAAACGTACACATAGAAATACACGCGTTCCTACGTTGTGCCCACCCGGGCCACGCGATTAAAATATGACTGATACTGCTGGATAGTGTTAATAGGGTCGGTAAACAGTCAACTAATAGTTTATTGACTACCTGGGTGATTGGCAGGTCTTGTCCAACGACGCATATGCAAAGCAGGCCAAAAGACAAAAGCCCCCAAAGTTATTGACAGCTGGCCAGGGGTCACCATGAATACGTAATGAAGCTTCACTACGCAGAACTGCGTAGTCAAGCCCTTCTTAACCGGTCAAACTCTCTCGGCATTTTCCGGTATGGCCAGTGTTCCACCAACGCGAGTCCGACAGCTCTCCGGTCACAGCAATGAACAGTGCGTCAACAATTACGCAGTACCATCGCTTGAACAACAACAAGAAATGTCGAATGTGCTCTGCAACTCAAATACCTCTCAACTATCACACTACACACCAGGCCCTCGTCTCACCACCCCGCCTCACGCCGTGACAACATAGTCAACGGAAAATACTTTCCAAACGCAGGCTGCGGCAACAGCTGGCATTTTCAGTGGCACAGTCATATACGCGGCTATTTCACGGTCAACGACACGACTGGTAATTGTCAGCCAAATTCTCCACCAACAAAAACGTCGTAGGGCAGTCATTTATGACACGGCTAGGTGGACAATTTCCAGGAGTAAAACTCATACATGCTATGTGTTCAGCAACATTCAAGATTGACAATTTCTGATGGTTTTTTTTGGAATGATTTTTGGTATATATATATATATATATTATATATATATATATATATATATATATATATATATATATATATATATATATATATATATATATATATATATAATCTCAGTCTATATATATAAATTTTTCATCTGTTCTATCCCCATAATAAGCGTGATTGTGCAAATTTTTTTTTTTTAAATTTGGCGCCTCTTACTAGCAGCATACCATCTTTCCGAAGTTCGTCTCGGGCATTTATTTCTATGTATCGCTCAAGGCTGGCCCTTAAATTAATATATGTTGATTCAGACTCCTCGGCATGGTCAACCAATATGAAGTGTGAGCTGTGATAATCTAATGGTTGCTGGGTTCCCTCATGATCTCCCTTTCTACAGTCTCGTTTACTGTACTTGGCAGGCCAAAGGCCTCCCGTCAACTGTTTATCAAAAAAGCAAATACATTCGATTATAATACTCATTGGTGATTGTTGTATCTAAAATATACCCGTATTAGAACATAGAAAAATGTAGTAGCATAAACAAGAATATAATATTTTCCCGCAGTTAACACCATTCTTCATAAATGCAAGCTAGCCTATGGCAAGTGCATACAACACACCATATTCACTAATCTCCCGATTCAAATATGAATTCCATGAAGTGGTTGTGTTCACACTTTTTACAAGTTCAATAATACGCCTGTTTTCAAAACATGGGTTTCTCTGAGGTGTAGATAGATAGATAGATAAGTTTATTTCAGTACTGATGGTCTCCTGCCTAAATGTACAAATCAACCTAAATTACATAATACACACTCGCGCAAACACACACACAAACATATATATTTAATATATATATATTTAATATATATATATATATATATATATATATATATATATATATATATATATATATATAATATATAGTGGCACTTTTTGTAATTTATACCTCCCTCGAGCTCTTATTTTTGAGCTTAATTTGAAATATCGATATTTCACTTACTGAGGAGTTTGTCAGAGCATCTCTGTTGGTTGTGACATTCCAGTCGGCGATGCTCAAAATAATTACTTTCTTCTCTTCTGTTCTGCCATATTCCCATTGCATATCACAATCTGAAGATCCGCCATTTATGATCCATGCACCTAATATGTCAAATGCCGATATGGACAAAAATAATCATGACTACATAAGAAATGAGTGGTTCGATTCTAAATTTCTGTGACTATTTGCTACGGACATTCATACTGGTGTCTGACTGCACAAATTATCCCACATAACTCAAACACATTGTTAACTTTCAGTCAGGATGCATACTCTTGGTTGGTTATAATTATAAACAAAAATCATTCTGCTTATTAATTTATGATTACACCACAAAAATGCCACAGTTTAGCTTTCGGAGACTAAGTGAGGTATAGTTATCAACGTTTAGTTGTCCAGACACATGGTCTATCATGTATAAAGATAAAACTTTACCATTCTTCATTTTAGTCACAGAAAGAAGTAACATACTTAAAGAAATAACGAGAGCAACTAGCCTGTAGTTTCAGCAGCTTTTACCAATCCTAGGTTGAACAATGTATTCAGTCTGCCTTCCTTCCACCACCTCAAGTCTTTTGCACCAATGAGAGAAATTATCATTTCCGGTATGGGAGTTTTCCACTCTTCAATCAGAAGCTTCCAGAGGATATCAACGGGCGTGTCATCAGCCACGCGGATGTACTGTGATAAAGCATAACGAGTAATCGGTCTTGTATGATAACCTCTCAAAAACTGATACAAATCACAAGTTGATCCGTTCTTGTATTTATTGGGTGTATTGATTAATTTTGATGCCATGTGCGCTTTAAAATATCCTTAAACGACAGATTTTGAACGGGTTTACGCTATTTTTACAATTTATTTGTTTTAATGCGAATATTTTAACAGTAATATGTAGACAAAATATATACATGTGCGTTAGAGAAGACAAAAGTAATCTCAAATCTCATGAGGGTAACAAAAACGTTCTCTAGGACCTAGTTGAATCTGTGTCCGTAACAAAAAATTTACAGACAGATAGATATACGTAACTGTGTTGGATGGGAATTTGTATGTACATGGTGAAAACGTAAATCATTTTCTGTGTAAAAATTTGACACAAGTGAAATGAAATTTTAGGCTGTTTTACATGTTTAAAATCAGGGCATAAAAATATTTTTAAGAAAATGGTAAACTTTCAACGTTTTTTAAATACATTACTACGTAAAACACTTTTGACATCGCATGGGAGTTAATTTCAGTGGTAGGTAGCTGCGTTTTCACGCCATGTTTACTTTGTGTCAGATTAACTCACAACTTGACTGACTCGAAGTATGAAGATGGTGATTTTTTCAATCAATTGACCCGATGAATTTAATCGGGGTATAGATTTTTAAGTGATTATTTGTTTATTGTTGTTGACCATTTTTTGCCATGTCATGTTACTTTTTTGGATTATAATAATACCCAAATAACGTCACTCTAAAGATGGGTAGGTAAGCTCTACTCGAAGGGATTTAGCGTAAAAATAGGCCAAGGAATTAAATTTGGGATAAGAATAATACTTTGTTTGAGTGTTTGTAATAAAAAAGAATATATATTGTCTCACTAAAGGTATGGTTATAAAATTGTCTACTCTAGTAAAAATATCATATGATGTTTGGATAAAAGAATGCACTTGACCAAAGCAGAAGGCTCAATTTTGAAATGGTGCAGACCAGGGTTGATTATGTGCAGCTACTCCGCTCTGAGCAAGCTGCCAGACCAGGCAAGTAAGGAGTCATTTGCGTGTAATAAGGGTTTCGAGATCGCAGATTTGTAGTCAATTGGACCCTATCGGTCAAACGGACTAATGTGATGATCTGTCGTATGCCATATGCATTATCTCATAGACTGATTTATCTCAGAAACCCTTCTGTATTTTTTAAAATTTAGTTGTCTGTGATACATAGTGATACATACTTTTGTTGTTTTTTAATAATCATTTTATCTGTTTTTACTTGATATTTAGTTAATTTATCCACTTTTACTTTATATTTTGTTGACTTTTAGTCAATTTTGCTAAAGCTACCGTCTGTGCGTGCGCGCAATTGAAGGACTAAATGTTAGTTGAAGAATCAAAATGGACGCCATCTTATTTCTCGGTCTGGTCAGATTTTTTTATGTTGTGAACGTTTCAATGTGTATTGGGATCACGGTCCCTCCACAAAACGGTCAAGAAACGCTTTTGTTCAAAGGTGCTAATCACCTACACAGTTGCAACAGTCCGCGTTGCGGTGGACGGTGGAAGCGAATGACGTCATAGGCATGTAAGCGTCTTGTTTCAGCGGCGTCTTTTGATACGGTCCCGCTCTGGTATCCTATGATATTCAGACAATCAATCTACTCCATTTTCATCTTTCTGCACTATTTCGCATGTATTTGAAGACTTTTGTGTCTACGTGACAAATTGAGTAAAACAGTTTCTTAAAGATC
Source organism: Ptychodera flava (assembly GCF_041260155.1). Taxonomy (NCBI): domain Eukaryota; kingdom Metazoa; phylum Hemichordata; class Enteropneusta; family Ptychoderidae; genus Ptychodera; species Ptychodera flava. The sequence goes on from NC_091930.1 coordinate 4,439,338, forward strand.
TAGGTCGCTATCGAGAAATCTTGGATAGTATTTTACGGCTGAGTTCAGCAATGAGGTGATCTTTACCGACGCCATGCATTTTGGAAACAATGTGAATTTTACTCTCGCGTTTGTTTTTTCACCTTCCATCAAAAAAGTAAGTCGTGCACCTCCTAACAAGACAAAGACTTCGAAAAACTAGGGAATCGTGTTGTGTTCATATTTTGAAACCTAATTCGACAAGAAAACTCGTCATTTTTGCCGCGTTTGTATTTTCAACTGAAAACTAAATGGCGTCGCTTGGGATCGACGAGTCGTATCTGCATTACATAGGAAAATTCTGAAATGTCCCCCTTAACTCCTTTTAATATCGATTTAACATGATAATTCCTCAGTTCCAAACTTTGAGAGTTCGATTTGAAATTTTAATCGTTCTCAACAAAATGCAATACACAAAATCAAGGAACTCTTACGATGACCTTGTTTTTGCAAAGTGCTCCCATTGGCCGTGCGTCGACACATTGAGAGTTGGCGTTATGGTAATAGTGCAATTATTATTAGTTATTATTATTATTTTATTATACAGCCTTCAAAAGAAGAGAATACAAAAACTAATACAATGACAATTTAAAAATCACCTATTAAATGAAAACACTCTGTAAAAGACAAAAAAATCCCAAGTTTAAAATGGTCTTAATAACATATAAAGACGATGACGAATGTATGTATCTTTGGCAAGTAACATGTTTTTTTCTCCCTTTTTTCTCCTTTATCGATCGTTCAGAGGTGTCACGTTCGTCCCTATCGATCGTTCAGTCATCTCAAAGTAGGCAATCATGTTCATTACGGAATCTGTTCTTTCCTATAAACGCATGTTACTGTCGAACCCAATGTTTTGATTTTGTCGACCTTTCGAATTCTCAGACCGCCAAATTTATAGAACCTAGAAATCCTACAAGTGTCGATATGTTTTGATGACACAACCTCCCCATGTTTGGGCGCCAAACTCTCTGTCGTGGATTTTCATCTTCCAAAATGAAGTTCCAATCAACATGGGATTTGTCCAATTTGACGAAATCATCTCCAAACTTGTACATAATGTCCCTCACGCTGCGTCACTCCAGGTGATCTCTCAGAAGACGCACATGTAAATGAATTTTGACCTTTTAGACGCATGCGCATACAATAATCAGAATGCATTTTGGGAGAATTAAGTTTCTGCTTACGATAATTTTATGCACGTAACTGTTAACACCTTCCGCCACGTGCATGATAATCAGGGATTATCCCCATCAGTAAAATCAACAGACAGCCCAATCGAAACCCGGACTATAACAAAAGAAAGTAGTGGCGTTTCTTGACCGTTTTGTGGAGGGACCGTGTTTGAATATGTTTCATAAATATAAAGCTGACAGTGATAGTACATTTACCGCCATCGCGTATTTTTGGTACAAAGGCGCCTTTGATTGACTGAAGAATGATAGCTCCTTAGGTGGTAATCACCTGGTACTGGCGATTTTATTTCTTTTGGTGGCAGACATATCAGTTCTACAGAGGAAGGGCAATCAACTTACCAGTAGTAGGTCAGAGCCATGCCTAATATGCGCATGCGCATATAGCTAGTTAGCGTTGTTTTGAAGGGACTAAATGTGAGTTGAAGAATCCAAAACGGACGCCATCTTGTTTCTCATATTGGTTCGAAATTTTAGGTTTTAAACTTTTAAGCGTTTATTTGATTATGTCTCGTCAATATGAAGTCAACAGTGATGGTACTTTTGTCGCCATCGCACATTTTCTCGATACGAAAGGCTCCTTCAATCAACTGAAGAATGATGGCCTCCGTGAACTCACCAGGTACTCACCCGGTACCGACGAATCCATATGTTTGATGGCAAGTTCTACCGAGGAAGGCAATCGTCCAGCCCGTAGTATAGAGCTGGGTTAGAGCGCGGCCACACTTAGTATGCACTTGCGCATGTAACTAGTTAGCGTCGTTTTGCTGTTGAGGATGTGGCAATCCTTTGATATAGCGATGTTTTGAATTTTCCGTCACTATTTTCTTTTAATTTCCACAGGTGGTGTTGATTTTAATTGACTTTGATCACTAAAGGCATTGTGACAGTGCTTATAAGTCGATCGATTGTAAGTTGTAAGTATTTTGTGTTTTTCATGATAAAATAAGATTTTTTACACCATTTTATTCGAAATAGCTACACGGAGGGAGGGAAATCCCTCCCTGTAGCCCGCGCATCCATAACAATGGTCATTGACACATAAATGGCTTACGCGTAGCGGATTGTGCAAGCAAGCATGGGCAGTGGGTCATAGACAGTTGATTGCACAAGCATTGGATTGAGCAAGTCTCGGTGACCTATATATGACTCAGTGGTGGAATGTATTCACATTCCGAAGGTATCGCAACATTCACACGAATAAGGATTGCAACAGAGGCCATTGGTCCTCATTTTCCATGCTACCCCTACAGAGTCACATTCTAGCTCTTCTGGCTACATGTAAGTATAAAAATTCTGACTACAAAAGACGATGAATGGTACATCCCTGCGGAGACCCCTTCGGAATGCTGCGGAGTCATCCTTCTAGCTACATATAAGTATACATAATTTTTTTTATTATCCCTACGGAGTCATCTTCAGAATTCTGTAGACTCCCTGCTATAACCCTACGGAGTCTGTTTGCAGTGTCTTGTGCAATACTGCTTTTCAATAACTGTCGCTTAGCAGCCTGTGATGTCATGACAAAGGTCTGACATTCTGCAGCTTTCATGAATTTTTTTCTGAACTCGGGAGACAACTTTCATTTTCTCTAGAATAGAATAGAATAGACTTTAATCTACTATTTTCAACAGAGACTATTGCATCACTGATAACATAAACATGGGCAAATTTAGTATCATTGCGAGCGTCGTCGGTAATCTTCACTGATGTAGCTTTTTTCTGATTTCAAGTTGTAAACCATCTTTTGTGTTAGTTACCCTTAATCCACTTCCATGAAATCCAATCTTTAAAGCTACGCAAATCAATTAGCAAACAGAATTTATTCTTCAAATAATCGACCTTATCAATATCAATTTCACAACAATCTTTATCTTCCCCAAAATACCGCCGTGTTTCTGTCCAATAATCCATCGGCATCATCTTCTGTGCATATATTTTTTTTATTTGCAATACCCTCAATAGTGACAGAAACGAATTCAATGGCCGGATCAATAAGAACTTCACTGATCTTTAGTGAATAGTATTAATATACCTCTCATGCTACGACATGGTACATTAACATTTTCATTTATAATGATATATGAACACTTTTGTACTAAAGTAGTCCACATATTCATAGAGAAAACTTTGCCGGCTGGATCTCTCGTGAGGGTGTCATCCTAATAGTTTCATCTCTATATTTTCCTATTTATAATTGGGTGCAATAACATGATTACTGACGAGTAATTAGGAGGCTGGCACAAACGTAATTTCCCAGTCGATATTACTACCTAACGCTGACGGATATGCAACCCCATGGCCTGTTATGGGGGGATGAGTCAGACGAATGGCATCTTTTGTTTTGTACATGTCAAAATGTAAATAATCATCAGTGACGGCAGCATGTGCATTTGCCGCACCACTTCTAAATTTTCTTAGATTCTCATTCTGAATACCGTAAAGTGTCATGTTTGTTCTCTCCTTTTTATGTTTGAAGAGATCACGATAACATTTGATGGGATGGTAGTTACTCAGATCGAGAAGTTTCAGCCCCGCAAATTTTATAATCATAAGCTCAATTATATTTGTTGCAACATTTTGTACTACTCATGATCAGTTATATTCATGGCCTGTTACTACGAGATCAAAAACCAAATCTGAAGTATCTGGAACTAGGAAAATCCCACTTTCTAACTTAAAACATCTCACGTAAAGCCTCTGGCCTGGCTTCGCCTTACTTGGATTCAGAGTAACCACATGATGGGTCCTTTCTGCTTTTTGTGCCTGCAATATTTAGCTGCTAAAATTCGGTAACAATGATCTATTGTACCAAATTTTTACTTTCGTGCATTGTATATAGAGTGTTGGAAGAAAAAAAGAAAAAAAAATCATCTTTACATTAATATTTCCATCTGACTGAAATATGAATCTATTACCCGTGTCGCGAATCAGTCAAAGAATCCAATATTCTTGGAGATGGTGAGCCTCCATGTCATCTTAACGTCCTGGAATACGTTTATGGATTCTAGTCGATTAAAGAAGTTAGTGTTTTGACATTCCTTGATGTTATGATATAGATTATCATCTTTGAGTTTCACACCTGGATTTGCTCGAAGGATATGTCGATTTACTCGCCAAAGTTTATACCATTCCAATTCGACAGAGAAACCAAAGAGGTCTTTATTTTTAGAAAGAAAGTTTGCAATATTCTTTTCACCAAACATGCCTCCATATCAATACATAATTTTATTTATTATAACTAATTTTAAACCAGTTAAAAATAAGCATAGCTGTTCTCAAACGAACCCGACCACCCATCTAGCTGTTTTTAATAGAAAACTGACAAGGGATGCGATTAAACAGGAATTGCAGCAGCACTTTTTGCGGCAAGGGTTTTAACCATTTGCAAAATTGCTGTACAATTTCCTTCGCTTTGTGTATACTTTGGGCGCGCCTGAGCCATTGTTTGCCCCAGAGCCACCAGCCGACCCCCTCCCCCTGTAGTCTCAGCCAGGGCAATTGTTGATATTGTCATTCTAAGGGCAGCAAGTAATGCAACTATTGTAATACCATTCTGTTTAAATAACTCTGTCAGCTTCAGCCTGAGTGACAGTTCTGGATAGGAAATTACATCATGAAGAGACCTAGTCGTAGCTAGTCTTTCAAGTGTCCAACTGATCATATCATGTTGCACTTCCATTCGATCATTAACTTTAGCTAGTCCTGTTGTGAGTTCCGGTGTAAGCTGTGTCTGCTCTGACAGAATTTTCTCTCTTTCATTGTAAAGTTCATTAAGACGCATATTCGCCATCGCTAATTCATCAACAAAAGTAGTCAGGATTTAAATTGTTTCATTTATCGATTTTATTTTCAAAAGCTTGTATTTTATGTGCATTACCGCTAGCATCATGTCTTAAGAGTGTCAGCTCATCTCTGATTTGTCCCATATCGCGGGTGTCAGATCCTAGACCGGTATTCTATCATTTAACGCATCTTCTAAACGCGATGTAGAAATAACATGGCTGGCCTCATCACCGAGTACATTTCTCACAAACTCACATTTGCATGGGTAATTTTTTATTGTTTTTCGCATAAAATGTCTCTCCAAACTTTTTTTGTAGTGGGATAGTTTTGTAATACAGTTTTTCTTTAAAAAAGTGTAGTTTCATTATTCATATAATCTCTTACTGACCGATATTATGATATTTCATGAATTTTTTCAATCAATTGCACTCTAATTTCTCTCATCTGACTAGTTTCTGTCTAAATATCCCACTGCGGAGGGCTGTCGTGTGAGCTGTCAACCTGGAAAGGGTCGGATTTGTTAAAGCTTGTTTCAGCTACATCAGTAGCATCAACATCCAAATTAGTATCATCTAAATACTTGAGTTCTATACTTTCTTCTCTCCCTCTTTCTGCCATATTGTGTCTCCATGTCAATGTTACCTCAATTTTTTATCATCCCTTACATATACAGTAAAAATGCACATCTCAGTTGTTGCAAGTGTTGAACAAATGGCGGACTATATAAAAAGAACTAGCGCTGTGTATCGCAGCAATTGTAAATTGATGTGACGAATTGATATGGCTCTTACTATGACTAAGGGAATTCTTGTAAGTTAAGTCGTCATAGCAGCCATTCCAACGGTTCCTATACTCATTGCCTCACTCCTATAACAGATGTTGTCATTGATGTAATACAATCGAAAACAGGAGTATAAAAAAAGACGTAAAACATATAAACAACATTACGTCCAATATAAACAGTTGCTTACACAAATACAAGAAAAAGCCCTAACAACAGAAAACGCCTCAGACCTTATTCAGAACATATTCAAGGAGACACTAGAAATTCAAAAACAGGAAGGGTTTAGTCCTCGCCTCGAGCGATACATGAGGCTGTACGGTTTAAATGGTTATGAAAGTTAACTCAGTCCTATCGGCCATGTTTCTCCCAGCCTTTCGCCCATGTCTGGATTATATAACTGCATACATTTGATATCATGTGGTGCCATCATTACTTTACTACGCTTTTCACTTCTAATCTCACCGGCTTTTTGTACAAACTGTACAAATTGTGCCTGCTCGGTCTCCTTCCTTCGGAACGCACTAGTTTCAAACAGATCCTTATAGTCTTCAAAGTTCAAATGTTTACAAACACAAACATCTTTTATCCCTTTATTTTTTCTCGTCTTCGAAGTTGGGTCCAAAAAGCATACACTTTCAAGCTGATGCCTACAAAATCAAGAATAGGTTCTCCATTCACCATTAAATTTGCCTATCATCTTTTTATTGATCTTTGGGAAATCGGGGGCTACCATGGGGCCACCCATCCCACTTGTATCATATCTCAATTCATTTCCATTCTTTTCGACATCTTCTCGGACTATGCCATTGAAAGTTATATCAGGAGAAGGAAGAGGAACACCGTATATGAAACTATCAGTATCCATGTAGGCTAATCGTATTCCAGGGAATCGCTCCCCAAAGTAATTGTAATGTGTTTCATACATATGCAGCTTAGAAAGTTCAAGCACTGTCACGCCAATGTAAACTGGCTTTACATATCGATGTTCATCCGTTTTTAGTTCCAGTAGGGCACTGTCGCAGGAATCACCATCCTCTTCACTAGTTATGAGAGTTTTATGTTTCATCTTTGGATTATGCTTCTGAATTTTTTACCACCACTATCGGTACTACTGTGACCTGTCACAAATTTAAAGTTTCTGTACTTTTGGACATCTTCTATTGTATTGCCAAACATAGCATTATTCATCAGATTATAGAATGTTTTTCAAAGTCTGTCTTTTCCTTTGCCCCATTTTAGTGTTAAAGTCAATATATTCCGCGAGACACAGCATCTCTTCAAAGGCGAGCGCCCAATGATTTTTGTTTCAGCTGCATCCCCAAATGAAGTTAGAATTCAAGTAACCTGAAATGTAAAATGTACATCTCTCTGTCCATTGGACTTGTAATCAGTCGACTGCTCTGCCTCAGAAATTCATAGTGATGCGGAGCTAGAGGAAGATCAGAATTTTTTAATGTAATTTGACTGAATATTCTTGGTCTACTTCTACAAAACAGGGTTGGAATCTATCCATTTCGCTGATAGGCAAGTTAGCCGTTCGAGCAAACCACTCTTCCGTCGTCATCCAATGAAATCCCCCACTGGCATTGGCTTGCTAATTGCCAATCCATAGAGATTGTTAGCATCAAGACATTTTATTTCAGACAATGGTTTCTCCGGATCACAATTTCCGCCAGTTGGGGCTGCTGCGTAAGCCAGATGATTTGTCCGTAAGTAATGAATATTACACTGACTGATACCACCTTGAATTCCCCTCTGAATGAAGGTCATCTGTTCAGCATCCTGAATGAGCTTAAACTTGTTACCCGTGTAAAGTAACATAGCATCCCATGTCAGGCCGGGTGTGAACATATAGTGTGCTGGATCCAGCTTATATGTGTCTAAATACGTGTTGCAGAAATTTTCAATATATTCACAAGAAGGAAGACATAGGTCTCACAATAGAATTCCATATAATCCTTAGGGTCTGGCTTCCCAATTCGTCCCATACTTGCAATTAAAGTTCATAATCGAACTCCGAGATCCCCTCTTCCTTTAGTTTGCTATAAAATCAGAGTTTAGGCGGGAGCTCCTCCTCTTCCAGTCTGTCAACCGAGTCAAAGTATTCATACGAGAAGAAACCTTTGCCTGCTGAATCTCTGGGTAGGAAAGTGGCACCATCCATCCATCCTCTTGCACAGTCTTTGCCAAGTTATAAAGTGAGTCTTTCATTTGTTGGACACTATCCATATTCTTTATAGAAAAGTAAGGTTTCACTGTCTCCCTCTTACGGTTCTGCCACTCTCCACCACCAACAATTGAGGCACTAAAGATAATTGTCTTCATAAAACACATAATTCCGCCATAATGCCCGTCTTAGCTATGATTTTGGGCTCTGGGCTTGCTCCCTCATCAATTTCATATAACTTATTCAAAAAAAAGAACCATCATATTCATTGAGGTTGTGAAAGAAGATGGGAATGGTTCTCGACGTGCGGCCCCCTTCACGATAAAAAGTAGTTTTATCCTTTGCAATTCGGTGTGTGGCACTTGTGCCACATGCAATACAGTCTGGATCGCGTCCGTCAGGCCCGTATAGAGAAGGATCTTTCATTGGTATGACTTTTCCAATAGTATGATCTCAAATAATTCTCAGCCCTTTTCTTCATATCCTTTAGATATTCTGTAACACAAGAGAGGCCCGTAATTGTTCTTTTATGGTAAATCTTTGACTTTTTACTGTCGGGTAGGGGTGGCCATCGTTCAATCATAACATACGAAAGACAAATTGGAATGTGCTTGCCGGTGTCCTTATCAATGATTGCCTCCGTATCTGCATAGATGACGTAGGGGCAAACCACCTTCTTCCGGTGGCCTTCGAATTGACACACTTCCTTAGGAAAAACTGGCTGAGCAGTGTCTGTCCCACAGTACACCTGATGTATTTCCAATTCTTCTGTTTTCGCATAACCTCGCTTACAAACCGTACAAATACACTTCCGTCTGTGCACATTCTTACGATTATTTTGAGAATTATGAAGACGATTTAATGCAGTAATTGGTATGAAGTGGCCGCCGCCGTCTTCACCGACTATCAGTAAGATATTCCCTATTTGTGCTTGGACCTTCCCCACCACTATACAAGACAGTTATGCCAGACGGGCCGGGATCACTTTCATAAATCCAAAATACTTATAGTTTTGTACAGCGCCACTGAACACAACTTCATAGTGGATAATAATAATAATAATAATAATAATAATATTTATTTCTTATAGAGCGCATTACATTTTAAAAATCTCAATGCGCTTTACACAACACTAAAAAAAGAGGTAAATTATAAATAAAAATTACGAGAAAACACCAATAAAATGCAAAGAGGTAAAATTTTAAAAAGGACTAGGAATAAAATGATCTAAAAAGATAAGTTTTTAACTGACTTCTAAAATTGTTAAAAGAATTAGCAAGCCTTATCTCAAATGGTAAAGCATTCCACAAATGGGGAGCACATACAGAAAAGGCTCTATTGCCATAAAAAGCCGTGTTGCAAACAGGCTGATGCAAAATGATCGCACCACTAGACTGGGACCTAAGTGTACGACCAGTATGACGTACTGTAAGCATTTCTGCTAGATAGTCGGGGGCTTGGCCTGTAAGAATTTTGTAAGTGAAACAAAGAATTTTAAAATCAATTCGTTTTCTGGACTGGAAGCCAATGTAAATTTTGTAGTACCGGTGTTATGTGGTCCCTTTTCTTCTTTCTGCTAACAAGCCGGGCGGCTGAATTTTGAATAGCCTGGAGTTTACGTATTTCAAAATTCGGAAGACCAAAAAGAAGACTGTTGCAGTAATCCAAACGTGATGTAATGAAGGCATGAACAAGTTTCTCCGTGGTACGTTGGTCGAGAAGATCACGAATCTTTCCTAACCTCCAAATCGCATGTGATGCTGATCTACAAATATTTGTAACATGGTCTGACATGGTGCAGGCAGAGTCCATTGTAACACCTAGATTGCGAACTGATTCAGATGGATATACACTGACATCACCAATCCGAAAATTACAACGAGGGACAGTTCCCTCAATCCCAAATTTCGAGGAAAAATGTACAACCTCTGTCTTACCGTCATTGAGTGCAAGCATATTGACCCTCATCCATCCCGAATCTCGTCTAAACACGACTCGATCGTGGCAATGGGAACCTGGTTACCGTCGCATGTAATATAGGATTGGGTGTCGTCAGCATACATCATGTAATCTAAATCATATTTGTTAATAATGTCCTCCAGGGGTGCCACATAGAGACTAAAGAGAATTGGTCCAAGGACAGAACCCTGAGGAACACCACAAAACAACGACTGTTCTTCCGACAGGATTGACTTGACGCAAACAGACTGTGTACGCCCCGTAATGTAAGAATTGAACCAGTCAAAAACAACACCTGTGATGCCAAACCGATGACGCAGCCGATGTAACAGAATGGCATGGTCAATCGTATCGAAAGCAGAAGAAAGGTCGAGTAAATCAAATTACATCTTTACGTTTATCTAAAGAGCGTAGTATGTCATTCTGCACTCTAATGAGGGCAGTTTCTGTGTTGTAACCCGCCCTATAGGCAGACTGACACTTGGCGAACAACTTGTTATTATATAGGGATGCGTTCAATTGAGTGGAAACGACGCGCTCAATTAGTTTTGACAGAAAGGTTAAATTTGACACAGGGCGATAATTACTGAGAATATTTGGGTCCAGATTTGCCTTTTTGAGTAATGGACGAACAATAGCATGTTTACAGGAACCTGGAAATTCACAGAGAGTAAAGACTTGTTTACAATTTGACAAACAGCTGGTGCCACCTGGTCACAACACTGCTTTAAGAATGTGGCAGGAATTGGATCCATCATAGAAGTCTTTGTGGCATGGTGTTAATGAGCTTTGACACCAACTCGATTGTAACTGGAGAGAAAAGTGAGAATGAATGATTTACACTTTGGCAATCAAATGAAGTAACAACCGGTAAATGTGAACGCAGTTTTTCAATTTTGGAACGAAAAAAGTTAGCAAAAGCATCTGGTAAATTGGAAAGTTCAGAGTCCGGAAAAATTCCTGTTGTGGCGTTCTTACTCCCGATGATGCTGTCAATGATATTAAAAAGGGACCGTTGATCAGCACTCTCAATTCGATTACGGTGGTATGCAGCATGCGCTTCTTTCAACAACTTTACATAATCACAACGAGTCGCTTTGAAAATTTCCCAATGTATAACAAGTCCTGTTGTTTTCCAGTGTCTTTCCAATCGACGAAGTTGTTTTCTTTCTTCCATTAGTTGAACTGTATACCACGGGGCTCGATGCTTATCATAGCGAATTTTAGTAACCTGGGGAGCAAGTTTGTTGATGACAGATCTAAGGAGAGTGTCGTAATTGGACGCAAGGAAACTGGCACTAGTATCATTCGATGGTAAATCTGAAAATAAACTGAAAGTTCCTCTTGAAGTGTCGTAATATTCACAGTGTTGAGTGGCCTTGAATTACGCTTGACTATTGATGCCGGAGGTTTGTTCACCATTATGTCAAAGTGTAGAGATGAATGATCGGAAGGTAGATGCCAGTCGTTAGATACACAGGAAATATATGTATCGGAATCTCTAGTGATAACAAGATCCAGGGTATGGCCTCTGCTATGTGTTGGAAAACAGACATTCTGTTTAAATCCGAAAGAATTGAGGAGACTGATAAATTTCCTAACATCATGCTCAACAGAATGTCAACATGGATATTGAAATCTCCAGCTATGATCAGATAACCTTTGGCGTGGATGACACCTTCCATAAACGATGAAAATTCAGTGAGGAAATCTGACATTGTTGATTTGCAGCTAGAACATGGAGGACGATAGACGACAACAAGATGAACCATTACTGATAGTAGACTTACATTTGCGTCAAGCACTTCGAATGTTTTAAAAGCAGGAGTCTTATTCAGGATAACTTTGAGATTCGACTTCACAATGATCGCTGTACCACCTCCTTTACGACGAGCTCTTGGTATTTGATAGATATTATATCCGTCAAGTGTTGAGGAAAACCGAGCTTTTACAGTGTTGTCAACTGCGCTAAACCAAGTTTCTGTAACTATGAAAACATCAGTGTTGTTTTGGAGGATAAAATCTGCAACAACGGGAAACTTCTTATCAACAGAACGAGCATTTCACAGTATACAAGACAATGGGCGTTTGGAACAAAACTTTGAAATTCTCTTCACCTGCACCAGATTCGATGGATTTGCAGCAATTGGTGAACATTCTCTGAATACGTAATTTTGGTGACGCGGGAAAATGTTCATCACAACACTGATCTTATTACGACTTCTTCCTGATCTTTTCCCTATCATTCTTCTTCGATGAGTAAATCGTTTTAGTCGATTAATAGCCGTCCTGGCTGCAGTAAATTGTTGAGTTGGTGGAACAACATACCGCAGGGATAGCAATTCTTCTCTATTGTACTGTCTCTGAGGCGCCATCTTGGAAATTGAAACAGAGCGATCAAAGAATAAAAGTCCAAAGCACGGAAACTGGTGAAAATCTCTTGAAAACTGTTCGAAATTGTGTTCAGCCAACTCGGCAGTTACTTCACCAGGGTGATGACAGAGGATTAAAACAGGAACAATACAGAAACCCGTTAAAAAAGCAATAAAACTCACGAGCCGTGCGACTCTGCAGGCAGCCATCACGGCGCCCTCATATACTGAAGGAACTGGAAAACGTACTGGCCCTCTATAAATTCTTTTGATTGATTGATGGATTGATTTATTGATTGATTTTGTGCCAGGATTATGGTGCTCAAAGCGCTTGAACACAGTCAGATCAGCGGGCGTAGGAAATGGTATTCAATCCCAACAGTAATTGGCCATAAATGGAATGTAAGTCTTCCAGTTCCTTCTAGTCTGACCACATTTCTTTTTGCGAAACTCTTCCGAGTCTAACTTTATACTTGCCACGACTGCATACTGGAAGCAGTTCTCGCCACTACCGTCAGGACCACTGGGTAGAATCAGATCGCTCACACATTTCTTATTTTTTAACCATTCAGGCAGTTGGGTCTGTTCTGTTTCCTAGGTGTTCCGATAGCGGGCGACAGCCCTCAGTAGCACTTCTACTTGAATTACTTTAAAATTAAGTATCTCCTCGAGAACGAGACCAGAACCCTCAACATTTTCAAATGTATCAAGCATATGGTCTTAGCGATCTATTAATTGTTTTTTTTATATCCGATCTCCCCACCTCTTTGTGTATGTATCTTTTATTTAACAGGCTATGTACGAATTTGTGACCTGTTCTTTCGTTCATCTTTCGGATCCACTAATTTGACTTCCATTTATGTTTAAACAGAGTGCATCTTTCTATTTTCGACCATGCTTTCCACGTCGACAGCAACGATGTCCTCGACTCGCTTGACTTCAGAAAACTCTTTTCGTTAAACTGCACCCTCGAATGCTGTTCGTAAGCGACGCCTAACGACAAGATTCTCATCCATCATAATCTTTATTATATACTATCCTAAATTGTTTTTTTAAACAAAATATTCTGTGATAGGTTATCAAAATCAACTATAATATCTTTGTGAGCATTTATTTGTTTATATATCTCGCCTTATCTGTCTAAGTCAACTACTTCTTCGTGGTCCTCGTCTTGAATTTCTGGTTTATAAGGTGGAACATCTCTATGGTGAAAGAAAGACTAATCATACAAGCTCCGCTAGAGAAATGTTTAATAATCGCGGTTTAAATGCAAACAATTCTATCTTACTACCTTTTCTAAATAATGAGGTACAACAGCAGGATTTTCTATGGCTGGCAATCGGCACACTGTTTTTAAGTGGCACACGTTTTCTTTGGCTATATCAATTCATGTAGCAAAATCATCAAAGATGAAATCTTTTGAATCGAAATTTAAAATATGTTGTCTGTGTCCCTCCCTCGCTTTTGATACACTTTCGAAGGATGGTAAAATATTATCTCATTTTTAGAACCATTTTTTAAATGACTGGCCAGGCTTGCAGCGAAGCTTTTAGCGGTGCTTGCAAGGAAACTTTCACCTAAGCTCCTGGGTTCTATAGATCAGTAAACTTTTGAAGAGTTGGTCGCCAAGATACACATATTTCATCACATGTGGCCGGATTTTTGGAACCATATTTAGGGTTTATTTGGAAAATCACTCCTAACTCTAGATTGTCTACATATATAATAGGATCTACTTATTGTAATATATCTTTATAAAAATAATTTAAAAAAAATATATGATATAGATATGACAAAAATGTCATACATATTCATAAATGGGCCAACCGGAAGTGGTAAGAGCTACGATTCATTAAATTTGGCGGCACAATTCTATCACACGGGTCTCCCGAAGGGTCGACTCACACACCAGAATTTGACGCCACTTTTTCTAGCACCATTGCCGACTTATTTAATGGAAAGTGGAGAGTGTCGATTTTCAGAATACGTTTATAGAACATACTTTTAGTTGACAATGTGCGGCGTGGAAGGGGGCTAGCACGATGGAATACATCATTTGTTACTCAAGTATAACTCAACATCTGACGTTTTTTGAATCCGGGGTGTTTCCATGCAGTTGCAAGAAAAAAAGATAGTTTAAAGGGCATTTGTTGATTTACACAGTTTCATTATAATATTCAAAGACATGACTCGGGATTATTACAGGCGGAATATTCTGAGTCGGGCCAGACGTTATGAAATATAACCCCCGTCTGCCATAAAAGAACTAGAAGAAATTCATAAGCAGTTCAAATGGACTGTCTTAGAAATTTGTAATGACTACAGACTTCCATGATTGGTAGTTAGTGGTTGCGGCCCACTCTCGTCTTCCCTTCTCAAGAATAATTAACGGTGCGACTCAGGTTCAAAGGTCGATTTTAGCAATGTTTTTTATTTCAAATTTCGAACCACGGATACGTGGTCTTTCTTTTGGGGAAAGGTGTTGGGTAACATCGTACTGGGAAATTCCTGAAATATTACTAAATGGCAAACTATCACACTGCGTGCCATTATTTCCCTTTTGTCTTAACAGTCGCGGATTACCGACCACGATATCTTTGATAAACACGCAGAGATTATGTAGAAGCTTGGTGGTATAGTGCGCATGCGCTAGCTGCAACGTTATGCTCAGCGTTTTGAACTCCGCATGTATTGGTACGGCAAACGTGCACGTCGAGCAGACCAAAGCCGGCGTTCGCGCTCCGTACCGTCAAAAAAGCAAGCGAGGTCCAAAAAAGCGGACCTGAAAAAGACGTCAACATGCGCAAAGGTCGATTTAAATGTAAAACAGTCCGACTTGGCTCATACTCCCTGCAATAACGATCAAGAATGCTATGAAGAGTCAGATTTGGCCGAGGACGCAGACGATAACGGAGACGTGCTCAGTTCAACAACTATGAAAGTATTTTATACGCTGCTTTTCCAACATATTAGGCTATGCTGATTACATACCTGAGTCCAAAATTTAGCCTGAGTGAGATGAAACTTCTGTTAGTTGCGATTATTTTATCACTCTTGCTGTACATGCTTGGTGTTAGTATCGTGTTCTTTTATATTTTTAAACTCAAAGTTTCATCTTTCTATCGTGCAATTTCTATCGTCTTTTCGTGTCTGCTGAGAAACCTTGAGCAACGCCGTACCCGACATCACGCGTCATTTATGTCAAGGAGTTTCCCAAGCGAGTGCAGGAGTTCATACACACATAATGCAGATTCACAAAAGCAAGTTCACCGATCTGCTAATTTTTCGAAACGAAATGCAAATATTTTTTTTTATTTTATGCCTTTTCTTTCTTTAAATATAACCCAAAAATTAAATTACGTCCAAAGTAAATTGCGAGGGCATCACAAAGGATTCTTGTGTGCGTGTTGTCTAAACTGATCAATTACCCGCAGACTCCACAGCTGCTAGCTGGACCTCAACCTGAAGGTAAAACAAACCCGGCTCAACTTCTAGAAGTGCTGAAACTAGCAATTTTTGCTATATGAGGTCAGTCATCACAAGTTTGACTAAAAGTAAAAATCTCTGAAATAGTTATGTGTGCGCTGGTATTTCGCAAGTCGAGTGACCCCCTGTAGACTAGTCAATACTCTGTCTCTCGGAACACGCTGTCGATGACAGCCTGCACTGTTCTACTATACTACGGCGTGATTATTATTAGTTTGATAAAATCGGTACAAGAACACATATAATAAAGTTTGAAAAAATTACACGAGTCAATCTCTCCCGTCGTAACGAAGGGCGACAAGTTTGCAGTGCGGTGCAAAAGCTAAGTAAATACAACAGACATTTTATGTTGTCAAGAGTTACATTTGTTCGTCTCATCTTGAGGCAGGAAAACTAGCAAGTAACGTCCTGTTCTCACAGTGTCGGCGCTAACATGAACTTGAGATCATTTTTCACAAAGAACATGCATAAATTGCCGATCGCAAGACAGGAAGTAGACAACTTGAGTCAAGAACAAGTGAATGCCCGACGCGATCGCGCGACGACAGCACACAGGTCTCGATCAGATAGACTTTTTTACACAAGTTTCGACGTCTTCGTCTTGACTGTGAACTCTGGTAACCAGATTGTAACCGTTGAGACAACAGTATACAGTTAATATGCTAGTTAAACGTTCCAAAAATGGATTAAATCGCTAATTACCCCTCTGTGTTTGTTGTGTAAATACCACCCACTGCTGGCACTAATCATTTGCCAGTTCCGTGTATAATTTTTCTTTCTATTTTCACACGATCTGCAATCCTAAACATATTCAAAATTCCCAAAACTGACTCTAAGTATTTCAACTTAGTCCTGGTGTTAGAAAATTCGCAGAAAATAGTGCGCGAGTCGGACTTCTTGGTCACAATGTGTGACGCATAGGTCGTTTACACAAATCGTCTATTTTCTCAGTTCCATTTTTGGCAGTGCGTACATTATTCAAATAAGTATAAGTCGGCGGCGCCTGGACAGACTAGCCTGATTTTTCATCTGCGGACAGTGAATGAATATATCTGAAAGAACATGTCTCAGATTTCCGATAAAGGGCCTGGAAGTGAAGATATCCTGACAAACGTGAACAAAGGCTGATAATTTATGCACAAAACGTCAAGTTGACACTTTGAAGACGCATTGTGCGAAAACAAAATCGAATTTCAAAAATCCGGGACACGGTTTTTTTGCCCAGTATACCAAGCCCTCGATTGCCGTAAACCGATCACCAAGGTCGATTGGAGATTTGTACTTACACTTTTTTGAGTAAAAAACCCTAAAAAACACGTGTTTTTGAGTAAAACAGCCGTATGCGCACTGTCTTTGGAAACTAACAATTTTCTGAACTTTTAGGTGACCGAGCAGATAAAAAAGTACTACACGTCGGGTGTGTGACCACGTCTTCTTTGTTAAAATAAGGATTGAAAATAAGTGACAATGAACCTGAGTCGCTACCTTAATACAGAAACAGTCGGCCAAGTAGATTTTCCACAGGCTTTTGGCTTTGGAATTGCATGGCGCTCACGCGATGACAGTGACGACCAGTGATTTTTGATAGATGTTTCAGGAGGAGGAACTTAAAACAGTTGATTTTTCACCTAATCAAGAACAACTAGAACAACCTAAGGTATCACTCAAGAACCTACACAAACTTCTTAATGCCTGTGAAATAGTGTGCGCGTATAATGCTTCGTTGACTTACATGCACCTGGGATGTCAAAGTACCAAGACTGCGGAGTTACTTGTCTATGGCTCATGTCAGTTATGTACATTATACTTCAACCAGAACTTATCGATAAAGCTGAACAAGAGGGGGGGGAACAGTTATGGCAACATGAGAAGTCGCTTTGGAGATCTTGCAAATTAATATGTGCCTCCGACGTACCAACGCATCCACATACAGCCTGCAAGGATGCAATAAGTGAACACAACTTACGACAATACATGATCAATACTTGGTCAGGTGGATGAGATAAAAATAAACATAAACATAAACTTTCTACTTTCAATAAATTAAGACTTGCTACGTAGTACTTATTGAATAACTTTCATAATTACTTGCGTAAGTACTTACGTAAGTACTCCCTTGCCGAAATGACAAAGTGAAAACTAGTTTCTAGCATGCCAGATTCATAAACAGTTCATGATAGTTGGAAATCAATATGCACAAAAGGTGTTTACAAATAGCTACTAAAGTGTTAATGCCCAAGGACACTTCTGTTGGTGCTGTGTATACATATACCAAACATTTTATTTTTTTGCATTCATGTTTGAAACAGGTAAGTCTGAGAGCGGATTCCAGGTCATGCACTGTTTACATGAGATTAATATGTTTAATATATGCATATTTCTGACTTAGTTTTTTTTTTCTGAAGGGCAGTTTTATAAAATAAATCACATCTTATCTGTAGTGACCTGCATACCAAATATCGTAGCTATCAGAATCGTAATTTTTGAAAACCCCGTTTTTGACAAAAAAAAATTGTTAAAAAATATCCCCAAATCCAAATTGCGGATGTCATCAACGGTTGAAAGCATCACATTTTTATTATCCCTATGAACTCGCAAACCAAATATCAAAGCTCTAAGGCAAGTAGTTTTGGCGAAAAAATAGTTTGACCAAAATGGCAAATATTATCTTGAAAATACAAATTTATGTATTTCTGCACAATGTGAAAAAGCTCCTTATGGACCAGGCTATCAAATATCATAGCTATAAGACTTGTAGTAGTTGAAGTTTTTAAATATTTTTTTAACAAAAATGGTAAAAAATGCTTTAAAATACTGATATACAAATGCCACCTTGATTTGAACAAACTTAACTGCACTGTAAAAAAGCGGACGCTAGACGCGTCTTTACGTGTTCAAAATGTACATGTTGGTGTTCAAATTTGAACGGCTAGTGTTCATATTGTTCACACTAGTGTTCATATTATTATTAACAATGATGTTCTAAACCTGAACACGATGTGTTAACAAACATCTCCTTCAAGTGTTCAAAAACTCAGCATCACAGAAATTTTACAATACTCTGAAACAGTTAACAATCTTACAATCATTTGTTTTTTTTACTTTACAATGGCTATATTAACTTTACTACTGCCTCACTGTCCGGCATACGTACACGGATTTTGGTGAAAAATATTTCTGGTCTACGATTGCTGAAAGCATGATTTTTCTTAAAAAGGAAGTATAAAAAATAATTTTACCCGTTTATTACGGGTTGTAATTTTGAAAATTTGAAAAGACAATCAGAAAACCACCATGAACGTTTTAATTTTAACACCGGCGTGCAAGAGGCGTTCTACTTCTGAACACTTGGTGTTCAAGTTTGGTGCCTTTCCTATCGCATGATGCATCAAAACGGAAGTTGCGACATTTTTCTTGTAAGCGAACGCTGAAATCGTGATCGTGCGGAAACAAGACCAGAAAGGGTAAGTTTTTCTCTCCAAAATCGTAAAAGGTTTAGATTTGAAGCATCTGTCTTATTATCCTTTGAAATTAATTGTATTGTACTATGAAATAGGTTATCTACGTGAAGAAACCCTTTTCCTTCAGTGGCTGGTAAACCAACAACTAGCTGTGAATACGCAGTGGTACTTTTGGCCATGGCCTATCGATCGATATCACTCGGGTCAAAGGTCATCGGAACACACTGTAGCGATAACCCTTGACCCGAGCGCGATGGATACGCCTTGCATAGTACCGCTGCGTAATCACAGCTAACACATGTCTTTAGTAGACACAATCGCATGTAAAATATCAGTTAAGCATCGTAGAGTATACAATGTATTGTTTCAGCATATGAGAGTTGGCTTTTTTACTTAAATCAGTTGATGACAACAATATGCAAATGTTTGTAACAGTATTGAAAAGAGGCTCCCCTCAGCCTCTTGTCTTTCATAGAAAGTCTCATCTCGCCATATTACCTATTGTTGCATTATTTTCAGGATGTAAAAAATGGACAACTGAAATCGAAGAGTTGTAACAGAAGAGGTAGCTATCTGGAATCAAGCTTGAGAACCCCAATTCATCTCTAATGTAGATTTAAACTTTCAAGGGTCAGTAACTGAATTTTGATAAGTTTCTGTATTTGTGTTCTTAATTAATCTAAGCTTTGGTAGCATGCTATGATCAACAATATGTTGCCGGAGAATAAGCTTTCACAGACGTGTAGTCTCCCTCATCAGATGCAAGGGTGGAATGAAAAATTAAAGCTGAAAGCGACAGAAAATTCAGAGTAAAAATGTCCACTCTGAATTACTTAATTTTCTGAAATTTTCACTCTGAATTTTCTGTCACTTTCTGTTTCAATTTTCCATTCCCCCTTACATCTGGTGAAGGAGACTGCACGCTTTTGAAAGCTTATGCCCCTGTAACATTTAGTTGATAGCAGCATGCTGTAAAACCTAAGATTATTTTGTATTGTAGCTCAACGCGTTTCTTGTTCCTAACAACTGGTTTTTAGCTTTGCTGTCAGGTAAATAAGTGGATGTGTAGCATTGTACTCAAATTTGTACATAACAAGGTTTTTCTTCAAAACAGCCTGTACGAATCCTTTAATATTTGGATTACTGGTTCCCAGGGATTACCCTAATTAGATATGTTTAAATTATGATAAATATGCACATTTATGTTTTTGAGGCTGATTTTGCTATTTTTTGGTAAAAATCTTCTTCTCTTTTACTGACGTCTTCAATATTTGGTAAACATGTCCCTAATAATCAGCTTTGTCAAATTTGTGCTAACTGTGATGAAATATTCAAATTTATATTTCATGGCATTTTATCATTTTTGGTCAAAAAATCTTTAAAAAATCTTCTTCAAACTGCTAATTTAACAGTTTTGATATTTAGGACATAGATTATTATTATTATTATTATCTTTATTAATCCTCGTTGGGAATTTGATTGCTCGCCACAAAAATAAAACCGAAGCAAGTCACCACAAATGAAAACTACTTAAAAATATAGCACTAAAAAAACATACAGTAAGAAAGACAGGTAGACATAAAGCATGCACATATATCATAGATCTCTACTGATAGCCTTTTTCAGATTGTTCAAATTATGAAGAAATTTGCATTTTTCTATTTTCTAAGACATTAAAGACATTTCAGATATTTTTAAGATATTAGGGATCACCAGAATGTGATATATTCAAGTTAATATGAAATCTACGTTTCCTTTATTTTAAGGGCGAATTTTACCATTTTTGGTAAAACAAATTGTATAAAAATTAATAGCAGGGTACACCAGAATTTGAAAGGGCTTTTCGAATATTTTTTAATTTCTGAGAAGTAGATTTTTGAAATGTCACCGATTTATTTCAGGGTTTACTTAAAAATATTACAAACAAACAAATCTTTTTGTTTATGAAGGACTTCGTTGGACAAGGAAATAGGTTTTATCCTGCCAAGGACCCACTTTCCCCACTTTCTGCATGTTGTGCCATACTGTGACACTTTGACAACTTCGTGTGGACAACTATATACCATGTGCACTAGAGAAGCCTTTACTAACTTTTTTTCTTCAAAATTTACAATTGTCTATACAAGAGGGAATGTCTTTAAGAAGCCATCTTACAAAAATGGAGTATGCATTTCATACATATACGTGTTTTCAACACAATAAGTAAGCCAAATTGTGCGCTTTTTCAGATTTTTTTAAATAAGTATGAACATAAAACGTAATCCACAATATTTAAATAAAACCAGTTTTGTCATTACTTTGTTCATATTTTTTAAAACGATCTACAGTGTTTGAGGGGATTTTTTATTGCTTATGTTTTTGATAGGAGGGTGTTAACACCGTTGGTAGTTTCCTCTGACAAACTTTACATACAAAGTAGTAATGTTTATTTGCCCATTTTACAGTAAATTATTGTATTTTACCGTATAAATGTTTTGGGTATTTTTAGAATAAAATAATTTTACTGAATATCAGTGGTCTGTAATGTTATTTCCAGGCTTGAACACCCCCTGAACGCTCAAAATTAGAGGTGTTCAACAAGCGCGCATCACTTATCGTTGAACGGCGTCCATGCGTTCAAAAAGTGTTACAGCCCTTTGAACGCGTAAATGCGTTCAATTTTTGAATACATTTCATGTGCAACGAGTGTTCTGATGTGGAACACCATGGTGCTCAATATAATGTCTGATGATCACGTAGCGTTCAAAATCTGCACACGTGTGTTCAAAAATTGAACGTTGGTTGAACACATAGTGTTAAATTTCTGAACGTCTAGACGCGTTCAAAAAGTGTTACAAAAAGGCGTTTAATTGGTGTTCTATCCTTTAACACTTAACTTTACAGTGTGAGTCACCCCAAGTGAACTGCATATCAAATTTCAAAGCAATCGGACATGGGGTTTTAGAGATGATTTAAAAAAAATGCGTAGCTAATTAAAGAAGCGAACGTATGCAGGTGCTCAACTCACTGATGTAAATCGATTTTTTAAATCCATGCTCAACTGTGCTTACTTTGACATATTTGTTCATTTGACCGAAATTAAATCATATCACATTGATAATTTTGAGTGGTAACAAAAAATGTCATCTTTGTTTGTAAACATTCATTGTCTAAATTTACGACACATATTCACGAGCACTGAACCAATAAGATCTTCATGTACATTTTGTTTCCGTTTTCAACATCGAGTGACTTAAAGCAGTTACTGTCAGAGTCGAGTTTAAGTAGTGGAAAAATGTTCAGCCGACATAGAGACTTTGTTAAATTCACGGTCACTCTACATCATAGCATGGAGGTAGAAAGAACCTCCATGGGGCTTACTTCCGGGTTTACAAGAATGCCCCACTGCAAAACTAAGTTTGCTTAAATTCGATTCACTTTACGAAGAATTAGTTTCTGGTAGACTTTAAGAGCAGACTTTAAGAGACTTAAATAACTTAAATAACTTTCAAGAAATATTTCAATGGTGGACGCATGAAATGCGTTACGTTTGTACTTACTCTAAGGCTCATAGTACAGCTCTGTGCAATAGAATAAATGAATGACTGAATAAGTCTATCGGAAGGATACACAGCTGACTCTGTGTCAAAGGTAAGTCATGTGATGTCAGAGGTCATTAAATGAACGCCTTTCAACGCTTGTCTTGGTTCTAAACAAAGAATCGTAACTGTAATTGTCGTATAAATTGTGTGCATATATATTTCAATTAGTTGCCAAAAATCACAGCGAATCGAATCTTCTGATCGCAAGTAAGACGGGGTCGACGCTTGACTTCCGTTATGAACCAGACCGAGGCTTGATCACTTTGTACGGATTTGCCCAGATAGAGCAGAATTTCGGCAAAAAAGGCCATTTTTTCGTTGCGGTCCGGATCAGCCCCAGTTATCTCCTTAGACCGTTGCAAGGCTGTGGTGGAGGCCGTATAACCCCGATAACACACAGACCTGTACGCAAGACTAGATGAAACTAAATCATTTGTATTTCTCTGTTGTATAAAATGCCTCGGCAAAATTTCATTCACTCAGACTGTCAAGCCAAAAATAGTCGAATTGTGGTTAATTTTTATGGTTGTAATTTGGCGGCAACTTTTGGCGTTTTGGGTCAAAAATCATTTTGTTTTGAAGATTTATATGCAGGATCCATGGGTTGACCTCTGTCAGATTTATTAAAATTGTTGTGAAATTTATTTATCCGTTTCGTTTGTTGTTTTTGTTTTGTTTTGTTTTTTTTGGGGGGGCAATTTCTATTTTTTGCTATGCTGTCAAGGACTCAGAGCTTATCAAATAGGCTACTTTCTCGTTTGTCGTATGTCCATCTGTCGTCCGTCAACAATTGCCTTCTCTACTGAAACCGTAAATCCGATTGCTTTTAAATTTGATAATTATTCACTTTCGGGGATTTCACTGCTCATGTAGGCACAAGTCAAATCCAAAGCTGGCTATCACTATAGTAGAGGGGCTGTGTTATCACCAAGGGTCAATCAAAGGCTGATGATAGGGGCAGAGTAGTTTTTTGAAACGAGATATGACAGAATATTTCCCGAGAATTCATAATCTTAACAAAAATTAGGCTACAAAAATAACAACATTGCAAATTTTAAGTTAGCTGACTTTGCACCTCTTTCTTGGTCAATTGCAGTCTGGTGAGGCGCGCTGCCTCTTATAATTTTTGTACACCTCCAAAACCAGTTCTTGGGCTGTAATATAGTTCTCTTAGGGTTCCTTCAGGTTCCATGATTAGCTATATTATAAGAAAAATTGTATGCCATACTGGTTTACTGAATGGCATATTTTTCAATTTCTTATCTAGGTCCGACGCCTCCTGTTCTGACACCTCCATTCCATATTTTTTATAATAGTCTTATTTTCTGTCTTGCTTGGTGTGTAAAAAAGTACTAACATCTGTATGTTTTCCTTGAAGGGTTTACTGATACCCTGCTTTTAGGTTGACCATGATTTAACGTCCTTTCATGGTCGATCATGATCGATCATGTTTTGATCATGACTGACTGTGATCTGATGACCATGATGATACCTGACAATGATCTGACCATAACTGACAATGATCCTGAAATATGGTCATTCACGGTCAACATGAATTCTCCAGAGTCTGTTACCATGAAAGATGATCATTCATATTCATTGCTAATTCAAACTTAAACTTATAAATAATGAAAGTATAATGATCTCATCCCTATGATGATCATTGCCATTAATTAGACTGTACTGTAACTAATACAATATATAAATAATAGAAATAATTTACAAGGATAAACTGTAGTTTTGAATATGCTGGCTTTATAATTTTTTAATGTCATCAGTGAAACATGCAATTATCTACCATATAATTGAACAATCTGTACAGCATTGTTGCATGAATGCAACACTCAATGTAAGGACTGCATTATACTGTACAACATACTGGTATACATATAAAATTTACATGCAACAAACCAAACTATATTCATGTACACTAGATATAGTTTTACAAGACAGAAATTGAATTTCAGCAAGCCCACTGACTGACAAAATGACTTAGATTATCAGAATACATTATCTGTAGTCTTTAAAATTATTCAAAAATTGGAGATGCAGTGTGACTTTAAAAATAAGTTTGTTATTTAATGTAACATTTTCAAAATATCTTATCGAAAACACTAAATGTTTCACGGAGGAGTTATGGTTTCAACTTTGCTAAACCGAAGTGATACATTAGTAAACCACTCACCTAAAATGTATCTTGCTCACTGTTGTAACTTGTCAGAGTTGACAGCTCATAGTCATACTTCTTTAAATCATGAACAGAGTTGCAGAAAATAGTGATGCAATCCAAAAACGTTCGCTCAAACCTAAATGTATTATCTGCTCTTTCTTTAATTTTTCGACAGGACGCTTTTCAGGGAATGTGACAAAGCATGGATGTAAAATTAGGGTCCATGGACAATTAAGATCGCCCACTTATGGCGTACCTCCGGGCTCCTATTGAGTTCCAATGCACCACTGCTACCTCCATGATAGCCCTTCGAGTATGGCGAGAGTGTCCGGCTTTGGCTACGCCGCCTGCATGAATGCACTGAGCAATTGAACTGTGCACAGTTGTATGATGCCGATCTGGAGATCGTGAACGAACAGGTCTATTGATTCCGTATCAGATTTCCATCGACAAAGTCGTCCGTAAATTAGCTTTGCCACGTCCTTCCTCTTTCACTATTTCCTGGCTATAAACAGGCAACAAAGTACGGAGAGACGATTGTTTTTGGTGGGCTTTCCGGCCGCTACGTGCGAGACACATGCATGACTCCTGACCCGGAAGTGTATAAAACCATCACAGTCACATGATGTGAAACGATACACCGACCGTTCCTAATTCACAGTAGAAGGGCTTCACAGTGATGTCGCTCTCACCTGTGAAGTTTGACGGATTTCACAGAACTTCATCGGAAATTGCCGATTATTTTGCCGGCCTGGCACTTTATAACTCTCAGCGAAGCATATTAGGTTTTTGTTTTTTCTGAGGAATTTCGTTCGAGTAAGATTCGGGCCAGCATATTTAGTTTTTACACCACCGCGCCGTGTGTTGAGTGTTGTAAAATCTTGTAGTTCATAAGCAAGTGCTACAAAGTTTTTGCGAGAGTGTTTATTTTGTTCTATCGAAATTTTAGCGACATTTGTCTGATCACACGTTTTTCATGCCAGGGAAATATATTTTATGTTGCATCTATCTGTGGCTATTCAATTAGGTACTTGTATTTCCGAAGAATTTTGTTCGACTGATAAGTGATCTGTTGTAATGATATCAATGTAATGTGAGTAGATTCGGGCCGGCGTACGTGCATGTAGAATGTTTTTATTTTTCAGCCTTGTGCTTGTAGTTTACAATCGCTTTAATTTATTGACCATCTCTTAACTAAATGCTCATTTTCCCTAAAAGTATCAAAATGTATGTTTACTACTATTTATATTTTATTCCTGCTTGTAAATCTCTGTAGATTTCTCCTGTGTAATGTTTGATTTTGACTGTTCAAAACACAAGTTTGGGTTACGCATGAGCACAATCATTATGACAAGTTTATCAAACTAAATAAAATGTCTCCTGACTTTGAACACAAACGATCATTTTAGCATGAATTACTCACAGTAAGCTTACCCAATCTTACCTCAGAAATACTGTGAAATGCTATGAAGTACATTTAAATGGTAATGAATTTCACTGTTACTAAAGGTTATGTAACCACAGTATACACTGATACATATATAAATGGGCATATATTGGACCATGAACTCCTGTGGTAATGAGTTTGGTAAACTGACCATAAAATCATGTGATCTGATAAAGAATGACCGTGATTTGACTGTGAGTGCGAATGATTATGATAAGTGATCTGGCCATGAATGCCCATGAATGCCCTCGATGAGTGATGACAAGCGCTGACCTTGAAATACATTGATCTGGCAATGATTGACTATGATTTGACCATGGACACCCATAATAAGGATGATCAGCTGACTATGAAATACAGTGATCTGGCAATGAATGACTGTGATTTGACCATGAAATTCGACAATGAATGACCTTGAATTGACCATACTAACAAGCTATGATAGTTTGACCGTCAAAGACATTAAAATGACCATGACCATGATTGATCATGAATTGATGTGTCAATTTAACGTTCACGGTCTTTCAGGGTATTTTAAGGTCGCATTTCATGTTCGAATCATGATTGATCATGGTCATTGATCATGGTCCGATCATGATCATATCGTGATCGATCATGGTATTATGGTCAACTGTAAAGCAGGGTACTAGTATATTATTGAGTCAAAGCCCAGACAGATAATCCATCATGTCTTGTGCTGAAACTGAGATTAACTAAAACGTGGCTGCGCTTCTTCATATCTTTAGACAAGGCACAGTCTTTAAGGATTATTAGAGTGTTCGTGCCTGCCCTGTGTTAGTGTGTGTGTCTGTCCTCTTGATTGCAAAATGTGTCTCTATATACAGATGGAGTTAAATGAAGGAGAATTTTCATACTAATGGTCTACTACCGTATTTTACCTTCGGCATTGTTCTCATATTCTAGACTGTGCTGATACTGTATTTCGGATACAGGTTTAAACGATTTTTATCTTTTACTAAGAATAGATAACACATTTCAAACAATGGAGAATTTAATAAAATCATCGGCAGCCTCTAATGCAGTGGCACAGGCACCACCACAGCGTCAGATGCCCTCTCAATAACAGAGACGACACATGAAAAAATACTCTGTGTCATCGCAAGTGGTCAAAGTAAGTTATCTTTGGTAAGGAGATTTCAGTTAGAGAAGTGGAAAAGTGGAATGATGATTTCATCACATGCGCCTTTAAAGTCTATGGAGCAAAATACAGTTCTTTTATAAGTGATACCATCACTCAAGTTTCATAGATCTAGTAGCCCGTGCAATCAGTCAGGTAGTTCCAATTGACAACTGAGATAACTATGCCACTGATCTCAAAAAGGATTTTATTCTAAACAGTGAAATAAAACGATTATCAGGACGGATAGCCTACACATGGGTGCCATTACCTGCTCTAGTTTCTACTGGTTTAATAAACATGTATATTTAAAAAAATGGTCTTAATATAATACCCAATATAATGGATTCAACTTCACAAGAACCACGTTCCCCTATCCGAAAGGAAGGGACCCAGCAAACAGAAACGCCAACACACACCCCTCCGATAACTACGCCACAGCGCAACATAGAGAAAATTAACCTCCCGACAAAACATCCAGGGAGCGTTGCTGCAGGGAAGAGATTAGCAGAATGGAACAAACAGAAAAAGGGGAAGAAGCGAATCCAATGACTGAGGCAGACTTTGAAAGCCTGCTTGCTGCAACGCCACAACAACATGACAGATAGTAGAATAAATATTATCTTGTTTTAGGTGTGATAGGGGTTTCACTTACTGCATTAGGGTTATATAGGGGGCCTGCTTGGCATGTTTGTCCGCTAACACGTCAAGGTTCCCTCTGGATGCGCTGTCACATGAGCCACTTAGAAAATCGATGCCTACAGAGCCCCTATGGGAAAAAGAGCCCAATCAGGTCCCTCTACATTGTATGAGATAGATTACACTCTGTAGGTCCTTCGGGATGAATTATTTTATTTTTCTATTTTATATACACAGCAATCTTGGATACTAACACAGTTGTAAACACAATGCATGATGGTATTGTAATCGCTGGACTTACGACAAGATATCCAAAGACCTCAAGCAAATTTCTGAAGTTGGATATGGGTGATCAAAGTAGACCAAAACATACTGGGTGGGTAAAATTAGGAGGAGCAACTGCTGCTGCGTAGGCGACAAAGATCTCCTTGAACAGAAAAATATTATTCTTGCAGAACCTATTACTTTGTAATGTATATAGAGACAATTAACGAACAACCATGGCTCCAGCAGTAGGAATGACAGTTCTTGGTGCTGTATTAAATGCACCAGCATTCACAGGAGGAATATTATAAGTCAAAAGCTTAGAGGGAATAGCAGTGCTCTTATTGAGGGTATCAATATTATAGTTACCTGGACGTATTGCTTTGGTCTTCTATGATTGGTCACCTTCTTGGTACACTATTCGTCGATGTTATGTTATGCCACGCATTGTAAAGTTCGCACTCTAGAAGTCTTATTTTAATAAACTCTGTCATGTCAATGCTTGGGTTAAAATTAATATTAAAGTGTTTGCCTGTTTTGCTTTCAATCGAAATGTTCATCCTTAAGCTTTGTATATGATTACAAGTTATTATTGGTTTCCAATGTATATACGACCGTACCGTGAGGATCATGTCAGACACTATTAACTGTAATATAAAATACGGGGCTAAATCCTGAGCTCAAACATCTGCATGATGTTAAATTTAGCAACAATACTAAGATCTCAAGTAACCATAATAAATATTATGTCCTCCAATATAAAGGCCGAGAAAACGAGTTTGTCTAAGCCGCTTCTGCTGTTCAAGAACATAAACATTCTGTAGATTTTTCTAGTCTGGAAGATGTAGATTAAAGCACATTAGCTGCCACAAGGGCTACAAGTGACCCTACCCACTTTGCTCTATCATGGGACAAAACGAGTCAGAAATGTACACCCTATAATATGCCGCGTAAGATCTTAGAAATATTTGATAGTGAAATTGCAGGTGGGGGTTACTGAACTGCCAGGGACTCCAAATGTGATTTATTTTGACAGCAGTGATAAGAAATATAAGTTGCTATATTTTCACTGTTGACTACACCTAAGAACCAATACACCATATTACTCAGTATACCAATTCATCTCAAGATTAGTCCTCATACAAGAATAACGAAGTCAGATAATACACTGAGAAGGTGGATAAATGGGGGAAAACAATTATTGTTCATATACGGCTAACAGGGTTTCAGTAATATTATTTGGGGACACAACTTTGCAAAAAGCGGGTCTGAAAAGTGGGGGGGGGACGACAGCTGTATTAACTTTACATATTGCCTTTCAACAAATGAGGGACAATATGAAAATACTTCAACATGGTACGGTCCTAGTTAGGTCCATAAAGTTAGCTACAGGAGATGATTTTGATGATTTGGTTTGATTTATACTATGAAATCAGATAACAGAACATCTTGAGATACTATTATAAACATCGATAGAGATCGTAATGATATCAATATTGAGTGTTTGTTGGTGAGAATAGAGTAGAGAATGACTCCAGAACTACATTTGTATGTAAAGACAAGAGGGTAAACTCTTTAGAAATCAGTGTTATTCATCTGAGACGTCTCATTTTATTTGAATTAATGGTCTTCCCTCACATATTAAGTTCAGAGGAAATTTCTAAAATGTTATCTATCTTGTGAGCAAACTTTTCAAAGGTGAAATGAAAGTTAACTTCGTCGGGATTTCCCGAGTTAAGAAAAAAAAATAGTGAAAGCTGCATAATGTCAGACCTCCGTCATGACATCACAGGATGCTAAGCGACAGTTATTGTGCAAGACACTGCAAACACACTCCGTATGGTTATAGCAGAAAGTCTACAGAATTCTGAAGACTACTCCGTAGGGATAATAAATAAAATTATGTATACTTATATGTGGCTAGAAGGATGACTCTGTAGGTTCTCTGTAGGGATGTACCATTCTTCGTCTTTTTGTAGTTAGAATTTTTATACTTACATGTAGCCAGAAGAGCTAGAATGTGACTCTGTCGGGGTAGCATGGAAAATGAGGACCAATGGCCTCTGTTGCAATACTTATTCGCGTGAATGTTGCAATACCCTTCAGAACGTGAATACATTCCCCCACTGAGTCATATATAGGTCACCCAGACTTGCACAATCTGCTTACGCATTACCACTGGCTATGACTCACTGCCATGGCTTGCTTGCGCAATCCATTTTGGCAACAGGGAGGGGTTCCTTCCCGTCCCTGTAGCTTTAACGAATGAAATGGTGAAAAAATGTTTATCACAAATAACACTTTTTATGTCTTACTACTCATGCATTTCGGAATCATGGCATGATCCGACATTGCAATTAGGTATGATTATATGTGATCTGAGATTGCACTTTAGCCTGATAACGATAAGTAATGTTGTTTGTTTCACTGTTGTTACCTATATTTCCAATAAAAGACCACCAGAATTTCCTCGTGGCTACTTGAATCGTGCACTAGCGTGCATGTAATTGTCAATAATGATTGAATTTAGTATAGACTCTCATACTAAGAATACATCGACTGCAGAGTGCATATGTGTGCAAGTCATTTTAGTAATGCAGCGTTTGAGCTGGCCGAAGCTCGAATTCAATGTTTACGAGAAAGTTATCTTACATTTAAAACTCAGTTATACTGTGAACAATATGCGAGCTATGTTGTATAAATATCGTGAATAGCAGCATATTATAAATGTTTCGTACCTTTCACAATATCAGAAAATTGGAAGGAAACAATCAAGTCACAAAATTGTGATTAGGATGATCCCAATGTTGATATTTGTAACTTGGCACACACCAAATGCTTAAAACTGCCAGACAACATTTCAATATCATTTTTTATTCATTTTCATTTGTATGTCTCTCCTTGCATTACGTTTTCCAAATTAAATTTGATTTTTGCCCATGCAAACTTGAAGAGGGGTAACTTATTTAGTCTCCTAGATTTAGTCTCATAGAATAAGATGCACTGTGTGGACATGCATTGTAGATAGGTGTTCACTCGAGATACTAAGTACATTTGATGTGTGTAACAAACACATGTGTTTAGTAAAGGCCCAAAATTACTTTCTATGTGATTTACAATGGATAAATTTTTAACCAATGCCAACAATTCAGTTTAAGGGTGATCGAGTCACTTTCTACGTCTGTACGGGCCGTGCTCAATGTGAATATTACATCCATGCCTGAATTATGTTTAAATTTTTAGTATGATACAATTTTGTGAAGTTTTCAATTGAACAGAAGACATGACTTGCTTCAAGTATGTAGGCATAAGCTTATTAAAAGCTTATGAATATAAAAACAATAATTGAAGGAATTAACTGACAATACTGAAATATCGTTGATCGCAAATGACATCATTTTTCATTGTAACGACCACGGGAAGTCGGCGAGGCAAATGGAAATGGTTGTCTAAAATTGTCTTTAGCAAAGTGGTACAATTCCAAGCGGACCCGCTGGCCGCAACAAAAGATGGTCAAATAAAGGAAACTACACGCAAGTTATTGAGAACATTTCCTTATTCTTATTGAAGAACGTCACGTAGTGACAGTAAGAAAATAACTTTACAATATTGAAATTATCTCTACTCTAAGCGTGACCAAATAACAAAACGTATTAGTTTTAGCTTTTAAATAAATAACAGAAAGTGTCCACAGGCGCGACGACGAGAGCTCTCTAAACATGAAACACGCTGGTCCACAGTGCCAACTCCATCCGGACGCATCAGTCCAACGAGAACAGCCACGTAGCAGCTCGACGCTCGTCACAGCATGAAACTCCCACCACTAGGATGTTTCGAAATAACTGTAATGTACTCACAGGAACTCTGATACCAGAACTTCCTCAAGCGTCACAGGCACACAAAGTTTCTAGACTGCAGTCAGAATTTTGGCACCAGCGGAAAAAGTCTGTAAAATCGGTCTCGGTCTTCAAAACTGGTAAACTTTGTGGACGTGGACTTCCGACGATCCCAGCACTTGTGGAATATCAAAGTGACGTGGAAATGAACACGTTTATATACGACAAAAATACATTATTCACAGACAGCTGGTCACGCTTATAAGCTAAGAAAACTAAAGGATTTCAAACTATGTTACCTGGTCGCTAAAAAAATGACAGAGGGCGTTAGCCCGTAACATCATCAACATGCTAAAATAAATGTCGGGTCTATGCGTCGGATGGTCCGTGTTTTCAAAGAACATCGAAAGTAAAAACCACAATAATTTATGGCTTAGACTAACATTGCAACAACAAACTTTGGTCGAATTTCAGGCAGCAATTGTCGCTCGCGTACAGCTAGGCCTAAGCTAGCTGTGGGTTCGTAGCTGTGGCGTTTTCAGATGAGATTCCTGCCTTTTAGGGGCTGGATGTGAATTTTATGATTTTTATGGTGGCAGGGTTAAAATCATAAAAGTCAAAACCAGCCTGTAAAAGGCAGGAATCCCGTCTGAAAACACCACAGCTATGGACTCACAGCTAGGCCTAAGCTTATATAGTGTTGGCATATCGTGATTTTTTTCAAAGCCAAAGCCTTAATCCTTGGACAATGCCGATGTATTTCATTAATAAGGACATGTTTTAAATGGATATTGTGCCAAAAAAATATGTATAGCCATAGTATGCTAGCACAGCTGATAATAGTTTAAGACTAGACGTGAACGTGTGTCAATAGTAAAGGTCAATGCTTGCAGTCGTTCCGTAACCTTTCACCCTCGGTACGGTTCACCCTTTGTAACATTACGCTTGAACATAGTTTAATTTTACACAATGATTTGCTGAGCCAATGTTAACTCCGTTATAGATATTATATCTTCGTGACATATGTAAGAATAATAGTATTTGCTGATTGATTGTACTCTTAAAGTGACTGCTCGCTAGTGGAATCCTCAGCCCTTCACTTTAAGGGTGTGGCGTATTAATTCCTTCTCTGAGCACATATTGCGCGCCAAACAGGCCTGGCAGTGAAGCCAAGATGGTATTCTACGATCGTCCTACGATTTCATTCCGTACTACCTACAAAGTTTCCCACACAACAGTTGACAGTAATGGCTTCCATCAACGACGAGGATGATTTTGAAGAACTGGTTGTGTAGCGAAAACTATTATTTGCGTTCACACATCTCTGCTACCTCTGTGGTTCAACCATGGAGCCTGTACAGTGTACTAGAAAGAACAAAGCGACGTCTGAAATTGAAGGCATGTAAGCGTACAATACGTATTTGTTTTATTGCCTGTTATATTCCGTGTAAGATGTGCAAAGTCATTTATTTAACACTGCGGTGACGGATTCCTTTCTACTAAGGTTTGCACTGGCCTCGCTCAGCCATCAGTTTGCGCGAACATCTGGGTTTTCATCAATAACCGGGTGATCTGCTCTCTTGACAAGGATCCATGAAATATTGGGCAAAGTGAGAAAATGCCTCAATGTGTAGCAACCTGGCATGTTTATTATTTACATATGAAAGAAAAATACATTTCATGACTTTATTATCTGAATAGAATCATGAAATATGAAGTGCGAGTGAATGTTATTTGCTGCTGACGTCAAACATGGGTTCGTCAAGCTCATCTCTTTCTCTCGCTTGTCTATGACAGGCAGTAAGAAACCACGATGCAACAAGAAATAGAGCGTAGACAGGAATACTATGAAACGAGTATTGCCGTGGTACCGTGAACAGTCTATTCACAGACCTACAAACTGGTAATTTCGATCTTTTACCGGAGTTCATTGGTCCAGAGCTGGGGCTTATCAACCTGCTGCCAGACGATACTTCAGAAGTCGAATAGTTTTTGCAAATATTTGACGAGGATCTGATAAGCACTAATCGTTATGCTAGACAGAGGAGAAAGGTGCGAGGAAGCGTCAAAAGTCGGCCTCGACACCGACGGCAGTTGTCGAAATGAGAGTATTCATTGGAGTGATGGTGCTATATGGAATTTGCTGGCAACCTGATATCCAGCTGTATTGGTCGGACCATGTTTGCTTCGGTCATAGTTTTGTGAAGAGAATTTTTCCCATGATTGCTTCAAGCTACTGATGCGATGCGATATTTATACTAAAGCACACAGCCATACTTGCTCGTAAAACAGCCATGTATACAGCCCCAAAAATAAGTGAAAACGGGATAGAATGTTGAAAGTACGAAATGTCACTGATCGAGTGAATGCAAACAGCAGGATGCACCATAACCCGCTGTGTAAACTGGCAATCGATGAAGGAGTCATCCCCTACCGGGGCCACACAAAAAAATGTTCTCTATAATCCAGCAAAACCGCACAAATATGGAATGAGAGTTTACACTCTCAGTGTGTCGACCACTGGTTATGTTTTCAAGCACGAAGTCCATTAAGCTGTCGCCAATAACTGTCATCACCCGCTTGATCCCAATGCAGCAGATGACCCCTCAAGTTTCAGGGGAAACAAACCTGGGCAAGTTGTTTCCCGGCTGATTCGAACCTACTATTAGTTAGGACATCATGTCATTATAGATTCATATCACACTTCTGCCCCCGTTGTTTTACCAAGTGTACGTGCATAATATTGCTGCCACGGGAACCTGCAGGATGTACACCTTAGGTTTACCCGATGGAATAAAAACTGCCGCAAACTATGATCCACAAGTCGTACCACCTGATGCTGACGACGAAGAGCGATGGCAACGTGGTAGTTTCCCGATATTTCAAGATGACGCAATGACAGTATGTGCCTGGAAAGACTCAAAAATGGTGAAATTTATGAGCACGGCAGTCTCTGCACGAAGACTGAATCGAACGCTAATGAGGCGCTGATGTAAAGATAAAAGAACTGGTTCTTTTGAACGAATTGAAGTAATATGCCCGAACGTTGCTGTTACGTACAATCAGTACTTCAGAGGTGTTGACTTGACTGATCAACAGCTGGTTTACTACACGCCAGGTCGATCATCGCCACGGTGGCACAGAGCTGTATTTTACCATGAGCTGAACAAGTCACTCATGAACGCTTTCCACATCATGGCATCAGTTCATGGATATGGTCAAAGTGGATCGAGATACAAATGTCAGCTCATGTTTCGCGCCCAAGTAGCAAAACAGCTGATCGGTAATTTCTCATCATGGCAACGTCCCCAAGAGCAACCAGTCTGACAGCACCACGTCTCATTCCTACCAATGTGGAAAGAGTTGGTCATATAATGGTCACAATTCAGACGGAAGATGTAGTTGCATGATGTGTCGACGTGCAGGACGGATAGTAGGCCATGGAACTCGCCCCAATCATGTTCATGAGACAATCAACTGTTGCCTCACTTGCCAGTTACCACTGTGTCAACCACGGTACAGACAAGCGTGCTGGCGAGAGCACAATGTGTGAATGCCATTTGCAGAGGACCGCAGAACTTGACTATGCACGGACTGAACATTAGTCGGTATTACAACCCTTTATTACACAGTTGACATGGAAATAAAAAAAAAGTTCACTCGCAAACTATCGGTGAGTACGATGTACTTTTGTGTATGGTTGTGTGAAGTGAATGATTGAGTCTAACACGTTTGCGTTTTGGGGAATGATCGAGTTACAGCGATGATTGCATCGGACGATCGCTAGACAAGGTCTCAGCCAGAGCAGTTCCTGTTTTGGCAGAGAGCGAGTCGGTGTGCGATGAAAAATGCATCTGAGTAGCTAACAGTCGATTTCCCTGGTCTCTCATCTCTTAAATGCGTAATA
The DNA here is from genome assembly GCF_041260155.1 of Ptychodera flava. Taxonomy (NCBI): domain Eukaryota; kingdom Metazoa; phylum Hemichordata; class Enteropneusta; family Ptychoderidae; genus Ptychodera; species Ptychodera flava. The sequence goes on from NC_091930.1 coordinate 4,475,546, forward strand.
AAAATAGTTTTATTATGCAAATAGTATTCCACATTTACATACGGCTCCCTAGGCTGTACGAACCTCGAATACATCAACACAGTAAAGATCACATGTCAGCTCAGGGTAGTTCAGACCATAACTGCTCAAACTGACAGCTTCCGACCGACAAACATGGAAAAGTGATGGTCGGCCTTGTGGGAACCCGTCGCCTGAGTGTTAAACAGGGCTTGAATTTGTTCAAACACATCAATGCCATTCCGAAAAGCGAAAAACGTTTCTTGGAGCTGCCATCACCAACTTCCGGTACAGGCGGCTCCCGTTTTGAAACACGGATGCATGGATGCCCCACTCAAATCAATATTTTTTGAACGCGATTGATGTGTTTGAACAAATTCAAAACCCCAAGAACGACAAGGTTAGTGTAGTATGGTATTTAGTCTTCAGTAGTGATAAATCGGTACGACCAAATGCAGCAAATATGTAGCATTTCACATCAACACGCCTCGTCCAGTTATTTGGAACTCTACAGGGTCGTCGGCATTGTAGCGCTTACTGGTGAGCGAGATAACAAACACAAAAACTCACCAACCGCCTTAGCTGCAAAATTGTAGCGCTATTTGAGGCGATCAGTGATTTTTGGTTTTTGCAACTTCGCTCACCAGTAGTGCTACAATGCCGATGGCCCTGTAGAGGTGAAAATAAGCGCATCCCAAGGGACTAGGCTTGTTGATGTGAAATGCTACATGTTTACTGCATATGGTGGTACCGATTTTCAATTCATTTTTATCAATTCAATTCATTTTATTACCTTTTTTTAAATCTTGACAAGTTCATTATTACAAAAACTGAAAATAGGCAAAAGGCAAATATGGATCCAGAAAAATAGCTATATGCTAATCGAGTCTGGTCCCATTCTCTTAAATATTTACATTACATATTCCACCATGTGGCGCTCAGTGAAGTGAGTAGTATAAACTTTCTCAACTAATTTCGTAACAACCACTGTTTTAATGATTTTATGAACTGATATCGTGATGTACTTATTTTAACAGTATTGGGTAAATCATTCCATAACTTTGCACCCATGTACGAAATTGCAAATTGACCAAAAGAGGTATGCATTTTAGGTAAAGATAGATTCGCACCAAGTTTGAATCTAGTGTCATAACAATGATCTGCCATTTCATAATAATCTTGTATAGGAAAAGGAAAATTATGATGCAACAAGTCAAAAATAAATATCCCAACAAGAAGTTTGTGAAGTTTATAAACGTCTAAAACTTCCAAATTCTGGAATAAGGGTGAGGAAGGCTCTTGGAATCCAGAAAACGTTATCGCACGTACACACATTTTTGAGAGATATAAATAGTATTCAAGTATGATGAATATGTATTACCCCAGACTTCAAGACCGTACATTATATTAGGTAAAATGAAAGCATTGTATAATAAAACAAGTACATTTCTTGGAACATAATTTCTTAATTTGAATAAAATCCCTGCTTTTCTTCTTATGCATTTTTTATTTCGGCAATGTGTTCTTTCCACATAAGATGTTTATCAATTGTCACTCCGACAAATGATGCCTCAGAGGCCTCATTAATTACAATGTTTCTGACAGACAAAACCCTTGTGGTTGATAGCAATTTGCGTTTACTGTGAAAAATTACATATCTTGTTTTAGAAGTATTTATTGTCAACTTATTAGCATCGCACCAGTGTGTAACATTCTTAAGATGGTGATCAACTGTAGATAGATCTACATTCATTATGTCAGCCAGCTGAAAAAAGTATGAAAAAGGTTTGAATCATCTGCAAATAGTCGAAAGTCAAAGTACTTAGAAGAATTTGGTAAATCATTAATATACACTAAAAATAAAGTCGGTCCAAGTACAGATCCCTGAGAAACACCACAATTCACTGGTAGTTTTTCTGACACAAATTCGTTTGTACACACATATTGGGATCTATTGTTCAAATAATCTGTAAGCCAGAGAAGTGGGTTTCCCCGCACACCATAATGCTGAAGTTTCGATAGCAGTACATTATGATCAATCGTATCAAATGCCTTCGTAAAATCAATGAAAACACCCATCGTTGAATTTCCTTGATCACTTTGCTGTATTAAATTCACAAGATTGATGAGGGATAATTTGGCACTTCGTTTCTCACGAAAGCCGTTTTGGTGTTTGAAAAGAAGGCTATGCCTGTCCAAGAACTTCATATATAATCTGCTTATTTACAATTTTCTCCAGAATTTTACTTACTAGGGGTAAAACAAAATCGGACGATAATTTCCAGGCTCGTCTTTTGATCCCTTTTTGTAAATTGGGACGACTTTGGCAATTTTCAGAGCATCGGGAAACTGGCAATTTTGAAAAGACGAATTAAATATGCGACAAAGGGTTTTGCGATTTGTTTTGCAGCAATAACCAGGAGTTTCGCAGGCAGGTTATCAAACCCGTTGCCTTCTTCAAGTCAAGACTCATCAATAAGTTGTACAATTCATGCTCCGTTGTCGGATGCAGAAAGAAAGAGTGATTCGACTGTTCTGAGAAAAAACTCTACAAAAGAGGAACGATGCGTTACAATCTTACTAGCCAAGTTTGAGCCGACATTTGTGAAATAACTATTAAAGCCATTTACAATCTCTTGTGGTGTACTGTACATTTGTGGTATGCCATCTGCAGTCATCGTGAGATGATCTGGTAAACACTGCCCTTTCTTTCCCTTATGAAGTAGTTTGTTAATTACATTCCAGGTCATTGTTGAATTTTGACAGTTTTCCGTAAAGAGTGACATATAGTAGTTTCTTTTTGCAGCCCGTAGTAAAGAGGTGAGTACATTTCTGTATCGTTTGTACTGTACAACAATAGTTGGTTCATGATTTGATTTAACCACCTTGGTAAATAAAACATGTTTTGTATGTATTGACTTTTTGATTGATTTTGTAATCCAGGGCTTGCGCTTGATTACATTTTTCAATGATCGTGCCACTAATGGCGCATGCCTATTACAACAATTACTAAAAATTGCAAGAAAATTGCTATATGCGTCATTTACATCTGAACAATCATATACACTATCCCAAGATTGCTGAGAGAGATCACATCTAAAGTCATTCGCTATAAAATTTCTATAATTTCTGAAAAACACCCTTCCAGTAACAGATTCATTGGAGAACATATCCCTGAAAATTGCAAAAACTGGTAAATGGTCAGAAACGTCTGCCGTAATCGTACCAGTAAAAATTGGACACTTATTTACATTTGTATATATGTGGTCAATAACAGTTCGTGTAACATCAGTAATTCTTGTTGGGGTTGTGATAACTTGTTCTAGATTTAAACAATTCATAGTAGTGAAAAAATCCTCTACATTATCATCATCTTTAAGGAAATCAATATTGAAATCTCCAAGTAGAATACATTGCTGTTTATCTGATTTAATATGATTGAGAACTCGTAACAGACCGTTTTGAAACTCTGATAGATTTGTATTTGGTTTTCTATACAAGATTCCTACAATAAACGTTTGCTTTCTGTCAATGACTTCTAACCAGATTGACTCAGAGTGGTCAACACTATACGTCAACACTTTATACTTGACAGATTTATGGATATAAGCGGCAACGCCACCTCCCCTTCCAGTTTCTCGACGTTGCGCCTCCATATAGTAAGAGTCCAAGCTATACAAATTACTGCTATCAATGTTCCAAGTTTCTGTGATTCCAATAATTTTAAACTCTGTGTGTAACTCGTCTTCATACGTTTAGGTGAGAAACAGTGAACGCATTTGGAAACATACATTTGTAAGTGTTATTGAAATCTGTGGGGATAATAGCATTGCTGGCACAATTGATGTTAAAGAAATTCTCCATATTTGGAAATAAATTCATTTAGAAGAAAAGACAATATCATTACACAATTTTCATTAGATCTTCTTCGTTGTATATCGTAATTGTTCTGGTATGTTGATTTTTTTAATACAAATATTGCCATGAATTGTCCACAGATAATTATAGTTTGCTGCCTTACGCTTTTCGTTTACCAGTCCCAGAAGTTTCCGTTTCAGAGTCGTAAGATTTTCATTTATGTATATAACGTTTTTGGCTGTAAAGCCTACCTTGTCCGTGGTGACATTCTTGATTTTCTTTCTCTCTGTGTATATCTTGTCGCGTTTCTTTCTGTTAGTAAATCTAACGATGATTGGCCGTGGTCTTGTCCTAGTAGATGCACCCCTTTCACTTGCCTGTAGCTTTCCAATCCTGTGTGATACTTGTATGTCATCGGCCGTAATGTCCCCGTTGATTTTCTTCAGTACTGATACTGCAATGTCTTCCGTGTTTTCGGTTGGAGTTTCTGGAATGCCATGTATTTCTAAATTCTCTCTTCTGGTGTATTGGTTCTGTTCCTCTTGCGTTTTTTCCATTTCATTCATCCTTTTCTCCAATTTCTCATTTGCTTGCTTAAGCTGTCTGTTTTCTTCTTCCAAGGATTTGACAGTGCACTTCATGTCTTCAACCAGGGCGTTGAAGAACTCCAATGACGAAGACATCGCATTCTGAGCCATTTTCATTTCCTCGATAGCCGTTAGAACAGCTGGCAGACACGACAGCCGTGAATAAATGTCCTTCATTTGCTCTGATATCATTGCTAACGAAGCTGGCTGAGATTTCTCACCGGGTTGTTCTGTGTTTTGATGCTCACTTGAGTCGCTGTCTTCTTTTGACGTCGGAAAACGTTTCGCTTTGCAGGCCCGGCAGAGGAAGAGATCACCCTGAGTGAAGCTCACATTTCTGGTCTTTCCACAGTCGTTACACTTTGGCATTGTTCTTCAGCTACTTATAGCACTAAATTTGCATCGATTTACATTAAAGACAATGACTTTCCGTCGACTTTTCACGTGTGGGACTTCTCTAAATATTTCAATGGCACTGATTACCATGAATTTGCATTTAGCTAGCAACAGGATGCCTAACAGTTTCTTTGTCTTTAAAAATGCTTCACCATTACTTGAAAACGTTCCGCTTTTTCGCCTTTCGGTGAAAGATAGCAACTATGAACCACCAGGAATTTTACCTTGGTGTAGCCAGACACGATGGTCTTGAGATGTCAGTCTCTGTCTCTGATAAAGGACATTCTGTGACGAAATCGGAGACACGATGTTCATGGAACCCTTCTCACTGAAGCGCCCGCCTTATCATTACTGAAGACTCAACACCATACTAAATTAACCTTGTCATTTATGGGGTTTGGAATTGGTTCAAACACGTCGATCGCATTCCAATAAACATTGGGCGTGCGGTTTTTCTGGGAGCTGCCATTACCGGAAGTTGGTAACCACACCAACACGCCTTGTCCAATGGGGTGCGCTTATTTTCACTTCTACAGGGCCATCGGCATTGTAGCGCTGCAGGTGAGCAAAGTGACAAAACCCAAAAATCACCGACTGCCTCACCGTAGCACTACAATTTGCAGCTACGACCGCCTCACCGTGGCGCTACAATTTTGCAGCTAGCTAGTGCTGGTGTAGTAAGCTAGTGCATATATTCATATCAATGATCATTGCCAATAATGTAACAAATTTGCCTTCAATTTCATTTTATGAGACTGAACTGATGTGTGTGTGTCCCTTCTATATGTTATCATGTTTGTATGGCTGTGCATGACTGCGATATCGTGAAAAATAAAGAAAAATGAACGTGTACTTGTATTTTCAAATTTCCCCAAAATCATCCCTGCTCGGTGAATATTCAAATTCGTTTAGCTCCGCTTTCAGCGACAAGGAGCTTTTATAAGGGGTGGATGTGTAGCAGAAAAGTTCAGTAAACTGCACATTTGTTTAAGCTACCTTTCTCTGTGATCTTCAGGCAAACTGACTTGCCATGGTTTAGATGTATCCTCATGCCAATCGTTCAATAACAAACATAGACTGTTTCATGATGACATTTCTTGTTTATGTTGATAATAACCTCAAACTGGCAACTTTTATAATTTAATACAGATAAACATACCTCACAAATCATTTGTCAAAAATGACTTAATGGTTGATTCAAATATGGTGGAACTCAGAAAGTGGGTATATAAAAGGTGATCAGCTAGTCCCTCGCACCACTAGGTGATTTCTTGTTGTAGCATAAATATTCACTTTGTATTTCACCTTTTTCGCTCTAAAATTTCTATTTTCCATGTTAAATACTGCTAGTTTCAATCGGTATAGGTCTTATGTTTTACCTTACCTCCCGTTACCATTGTCTCATAGTTTCATTGCCCCCCCCCCTTCTTGCGACAGGCGCAAAGGGTGTATTCCAGACTGAAATTTGACTTTCAACAATAACAATGCTAAATATACACATATAAACTTGGTTGATAATGTATGTTGGACATTCATTACGCCTTAAGAAGTAGAACAAGATACTGCATTTTTTTGCACAAAATAAAACGACCTTGAAATTGCCAAAAGGTACAGCTGATTGAGCTTTCCATATTCTAATTTTGATTCTGTAAGATTCAGTAAAGGACTTCTGTGTAACACTACACAGTATAACTCTTACAGCCCTGTTACCTTTGGGTTTGAAAAATGAACTTGAACATTTGCTTCCAAATCAACCCTGTAGAAGCAACGTGTACATTGGGAAAATTCCAACATAACTCGTACACGAATGTCTGCACAGGCACAATTGCACCGTGTATTTACAATAAGGCTGGTACAGGGAGGTAAGCTTTTATGTGACCAGGGTGAAAAGGGGCTAAAAATTTCAACAGGGCTGGTATGCGGATGTTTTCATCACTGTGCCACAAATGCTGAACCCCCGGCCCTGGTACAGGGAGGTGAACAGCTCTTCTAGTACATACATATAGTGCTAGGTACATTACATACCTACAGCACACATTCCTATATCAGGGCTGTGTGAAAATTACACCTGCTACAGTGTTGTCAAGGACATAGTTAGTACACAGATGTGCTCCTCAAATTTGTGCTAGGATGTTAAACAAGGACATGGCCATGCCAAATCTACATTTGTCAATTTGTTTCAAGATATGGTAAAGGCCAATATGGCCATCAATCACACTCCGATTCACATGAATCGTATGTTTACTTGGTAGATTATGGCTTAGTTCTGTTGTTCTGATCTCCATTAGCCACATCTTAGGGGCTTTCGTCCAGCATTTTTGTTCTGCTTATCAACTCCAGTTTCCCATTCAAGTCATTGAAGCATGATAAAACCCCCAATGTTTAGCTTCTCAGTACATTATGTACATGTAGCATTGCTATTGCCGAAAACTTCATTTAGGGTCGGACAAGAATTCATTTGTCAATTATAAAAATGATCAAATATACAGATTGTCTTTACAACCATAAATACTTGGCAATTTAGTATGCTGTGGAAAGTGGCCAAGAAACTGTAGTTGATAAACAGTACTGAAATACTGAAGAAGTAGCCAAAAGTTACAGTTAATGGAGCCTCATTTACTTATTTCAAAATACATACATGTGAAGTTTATAATCAATGATGAGCGTTGCATAGCCAGAGTGATAAAATGCTTTCTCAAATGTCTACTAATTATGTGTGCTCGTCTATGAAGGAGCAAGCAGTCTGTGTTGTTTCTTGAAGGTGTTATATTCTGCAGCATGGGAAGACACAATGTTGTGCTAAGATTGCTTAGCTATCTGGGGTTTCAAACTTTGATTACATCAGCTGTGTGAAAAGAACATTTCAATTTGTAGAGTACTTCTGGCTTGACAAAGCTGGGATGTGAAGTAAATGGGCTGACAATTATGAGTGGTCTGTATGTACAGGGGATTTCCCGGTGAAACAGCTAGCAATTTTGCATCAGATGCAGGAGGTAAACTTTATAACAGAACATTATGTTATCAGTATGATTTTACAAGTAGCATTCATAAGAATGTCATTTTTAATATTCCCTTGTAAATCATGTTTAACAATTACTGTTTCATTTGTTGTAAATTGCAACAAATGTTAGTCTGAAATTCATTTTGATGATTGTTGCTGTATATCTTTCAATGTAACTTGCAGGATTTCTAACTTCTTCAGCTAATTTTTTGTGTGTGTTTCAGATGTTTTACAGTCCTGCTTTGTGTAGCTCAATCACATAGAGGACCCAATAGGCCATTCCATTGGATGAAAATCTTCCCCTGTGTCTGCAAAATTTGAAGAAATCCAAATTTAAATTTTAAGGATGGTCAGAAATAATTATCTCCTCGGCAATATGGTTCATATTGAAGACGTTTGTCAGCAAGCCATACAGAAGCCCTAGATTGGCATGCCTGCAAGCCAGCTTGTAATTGCTTGTTGATAAATCAGAGGAAGCCTAAAGTGGCTTGCCTGTAAACCAGAACTAGTCAGAAATTGGTTTGTCAGTAAACCCATTGCACAGAATTGGCTCATCTTCAAACCAGATGGAACCAGAAATGGCTTACTGTTGAGCCAGAGAAGTATGATATTGGTTTATAAATAAGCCACTGTTCAGTATCAACTGGTATATGGGCATGCCACAGTATCTCAAACATGGCTTGCTAGCAAGCCTAGCTCATATAAGAGTGGATTGCCTGTAAACAATTCTTTAGTACTAACTGGCTTACTGGTAAGCTGAGTGTGATCTTTCCTTGGCATGTATATATGCCGCATCAAAATCCAAACTGGCATACACAGAAACCAGACTTGGCATGTCAGAAAGCCAAAAATAAGCCAAATTCACAACACGAAACAATCCGTTTACTGACAAACAAGACGGTTTATTTTTGGCTTGAATTTAGCTGGCCAGCAAACCAGAAATATTTGCAGTGCACGTGTACAACTTTACTGTTTCCAAATAATGTATTTTTTTGCATTACGTAAACATATCTTGAAAGTTACCATATTTTAACCTTCATCAATTTCGATACATCAAGATGGAAAAATCAGATTCTTGCATACGAGACACTATACCTAAAAATAGTCCAGACCTTAACACGCTGCGCATTGATATATTCCGATGTAATTATACTTCTTTCTCTAGCCTTCGCTACACTCGCAACACTTCAATACGTAGAGAGGGGGGGGGTCAATAAAGTTTGCACCTCGGATCCTGCAGTATATTCGGACATTTGGCATGACTAAGGTTTTGGGATTGGCCTAGCTTTCATATTATGTCCGATCAATTTGTTGTAAATCGTGGTCACACTTAATCCATAAATGCACCTTCAATCACAGGCAGTTATGCTTCTGTGACATTTTCTACATATGTTCTTCATTCTAATGAAATATTACATTTCAGAAAATAGCATTAAGTTTTGACTGAAATTCATTTTTACCCCTAATGCTAAAATTGACTTTTTTAACCCAAATGTACACAACCTTCATCCTTCGAGTAAACTACTGCCACCATACTGAACTTTAGAGCCTCTGCTTTTTTAAATTTATAGTAAGAGAGGGTTTCTTGTCATCGTTGATGAGAAATTTTGCTTTGAAAAAAACCGTGTTGGCAACATGCAGCTCCACCTTCATTTTTGACAGATGTGTTGGCAACTTGCAGCTCAACCTTCATTTTTGACAGAGGTTTTTATTTTTAACATGCTTTATTCCTCAAAGGCTATTCGTGAAAAAAAAACTTTGACATTAAATATGAATAGTAAATATTTGTCATTTACTCCATTTAGAAAAAAGAACAACTCACCAGTGCGTTTGTGCTTAACATAGAAAACTCTTCAAAACTGATCTCTCCGAACGAATTCGCGTCTTCTATACCATCGGCTGTCTTTTCAAATTGCTTAATATCATGATCTTTGATAAATTTTGAAATTTTCATGCCTGAATAATAAAAGAATGACATTAGTATCAAATAATAGATGTTAGTTTTAGTAATTCGTGGACGATGACGATAGCCTAGTACATTGAGCTTCACAATAGCACTTAAGAATTGAGCTTAATAGTGTACCACTTAAATCCGGAATATTTAGGTGGAGAGTTGAATATTTAGGATGTTTAATTCATAAAAACTGTTAGGGAAAGATGAAACTTTTGTCGAATTCAAGGTCAAATAGGCATTATAATTTTACGTACTGTAAAGTACTTTGATGGTTCAACTCAATGTGATGGGTCTTAAATATGGGTCTTTACGACCGATGAAATTCGTAAGAGCACAAGTTGATATGACAGAGTTGAGTGATATGTTTGGAGTCGGTATTGCAATCGCCATTACGTTGGATTCCTTCAACGCTTTAACCATTCTAATATATTGCCTTGCGCAATGCTAAATAAACAATTGCAAACTTTTTTAGAGATTTATATAATAACAAAAAATATCCTGGACACAAAATAGCTTTATTATTTTTATTTGCATTGTCTGTGTTGTTGTGCGATTCGTTTTTTATCTACAGCAACCACAATGAAAATTATTAACGTTATTACGATAATTGTGATCAATCTACGTCAAAAGAAAAATAAGAAGACTATTCATGTGATAAATATATGATCCCGGGGAATTTTTCGCTGTTTGACGTCATCGTATAAGAGTGTTTTTCTCGGAGCAGCACAATTTCCCGCCTTGGGCTGGAAGTTGTAGGGCTCCACGAAAAAACACTTTTACATGATGACGTCAAACAGAGAAAAATACCATGGGATATATATATATATATATATATATATATATATATTATATATATATATATATATATATATATATATATATAATATAGATAGATAGATAGATAGATAGATAGATAGATAGATAGATAGATAGATAGATAGATAGATAGATAGATAGATAGATAGATAGATATAGATAGATAGATAGATAGATAGATAGATAGATAGATAGATAGATAGATAGATAGATGGATAGATAGATATTATCGAAGTATACAGATATCCTCTCTAAAAATTACAGAGCTCGATGCTAAGTAGAGCGTTATTTATAATTAATAACAACAATTACTTCAAGTACAAAGTAATGAAATATATTATTTAAGTTTCATGCATCCTGCAATCATCAGATTATTCATGTGATAAATATATGATCCCAGGGAATTTTTGTCTGTTTTACGTCAGCGTATAAGAGTGTTTTTCATGGAGCCGCACAACTTCTCGCCTTCGGCTCGAAGTTGTAGGGCTCCGTGAAAAACACTTTTACATGGTGACGTCAAACAGAAAAAATACCATGGGATAATATATATATATATATATATATATATATATATATATATATATATATATATATATATATATATATATATATATATATATATATATATCTGTGTGTGTATTTATGAATATATTATGTATGTATGTGTGTGTAAGTGTGTGTGATATCATTGTTTGAAATTTATTGTTGAAATGAAAATTGCAGTTTTAAAGGCGTCTGAGAACACAAACATTCAACAGTTGCACATGTTAATGGTCCGTTTTAGAGCTCTGGGTCGATAAACGTACCTAGCATCAAGTTCGTTAATTCGCCTCCGTTAACATGCACCGTATAGTCCATTTGAAGAATAGTAATCTGCAAGAAAACACTCGGAAATTGCTTATGTTTAACTAATAACCATCGCTATCTGAAAAATTATTGGATATAGTAGGGTTACAATCAGTTCGTGTAAAAAATATAATTTTCGAATATTCTGATGCATTTTATTAGACAGCATTGTGAATTGTTCATCGTAAGTCTCCAACAGCAATGGGGAGATTGATTTGAAAATTCCAATTGTCAGTTCCATCACAATTTGCTCATATGTCCACAACCTTTGTTATACTCCAAAGTATATTAATAATATACACAAAATAAATAATAGACGCACGGGAGTCTGCGAGTTGAAGAGACAACAGTAATATCACAAGTCAACTACACGATTATTTTGTTCTGTTAAAATAATCCCAAAAACTAATCATCGAGCCACTAAACATTGTTGTAGCTCAATGTTCATAGCTATTTTAAACGGTGCCATTGAAACTTTAAATGGCTCTAGCGATCACTTGTGTTAATAGGCGCTTTGGAAAAAAGAACAAAGAAAAGTCAATCTAAATTTGATGTTTTACAAAAACAACATACCTGTTTTCTATGAGCACTGATATCCTTCAACAGGTCGGCACAATCGTCCACGCCCTCTATGTTTACCCCTACTTTACTTACAATATCATTTTCTAAATATTTGACAAACTTGCTGAAAGAACAGGACAGTGAAAGATTTTTTGTACATTATTTTTTTAGAATCTTAGAAGAATTTGATCAAAGACGAGGTATGGACTTTTGTTGTTCTACTTATGGTTGCACAATTTTCTAAAAAATTAGACTTCATACACACTATTATTTTTTGAATAGTTTTCAAAATGTATAGAAATAAAAATAACAGTCGAATTTACAATTATGTTGAATGGTACAGTATGAGTACATTGTTATCTTTTATTAACGTAGCAAGATATAAACAATTTTCATTATTTTTAAGAACAGAAGAACGCAGCAGTTTCACAGGTTCACTCGATAAAAACACCATTGTAATCAGTTGTTCTAAAATCTGAAATGTGACTCGATCTAATTTTGCAAGCAATTGTACGGATTTTATTTGCTAGCTGTGTGAAGTTCTTACTGTCATTGGTTTCTTTGTTATCCATTAGACGTAGAGCCTTGGCAATAATATCAGCAGCTCCACCGCTTCCATCAACAAGAAATACATGTTTGTTATCCTCTATGCGACCTGCGTCGTTTATCTCATTTTTCACAAGAGCTGAGTGTACGGTTTGTATCGTTCCATAGTCACCTTCCACAACCACCAATACAACCGGTATGTTAGTGTTTTTCTTGTCGGAGCTTTTGGTATCTGCAATACAAATTCCGTCAGTTATAATCGACTGTTATATACTCATCGCTTTCCAATAAAATAATTTGTTAGAGCAATATCATATTCATAAATGACTAAAATATCAATATCAGTAATACCACATTGCTGTATGGAGATCAAGTATACATTCATTTCAAAGCTGAGAATTGCTCTATAGATATAACATATGTTCATTTCAAAGCTGAGAATATTTGAACTACCAAATTGCTGTATAGAAATGACATATATTCGTTGCATAACAGAGAATAAATACTGCAGACATCAGCCACTAAATGACACTAACATTTTTACGACGGCAGCTCCGGCAGACGAGCAATTATTAAATTTTTATTTGAGGCAAGTGTCAGAGACGTTATAATGTTATACAAAACTGAAAGCCGTTTCATTTGCATAATGTCAGTAAACTTTTATAAGGTTCAGTGACGACAAACTTTATATCAAGTTGATAAAGATTAAGAAATGAACTGGCTAGAACCATTACGATATTTTATTACGCAAACAAGGACTAGTATACTACGATAAAGGTTGAAAAATACTTTGGTGTCATATAGCTCTGTTGCTCGCCATTAAAAAAGCGAATTTGTATAAATTCATCTGTAGTTTATGACTTTTCTCTAATAAGCTGAAAAACATAATGATCATAATCGTAGTCAAAAAATGTAAGAAGACGTTCACACTAGCTTTACTGACAAAGTTATTATTTCTAGCCGCATACCGTCTTTTCGAAGTTACTTACAGGCATTTCTTTGTATGTATCGTTCAAGCTCAGCCCTTAAATCAATATCTGCTGATTCAGACTCCCTGACCTTGTCAACCAATATGAAGTGTGAGTTGTGACAATCTAATGGTCGCTCGATTCCATCAGGATCTTCCTTTTTACAGTCTTCTTCACGGTACTTGGCAGGCCAAAGGCCTCCCGTTGACTGTTTTGCCATCGTGAGAAAAGCAAATATAATCGTTTTTAATATTCATTGGTGATTGCTTCTTCTAAAATATACCCGTTTCAGAACATGAAAAAATGTGAGTAGAACAGATAGACTATTATTCCCTGCGGTAAACACTCTTCTTCATAAATGCAAGCTAGGCCATGGCAAGTTTATTCAACACGCTTATTTCAGTAATCTCCCATCAAATAGGAATTCCATGAAGTGGTTGTGCTCAGCCAGATCGAAGTTGTCAAAATCATTGTTGTACTACTTGCTTTCAAGACGTCTGACGTGACACTTTTTACAAGATCAATAATTCGCCTGTTCTCAAAACATGGATATCTGTTTTTTCTTATGTATGTTAAAATGCAGAGTACTAGCGTTAGCAATAGTCTTGCAAATACGAACATAGTGTCCAATCTGCAATGTTTTGTTACAAACTGAAATAGAGTCCGGACAAAATTTATTTACTAAAAACAACAACCGGTAGTGCACTCATAAATGATGTGTCGACAGCATGCACTTTTGCTTCATTTTTAGAATAGAACCAGAAGCAGTGTTTTACAAATAAACATAAAAACCCTGACAAACGAGGGAAATTAATCAAAAGTTACAGTAAGTGGCACTGTTTGTAATTTATACCTCCTTCTAACGGTTGAGCTAAATCTGAATATTTAACTTACAAAGGAGTTCGTCAGAGCTTCTCTATTGGTTGTGATATTCCAGTCAGCGATGCCCAAAGTGACCACTTTCTCATTTTCTGTTGTGAATGGAATGCTCGCTCTGTCGATCTTTTGCATCACCAAAGCTGCAGATCCGCCATTATTATCCATGCATCTAATCACAGAATGCCGGTGTGACAAAAAATAATTATGATTATATAAGAAAAGAGTGGTTATATTCTAAATTTCTGTGACACTTCGCGCTACGGGGGTTCATACTGGTGTCTGCCTTTTGTTATGTAGGTCATTTTAACCTACTGATGACTGTGAGTGTAATTAGTCTAGAACATTCTGAAGGTCACTGTCCTTATAACGACCTTGAATTTTAATTATTCATGTTAGAAACGTTTTGGAAATCCGATTAGTCGTGTGTTTACTGTAAGGGGAGATATTTTTTTAGAAAAGTAATTAGCATATATCGATAGAAGTTCTAGATTGTTCTTATATTCTCTTATATAACCATTTAGGAAAGAGACACACGTTTACGGATACTTATTTTGAAGGCACATTTTCTAATTAAATGTCAGTGTCGGGCCCTACAAATTATATACATGTATTTTCTATTAGTTCAGATCTATATCTGAACATTTTGAAAAATGTGTTTGTTTTCCAAAACCACTGCATGTATATTTGTTTTTCTTAAAAATGTTTGTTTCCGAGATATTTCTTTAAGAAATAGGTACGCTATGCCTATGACAAACCGTAAACTGTAAACTGAAATCAATAATTGAGTACCCTGGGGTAAAAAAGTGTCCCTGATTTGATTCAGTTCCTTATAGTTTAGGCACAATGAGGTGTGAAAGTAACAACCATAGGTTTTTGAATAAATTACCATTTTTTGTTCACTTTGGCCAAGATTTCTCATTTTACTTGAAATCTGAGACACCGTTTTATAGATCAGTATTTTACTGTCGCCTGGTAAAAAATCAGACTGATCTGTCGTTCCAACACCAACCTAATTTCTTTGAAATTGCGTGCGTTAGGCCAACATCGAAAGCGAGGAAATCTGGGTATCTCGTGAACATCCTCTTCACATACAAAAAAGCGATCATAGATATGACTTTCCGTTTATTTTTACTCTTGTGCACGAACTTTCATCAAGGTAGAGACCAAACACTTCGTATTTCTCATTAAGGATGATAAATACCTTTTAGACACTTTCAGATTTTTATTTTTTTCTCAATTGAACATGTCCCAAACCCCAATAAAGTATACATTTTCTGAAAGCCCTGATATAGAGCTATCCGACCAAGCACAGTGCACGGTCATTATTTGCATAAGAGTCACGTGACAAGCGTTTTGCTGAACCTTCCAAAAACCGGTTTTCCCGGCCTTATGCAAACACGCTGCAAGATTTCCGGTTGGAATTTCTTCATTGACAAGCCTTGACAATATCCTTCAAAACTGTGTCTGCGATTTTTTCTCGGAGGCTCCATTCAAATTATATGGCGTGATAATTAAAATTCCTTGAAAAGCACCTTCGTCCAACACCTTTAAGAGCGCATTAAAAAATAACAAAGGCAGATAAAGGAAATCCCAGACATGGATTTTGAGTTCATTATGTTTCCAATGGACGGTGTGAATTTCAAGCAGCTAGTGTTTGTGAGCGCGAATTGACGAGGTGCCAAAGAAGGGTACTTCATTCACACATTGAATTCGAGAAAAACGCAAAAACATGTTTTGATACTTCTACGCTACGGCATTTGATAATTAGACGTGCACGAGCCTCAACACGGGCATACTTTGTTACCAAGTGATGATGTCGGCCGGGAATGACAGTTGTTCAGAGAAAAAGTCCCAGGAAAATAAAATAAATCGCGGAAAACTACCCATTTTTGGAGCCTTGCGTGTCGACACATCGCCACAGCGAATGGCTTCAGTGGGAAAAACAATGACGTCAGCAGTCATTACTGATAGCGGGCGTGTCCTAAATTCATATGCAGATAAGCTTGTTTGCGTTCCCCAGATCACACTCCCCTCACACGCTATATAGACATTGCAGAACCGTAGACTTGATAGCGTACTATCGCACTAATTGCAAAGTTAATTCTAGGACGCGCCATTGCGCAATAAAATCTCGAATGGCCCTCATTTCTACGTTTGACGCGCCACTAAGGGCGCAACATTATATGAATGGGTCGATCACGCAGAGTTCACGTAGTTCATACATTCGCGTAGCTCCCCGAAGGTCATTACCTCAGTCATAGTGTGACATGTAAAACGATTCAGTTACCTATCAACCTTTGCAATTAGATACCCACTACAGCATATATGGTGGTACATAGGAAGCTGGGTAGAAAGGACTCGTGTAGGGGCAACGGTGTTTTGAAGCCGTACGCATGTGGTATGACCGATGAATATAAAACAACGGCACTGGCCGCTGCGTAAAGGTGGAAAGCTAGTCCGACACTCGAATTTTTAACGCCGGTATAGTTGATGAATCCAGGATGATCGGACAGTCCCTTAAATTGAAGCGTTTGCAACGTCTACCGTCAATACAAACGAAACGTTGAACACTGCAAGGAAAACATCCATGATCGTTTTGAAGAGCAACACATCAATAGGTCGGACACATCTCGTTTTCCAGAGTAGCCAGGTCTTTGCATAGAACAACACCGCTGTGTAAAACCCTTTGGCTAGAGCCAATGATCGTAAATTTGCTAATACATACGAGTTATGTTTAAAAGTTGATGTATCGATCACTTTATTTAGGTCGTACGGGTTACAGTCTCGTGCTATATCAGTGTATGAGTAGCCTAATTATCGATGCGAGCAAATCGAGGGCCAATCTCGGAGAAATCCTACCGGTGCGCCAAGCTTTCATCATGATCGTTTCCACAGTCAAAATCACAGTCCTTAGCAATTTGTACAGTTGTTCAAGTCCGACATATCAATAATTCATCACATAAGTTACGTAAACAATTGAATCAAACCAACGGTTTGCTGTTGCCATTATTGGGCCTGTTGCGTACGTACAAGGGACAACTGTGCAGTAGGCTTGGTGGTTAGGGGGGGGGGGGGCGATCTCCAGTATTCTCCTTTCTTGACTTGATAGACTATAGTATTTTCTGCAGAAAATTCAAGGATTTTACATGTGTGATGATGATGGCCCCCGATTATCTAAAATGGCCCCCTTGGGACAGGAGTTGGGGCAAACAGTGGCCCATTGTTTTTAAATCCTAGAATGAACACTGTGTAATTGTTTATCTAACATTGCGAAAAAGACGTCAACACCGTAAAGCGGCGCGTGCAGGCTCCGACCAACCCTAAGCAAAGAGTGATAAAACGTCGCACTGCTGAGAAATTGTCGTTGACACGATGTCTTGACCAAGCTAAGAAAAATGACTTGCTCTCTGGTGTAGACTATGTCTGGAACTGTACGAATACTTGTTTATTGGACTAGGCTTCGACAAACATTTAATTACGGTTTATTGTTTACAGACGGAAGTAATCCTGGTGTTTGGAGAAGTCACAGCACGTCATTATGTAAATTAGCTAGTGCAACGCAACGTTGTGTCACTCAAGATGGATTATGGAAATAGCAATGCAAATGTGTCCACAATGTTTACAAAAGCTCCCCGATTTAACCGGGATAGCCACGTGCATTTGTTTTGATTTTTAAAAATCGTGAATTACACGAAAACCATTCCTTATCTTGAACTGGCGACACATCTCAATTCTGGGTCTTACTTCAAGGCGTATTCTCAGAGAATTTTGAAAATTTGACAGAAAAATGAACGATTTGGTATTTATCATCCTTAAGTGTCCTTTTGGGAGACCATAAATAGCGGGAAATCGGGAGAAATCGACTCATGCTGTAGATTTGCGAGTAATGAGGGCGGTTTATTTATTTAACAAACACTGCCCCGGCTAATCTATTTGTCAAACGAAGTATATATTAGTTTGTTAACTGAAAATGGTTGTTAAGTTTCTTCAATCCGTTTATCTTTAGTTAGAAGTATCTTTACGCCCGCCATAGACTAACTGAGAAATGTTAGGTTGGCGAGAGTTTCAGAGGGCGGCATTCATTTTGACATAGCGCCATCACGATGCATGCGATGGATGCCATAGCGGGTGTCAATGCAAGTTCGTTCGTCGCGTCGGACCGTAGGTCTATTCAACGTCCTGTCTCGATAATCACCCGCAATTTATGGAACACATTAACGCTTGCACTTAGCACATCATCCAGTTTCATTCACATAGTTGTTCACTTTAATTGCCGACTTTTGCTTTGGACAGAGCTTATCCTGGTAGGCAGACTGAATCGCTGCGCCTACTTCCACGTTTGAGAGAGCTTTACTTCCGGACCGTAGAGTAGTGAAACACGTACTGTTCAGGCAAAAACTAACGCACCGTCCCGGCTCAGCTACCTCGCATGAGCCAAACAGACGCTTCTCAGCCTTATTCACTGTGACATTCAAAGTTGAAGGGCGAACGCGACGGTTCAAAACACTGATCGGACTTTACCGAGTCTGAACAACATGCAAAATATAATCAGTAAAAGATGTGTTTTTATTATTTGGCGGCACCAAATTTTTGCCTCAAAATCGTTCGGAGCGGGAATAGTTCTGAATGTCCATTAGCATCGGGATGACCCCAGCAGAGTGATCAGCACGGAAGTGGAGAAAAGACGCGCAAAATATTTTGCTCTATGGGAGGCCGCTAAGTCTGGTGCGCCATTGTTGGTATCTCCATGGGGACTTGGAAGGCCAGGACGGCATATTGAATGTTCAGCAATGTCAAGTGCAACACTTGAGAGAAGTTTCAAGATACAAATTTCAGTAGATTGTGCCCGATCGAAAGTCAAAATTTAAAAAATATAAACATCATTGAAAACCTATGGTGACGTACTGGGATGTAATCTTTATTCACTGTAGTAATGCTTAGGATCGCAAAAAATTGTGCGAACTTCACTGAGTTTGACCTACATGTAGAACACGTAAAGAAAAAAGGCGTGATTTTCAGCCCTGAGAATTTCACAAGAAGAACCGTGACAATTTTGAATGCTAGAATTTTTCAGGTGTCAACTTAAATGCACAATACAATCAAGAACGGACATGTTTTGACATTTCGGCATCAACAAGTTATCCCCAGATGTTGTATAAATTGTAATAATAATGAATTTTAATAAATAATTTTAATAAATTCAACTATACAGCTTGTCTGCAAAGGGTTGACTCGCCCGTAGACTGTCCTTACTGATAAGGTCCTCCTTGCAGAAGAAAAAGTTACGTTATGTCATGTCGTCTCCCACATCAGGTGCAGCCAACGGAGCTATTCATCGAAAAAGCTATTCCAGGAGCAATTTTTGAGGGCAGGGGAAGTTTTAATTTTGCTAGGGCAGGGGACATGTTTTTAGGTGGCAGGGGAGCAAATTTTAGTTTTTTTTGTAGGGCAGGGCGGATATCGGTTGATTGTCCTTGGGACAGGGCTTGGCGAAAAACTTTTTGAGGGGAATTGTTTCCAGGGCAGGGGAAATTGGCAAGTTTTTTCGCCACAGGGCGGGGGGAGCTTCAAAAGTTCACAGTTGGGAGGGAAAACAGGCAAAACTAAGTGGGGAGTGGGTAAAAATGAAGTTTGAGTGTGGGAGGGTAAGTCGAAAAATTTTCTGTGGGAGGGCAAATTATGAACAGCTAATAATTACCCTCTTGACTTAAAATGAGTCAGTTCACATTATTTGTCATGCACAATATATCTTATCATAGTAAGGACCTTTTTAAAAGTGCATTGCTCGTTGGCTGCACCTGCCACATTACAATAGCATGACATCGAGTTAGACAGTCTTACTCTAGTTCTGATTGCCTCGCCCATGACTTCATTCGCTATCTTCTTTCGACCTCGCTAGCGTTTTGGCTACGGCAGCTATGGTATGCAACACGCTGGAAATATGCGCATGTGCACTGAACCCAAATCGAAAAATTACATAATCTGTTGACGTTGCGTCTCCATCCTTACTAATCAATACACAGTTAAGATAGTCGAATATGACAGTACGCGTAGGACACTAAAAATTCATTATTGGCAATATCTTAAGCATTTCCGAATACAATAATATATCGACATTTTATAAAGGTCATACGACAGAAACTCACATTCTGTACGTGTCTCCTTCTTGAGCATAAATACTGTGGTGCCACAGTTTTTAGTCAGACATTTGGGATCGCGTCACTTGCGTGTTACCTGAAGACTTTGGAAACTCCAGCTATATTAATTTCAAGATTTTCAAGAGCTTCACTGCCACTGACTTAGTGATTAGTTTTCTTTTTGTAATAAATTTGATTTAAATGAATATCGTTGATTTCACCTTTTTTCACGTAACACTAAAATTGTCCTACATAGTTTGACATACATGGTCAACTTTCAGATAGGCTGAGTAAACTCTCAGTTGTGAATATAAGCAAAAATCATTGTATTATTTAAGAAATAATTTGACGCAAAAAATGCAAGAGGGAATTCTTTTGAGACTAAGCGAGTCAAAATTGTCAACATTTATTTGTCCAGACATATTGTATATCGTGTAGAGGGATTAAAATTTACCACTAATCATTTTTATCACCTGTAAAAGTAACATCCTTAAAGAAATAACGAAAACAACTAGCCTGTATTAAAAGCAGCTTTCACCAATCCTTGGTTGAACAGTATCTTCAATCTGTCTTTCTTCCACGAGCTCAAGTCTTTTGCGCCACCAGTGAGAGATATAATCATTTTCGGGATGTGAATTTTCCACTCCTCAATCATTAGCTTCCAGAGGATTTCAACCTTTGTGTCATCAGCCACGCGGATGTACTGTAATTAAACAAGGCGTATAATCGGTTTAGTATGATTACCTCTCCAAGAAATGGCTAGTAGAACTCACGAGTTTGTATTTAACCAGTTCATTCATTACTTCTGATGTAACGTGCGCTTGAAAATATATCCATAAACAACTAATTTTAAATCAGGGTTACGCTATTTTATACGTTTACTCAATTGTCGCGAGGTATTCAATGACAATTAACCATCATCGATATCGTGGTATATATAAATGTTGTGTACTTTCCTGACTTAAAAGAAGGCACTAAAAGAGCCTGAAAGGGTGACATACATTCAGCTATTGGACTTGTTTATTCTTTCAGGTTCGTAGAGATCATATTTTTGAAGAAAATCCATTTTGCGGTAGTACGTAAAAGTGTCGGAAAAAAAGCAGACGATAATCGTCAAAAATGATTTTTAGTCTAAAAAGTAGCATTTTTCAAAATCCTAGACAATGAAAAGTGCCATGCCGGAAAATGCCGAGAGAGTTTGACCGGTTAAGAAGGGCTTGACTACGCAGTTTCTGCGTAGTGAAGCTTCATTACGTATTCATGGTGACCCCTGGCCAGCTGTCAATAACTTGGGGGGCTTTTGTCTTTTGGCCTGCTTTGCATATGCGTCGTTGGACACGACCTGCCAATTACCCAGGTAGTCAATTAAACTATTAGTTGACTGTTTACCGACCCAATTAACACTATCCAGCAGTATCAGTCATATTTTAATCGCGTGGCCCGGGTGGACACAACGTAGGAACGCGTGTATTTCTATGTGTACGTTTCACTTGTGGTGTCGTTTGTATCATCGTGCGTTTGAAGTCCTTGTTTCACTTACAGTATTACCTTCAAGGTGACGGGCTTACGATTAATGTTCAGTATCATTGCACCGAGTTCTGCCCACGGTGAAAACCACCTGTTTTGCCTACTAATTACTGCCCGTCGCTGCCCGTCCTGAATGTAGCCTATCATAGCTACAGTAATCAGTCAATATATAATACCCCGCGCCTTATACTTTCTATATACACTTGTAAAATCATAGTCCGAGCCGTAAAATTTTTGACTTTCGATCCGATATACAGGTTGATCGTTGAATAGCACCGGCGCATCCATGTTTACTTACCCAATAAGCTTACTACTCTGCAAAGGGTGGGTAGATGGAATTCCAGGGCCAAAATGAACACCGGGGCGAAACTTTTTGTGAATCCATGTGAAAACATAAATCATTTATCTGTTTTGATATATACTCCTTAAGTGTAAGTTTGATCAAAACCGAGACCACATTCAAGGGCTATGCAGACTGTCCATGTACGCACACACAGGCAACCAACGGTGAATATCAGCGTCAGCGGCATAACTATCGGGTCGTAAATCGATCGGCGGTTTGGGGGCCCTGGACTATGATTTTATACGTTTATATCACAAACAAATGTTGTGGAATATTAAGATATCGACCTATTACTGTATTGAAAAGGCCAATTTCGTGACGGGCATTGCTAGAAGAATGACGGGCAGGGACGGCAGTAATTAGTAGGACTGTTCTTTGAATACTGTTCGATATTAAGTGACGGTCAAACTTTGGGTGGTGAGCGTGACCGGCGGCACTGACACAAACTGGTTTGACAAGCATATAATTCAGGTTTTGTTCAGTGTTGTTACCATTTGTCCGTGGTGGAAAACATTGACGGAAAACCAGAGAAAACGGTCCCGCTCCGAGAACAGCCCCGAGACGGGGACGGCCACACTTGTGGTGTTGTTTGTACCATTGTGCGTTTGAAGCCCTCGTGTTATCTACAGTATTACCTTCAAGGTGACAGGCTTACTATAAAAGTTCAGTGATCATGGCATTGAGTGTGTTACATGTCATGATGTAAATCACGCAATGTTTTTTTTACATATATCCCAAGGATTAGTTTTCGCTTTCTTTTGCCCTCGCGAAGTTTGCGAAAATTTCTCGCTCTGAAAAAATTTCCGGCCACAGTATCATTGAACCCACTCATTTTTTTCTGGGTGACCTGTGACCAAATGTACGTAATAGTGAAGTCGATCATGCGGGGAAATAAAGGAGTATTAAAAGCAAAGTTCTATTCGTCTATGTCCGTTCATTGTCAAAAGTCAAGGCAAAATGGTGATCCTGAATGATTTCATGACCATTGGGCGATAGAACTTTAATTTACTCTGCAGTGCGCCTGTTGGATACACAAACATTACGACACTTTTGTCTGGGTAGGTATTAAATTTGGTCTGGCCGAGAAAAAAAAGCATACAAGACCATAGTCCAAGTTTTTAGAAAAACTAACTGGGACACGAACGGGATTCGGAAGTTGTTGAGCTTTACAAGCTGTCTGGTTCACGGCTTATTGTGCACAGGCCGCGTCTTTGCCCTTGCCATCATGTCATTGAACTTGTAAATGGACGCATCAATTTAAACGATTTCTTTTATGAATGTTCTGTAAGTTCATAATCAAACACCGATCTTTGTCGCACGCTCAACATGAGAAGAAAAACTGCCGAAGTGACGATCAGTTTCGGAGCACCCATGTCTTTTCTTTGACAAGTGTGCATAACTTTCCATCATTCTGGGGAGCCATTGAGCCATTGAACTCTTCTCTTCTCTTCTACCATAGACAGTTCTCGCTATACTGTCTATGTTTATAAAAATAAAGTCATCTGGCATTTTGAAATTTCTGTAGGCTCATATCGAAGTCGGGCGATTCCATGGCTCTTTGGGGCAATTAAGTGTACGTCGAGCTTAAGGAATGTGGTTACATTCGCGATGTTTTATTCGAAAATCATTTATTCTAGGGCAAATGCACACAATTTATGCCGTTGGAAATACTGGCCGCTCATAAACAAGACAATAAACTCAATATGTGTGCATCTTTACTTTTATTGTCAAAGTGCCAACGACACCTACAAAATACAGAATAGTTCAGTCCAGGTATTTGCAACTGTGCCATCAGACTGGTCAACCGAAAATCAACCATAGGTGTCTTTTGGCACGCGTATACGCCAGACGCCTAGGCGACGGTAATCCGCACCACTTATCACTATCATGAAGGTACTCCTCCCCTATACCACTGGCTATCCCGCCCTCAAGGCGATACGTCATTCGACCAAGCATTGTTATTGTAATTTCCTGCATAAAATTAACAGCGAGGTCAACCGGTCAAACTCTCTCGGCATTTTCTCTCATGGCGGGTGACTGAAAATGGAAATGCGCAAAATGATGTAGATCTATTCATGATTACGGATGCTACTCTTTTCGTATAGATTTGACGTGATTATGTAAGGTAGAGGATTATAACTTTCGTTTTAATCTTTGACAAGTTTAATCTTAACATGCCAAATTCCGCAACTTTCATTATTGAAAAATACTTTGATAATTAATATGAATATCCATTGTAGTCTACGTAACTTACACAACAAAAACAACTTACCGGTGCTGTCTTGTTTTCAAACTGATCAAAGCCTTCAAATTCGATCTCTCCGAACGAATTCGCGTCTTCTTTACCGTCGGCTTTTCTTTGCTTAATATCGTGATCTTTGATAAATGTTGAAATCTCTTGATTGACAAAAAGAAAATCTTACATAAATTAAATATTAGGAATTCGTGAACGATGTAGATAGCCTGCTACATTGAGCTGTACAGCAGCACTTAATTTGGATACATATTTTTGAATTTCTGAAAAGTTTAGGAGCCATATATATAGCTGGATGTTGCAATATTCCAAATTACTCATAAAAACAAGTGTTTAATTTATAAAAAGAAGCAGAAGAACTTAGATCCGCACATTAAAACAACCTTCCTTCACCGTCCATTATCCCAAATTAGTTCCAATCGTGTTACTTAATGTTGAACGTATGTGTGTCCAATTTTAATCCCGAACATTAATATATTGGTAATGAAACGATCATATTTTTAACGAATTCTAGATTAAATAGGAGAGATTATTTAACATAATTTAAAGTACTTTATGATAAGAAGACAACTAAATGTTCTTTAATGCTCATATTTATGACCGGCGACATTCACAACAGCAAAGGTCATATGCTGAAGGCTTTTGATACAAAGGTTTGGAATAGGTATTACCATCATGTTACATTTTCGTGTTCGTTTTAATCATTTTCTTTACTTAGTTGGGTGCAAAAAAAAAATCTTTGAAATTTGGAAATATTTACAATTTGGAAAGTTTAACCATGATGAAGAAAAATTATTTGGGGAAGGGAAATCATTCCTTGGACAACTTAAAACCCTGGGGACGGGGAAAATCCCATAATCGACAGACGGATCCCGCCATGCATTATGCCAAACCTTATAGCTGAGCAATAAAATAGTGTTAAGCAGTAAAACGAGGGCGGGTTTTTAAGATTGTGACGTCAACCGTAGACAGAAATTCCGTGTTTAGTAATGCTTTGTCATCGTAAAACCGTCATATCATATAGGGCTCGCCAAAGATTATAATTAGAAATGATAATCCGTCTGAAGGTGCCCAGTCGATGCATACGCTGCATTTACAAACACTTCTGGGATGCAGTAGGGATTAAGGGGAATTCGAAAATTATGGGGGAAGTAGATGGGGGCTTGAAAGTTATTGGTATTCTCGAAACATTTCCTCATTTGATATGGCATATTTTAAAAATGGAACTCCCGTTAAAAGAAGCTGTTTGGTGATTAATCATTTACAGAGCGTAAAAGTTGTGTATAAATCAGGAGTAGCCTTCGCGGGAAAGCCTCTGTTTGGCCTCTTTTCACCAATTTAATGGTCAACTATGGGTTTTGTAAGTTTCAAGTTTCGCAGAGTACTTGACGGGATCATTTGTCAACTACGGCATTCTTCCTATCCACCTTAGTTTTTTCGTCCACAGAGTGGTTTCAATTTCCAACCCCATTTCTATCCTACTACTGGTTATTTGCTCACCCATGCAGGGAATCATTCATGTTTAGGTTTACTGAAGATTTACAAACTAAATTATTAAACAAGGGCATTTCAAGAATGTTGTCCTTATATATTAATTGGTTGACCAAATCAGCAATAACAAGAAGGAAGGTGCGCAGAAACTGAGAAATAGTTGATAGTCCAGGTTCTTACTTATTATGAACGACACCAGGAAGGAAACGTAAAATGGCCACAATAGGCATGAATACGCATAGGGTGTCATTTTTTGCCAGTTTCAAAAGGCGAAACACAATGTAAATTGAGTTTGCTTAATAAAGGGATAGTCCACCCAAGTATTAACCTGCCTTTAAAGTCGAAGAAGACTATTGTTGTAACATTTATGATAAAAAGATGAGAAATGTGATGTTTATTCTCCTGAAATTAATGTTTTATTAACCCTGTGTATTGTAATGTAGCCACTCGATAGATGATATTTTATGACTTGAATTTAGTGGTATGACTGACAATGACAATGACTGTGACCTATAGTATCCCCTTCTGCACGTGGGACATCGTGGGAATGATTCCTTTTTTATTTCCGTGGCCTTTTGATGTAACCGTGCCATCTGCCTTTAGTGAATGCTTTGTTGTGAAAACTGTTTAAGCCATTAGCATTGACCGGACGCTATATTGACAGATGTACTGATGGGGACGACGTTTCTGTCTTTCACTTTTGCCGACTCTCTTTTATTTAACTATAGACGCATACCAAAGTCATGACAAAGCCAGATATTCACTCAATATAAACTCTGCATTTTAGTTTGCTAAGGTAGAACCTGTTCAGTTGCGACACCGAGACGACATTGACCGTGACCGACGCCTATTATTAGACTAGTTTGAGACATAGAAGTTATCGTGTATTTTGTGTTACTCAGCTGAATAAAGTGCTACGACTTAGAGTATATTTGTGTACTTGTTGCTGTCTCTACTACTGGATGTTCCTTGCCACAGAGTGTGCGCATCCGACAATAGTTACATTACAACCACGCCTCGTGACAGTATAAAGCCATTTTCACGGTATGGAAGCGCCACCTATCGGAATTCCTCAGACAGGATTCATCTTTGATGACGTAAGGTTTTCGTGTTTGGTTGAGGAAGTTTAGAAGTATCACAAGGGGGTCTGATCTGCCATATGTTTGTATTGAAGTTATGCCCAATGGATACACTATGCCTTCAACCTTGCTAGTTTTTCAGTTAATATAAATTTATAACATGATATAGAAAAGGAATGAACGAATGACGAGATAATTCCAAGCACCGTTCCCCATGGGGGAAGGCGAGGGGGAACAAAGCGGACGACCGGAAACGGCTCATCTGTCGACTCTAAATGGAGTTTCCCTCATCTAACAAACAATAGTTATATAGTCTTTCATGTTCTTCGGGGCACTAAATGTGACTTCAAACATTATTTTATGTTCTCGGGGCACTAAATGAAATTTCAATTTATCTCTTAACGTGTACTCATAAAACACACTAAATTTTCCTCTTCTCACAAATCACATTGAAATTTTACCGTAAGTTACCGGTAAATAGAAACAGCCATCGAGGTGTAGGAAGAGATCGCGAATCCGAGTCGCCGTGTTCTGCTGTCAACTTGGTGCAATCTTGGGGAAAATAATTGAGAATGGTCAAAATCTGAAATGTCGGGAGCTGAAAGCCGAAAACTAACGATCGGTCATGGAGACAGATGTCGTGAAATATTCATCACTTTACAGCCGTGACACAACCTGTCGACCCGTCGTGAAAGAAACTACAGAAAAAGTAGAACAGCAGAAAGCCACGACCTGACGACCTGTCGTGGAGAAAATGTCGGAAAAAAAATTCAACACTATATAGGTAGGACCTGGTGACTTGTCGTCGAAAGAAAAAAAAAGAAATAAGTCAAAAAGGTAAAAGTCATGACCTGGCGACCAATAGTGGAGGAAAATTAGTGACAAAAGTCGAAACCTGAAAATCACGACCTCACAACCGGTCTTGGAGAAAAATGTCGTGAAAAATTCAATGGCACTTTACAGCTACAACCTGGCACTGATCGTAGAGAGAAGAAAAAACAGTCAAAAACGTATTGAAAGCCACTTCTTCACAGTCGTAGAGAAAAATTACAGAATAAAAGTCTACAACCTGAAAGCCACAACCTGACGGTCGGTCTTAGAGAAAAAATGTCGCAAACAGCTACGTCCTTGCGACCGGCCGCGGAAAAAAATACAAGAAAGTCACAAACGTGAAAATCACGACCTCACGACCGGTCATGGGGATAAATACAACACTTGACAGCCACGAGATGTTGCCCAGTCGTTGAACGAACTCCTCAGAGAAAAATTACTAAAAAAAGTAAAAACCTGAAAATAACAACTTCATGACCGCTTTTGGAGAAAAAAATCATGGAAAAAGTCATGAAGCTGAAAGCCACTACTTTGCAACCGGTCTTGGAAAAAAAATGTCGGCAAAAATTCAGCACTTTACAGCCACGACCATGGGTTGGGACATGGAAAGAAATTGCATAAAAAGGAATGAAATAAAATACCGTTAGACGAAACGGGAGAGACAATATGGCAAAATTAAAAAGTCACGTACTACAGCAAAGTGGAAAGAAAGCAGCCAAAGGAATAATCAATATAAATTGACTGCCTGGGGAAAGAAACACTAACAATTTTCGATCACACATATCGGGTTTCTGATTTGTTGCCACTCTGGAACTGAAAGTTTCCAGGCTTCGGCTAAATGACGTTATGTGCTGCTGCGGTTGAGTGGCGAAATTGAATAACGATATTGCACTCTGATCTCTACCTAGGAAATTCCTGGAAACCTCCAACTAAAGCCTCGTTTTCACTTCCATCTAACATGGCGTGATTGTACGACCGTCATGAAGTGTGCTCATATGCTGATATAAAACGTCGGTTATTTTGGGCCAAGTATGAAAATACGTGTGATTACTTTTTTTCTGGAAAATCTGCACTTTTAACGAACTTCACTTACTGCCACTTGTTTATTTAATGTGGCGAAATTTCTTAGTATTTTTTCTTCGCTACTTACTGCCGTGGTATCATAGAAGAACTCGTTACCTACAACACAAAGGCCCAATAACAAATTTAACTTTAGGTGCCAACATTTTTCTTCTTAAGAGAAGAAAAGGAATCATATTTTGTCATGTCTGAAATTTTCCCGAGATAAATGAAAGTTTAAGCTCACATTCTCTCTATCGATTTTCCCTATCTCCTACATGTCGTGGTTCCAGATAATGCATTTCAACATATGAATCGTTCCCGGTGATGTGACACTTTGACGCTTGTTGCGTTTATGCGGTTAAACATGACCGACCAAAAATAAAACTCTTTGATTTCAGTTCATCAAGCGAATTTTATGATCTTTGAAATACAAATGCGATGTCATCAGAATAACAAGGTGTAAGTAAACTGTTTGTAAGAAAGGTGATCACAACAAAACTCTCCGGCGATACAGAAAAATCATAAATATTTTAAACTATAAACCTCTGTTCTGTTACGGAGAGTGTCTCTCTCAATGGTCCTTGATGTCCTCCTTTTCACCTATGTATTTGCTTTCCAGTACCAGCGTAGTTTTGAGGTTCACCATCATCTTGAAGTATTATGCTAATCCGAATTTGATTATGGATCGTCAAACTGCCGATGAAGTCCTTCTCTTGAAATGGCTTCGAATACGCAAAACCTTGTACCATAGCCTACTTATAGTTCTGAAAACTGATGTCAGTGCCAACCTTTAGCGGCAACAATTGTAGAGCCTCTTCCACTAAGTGTTTCGAATCTTACATAAACATGCCTAATCGAAAAGGCACTCGTGGATTATGTTTATGGTAGCGACTTATATTCATTGCCACTTATTTTCAAACCTCATTTTCACAACAGAGAGGTGGTCACACACCCCACATGTCGTACTTTTTTATCTGTTTGGTCACCGAAGAACTCAGAAAATTTGTTATTTTTTCAAACACTGAGCGCGTACGTTTGTTTTAATCAAAAACACGTGGTTTTTTAGTTTTTCTTTTACTCAAAGAAATATAAGTACAAATCTCCAATCGGCCTTGATGATCTGTTCACGGCAATCGACGGCTGGGTATACTGGGCAAAAAGGTGTCCCGGATTTTTGAAATTCGCTTTTCTTTTCGCACAATGAGCCTTTAAAGTGTAAAATTGACGATTTTTGCATAAATTATGAGCCTTTGTTCACGTTTGTCAGGATATCTTCACTTCCAGGCCTTTTATTGGAAATCTGAGACACGGTCTTTCAGATGTATAATTCACTATCTACAGGTGAATAATCAGGCTAATCTGTCCACGCGCCGCCGACTTATACTTATTTGAATAATGTACGCACTGCCAAAAACGGAACTGAGAAAATCGACGATATGTGTAAACGACCTATGCATCACACATTGTGGCCAAGAAGTCCGAGTCGCGCACCATTTTCTGCGAATTTTCTTACATCAGGACGAAGTTGAAATATTTAGAGTAAGTTTTGGGAATTTAGAATTATTTAGGATTGCAGATCGTGTGAAAATAGAAAGAAATTATACACTGAGCTGGCAAATGCTTAGCGCCAGCAGTTGGTGGTATTTACACAACAAACACAGAAGGGTAATTAGCGATTTAATCCATTTTCGAACGTTAACTAGCGTATTAACTGTACACTGTTATCTCAACGGTTACAATCTGGTTACCAGAGTTCACAGTCAAGATGAAGACGTCGAAACTTGTGCAAAAAATCTATCCATCGACACCTGTGTGCTGTCGTCGCACGATCGCGTCGGTCATTCACTTGTTCTTGACTCAAGTTGTCCACTTCTTGTCTTGCGATCGGCAATTTATGCATGTTCTTTGTGAAAAATGATTGTCAAGTTCATGTTAGCGCCGACATCAGTGCGAACCGGACGTCAGTTGCTAGTTTTCATACCTCAATTCAAGATGAGACGAACACATGTAACTCTTGACAACATAAAATGTCTGTTGTATTTTCTTAGATTATGCACCGCGCTGCTAACTTGTCGCCCTTCTTTACGACGGGAGAGATTGACTGGTGTTATTTTTTCAAACTTTATTTACATGTGTTCTTTTACCGATTTTATACAAGTAATAATCACGCCGGAGCGTAGGACAGTGCAGGCTATCATCGACAGCGTGTTCAAAGAGACAAAGTATCGACTAGTCTACAGTTGAGTCACTCGATTTGCGGAATGCCAGCGTACACATAATTATTTCGGAGATATTTTCTTTTAATCAAACTTGAGATGACTGACCTCATAGCAAAAATTGCTAGTTTCGGCACTTCTGGAAGTTGAGTCGGGTTTGACGTTCAGTGTTGAGGTCCAGCTAGAAGCTGTGGAGTCTGCGGGTAATAGATAAGTTCAGACAACACAAGAATCATTTGTGAACTCTCGCAATCCACGTTTGACGTAATTTAATTTTTGGGTTATATTTAAAGAAAGAAAAGGCACGAAACAAAAAATATTTGCATTTCGTTTTGAAAAATTATCAAATCGATGAACTTGCTCTTGTGAGTCTGCATAATGAGTGTATGAACTCATGCACACGTTCGGGAAACTCCTTGACATAAATGTCACGTGTTGTCGGGTACGGTGTTTGCTCAAGGTTTCTAATTCTGTAATCGGCAGACACGAAAAGGCTGCACGATAGAAAGACGTACTTTGAGTTTAAAAATATAAAAGAACACGATACTAACACCGAGCATGTACAGCAAGAGAGATAAAATTATCGCAACTAAGAGAAGTTTTATCTCGCTCAGGCTAACTTTAGGACTCGGGTATGTAATCAGCGTAGCCTACTAGGTTCGAAAAGCAGCGTGTCAATTTTATGGAGGGACCATATTTCATTTTTGTTGAACTGAGCACGTCTCCGTTAACGACTGCCTCCTCGGCCAAATCTGACTCTTCACAACGCTCTTGATCGTTGTTGCAGTGCAGTATGAACCAAAGTCGGAGTGTTTTACATGTAAATCGACCTTTGCGCCCGTTCCCGTCTTTTTCAGGTTCGCTTTTGTGGACCTCGCTTGCTTTTTCAGCTTTTTCGACGGTACTGAGCGCGAGCGCCAGCTTTGGTCTGCTGGACGTGTTTGCCGTATCGACTCGGTATCGGATACCAGTGGAGTTCAGAACGCTGAGCATAGCGTTAAAGATAGCGCATGCTCACTATACAACCAAGCCTATACATAATCTCTGCGTGTTTATCAAAGATTAAGTGGTAGGTAATCCGCGACCTTCAGGGAACGCTCAGTTATTATGGCCGGGGCTGGGCCGGCAAAATCCGGGGGGAGTGTCACCTCAAATTGAAAACTGCAAAGGGGGGGGGGTCATGTATTTTTCAAACAGCTCGGAGGGGGGGGGGGTCACTGATTTTTCATAAGTATCCGTCCTGTCAAAAAGCAGTTTCGGTGTTCAGAAATATTCTGGGAGATAAAAATGATTCGTTGCATGATTTCATTCTCTGAAGTTATACACCGGTAAATCTGAACAAAAGTATAATTATCTGTCACATGAACATCTTGACTTGACAACACTGAGGCTTTATTGTCTTATTATAAATCAAGCTCACTGCACTGAGGGCAATGAACAAATCCTATTACTTACATATTAGAGATATAGCAAGTTTTGTCAGGCAAATTATTTAACAGTTACCTGTACTGAGACTACTAGTACCATGAAAAGTTAAATAATACTTTTAGGTGAAATTCCAATATCATAATTGTTGTCCACATCTGAACTTTTAAATACCCTATTTGAATCAAGTACATTTGTATCAATTATTAAACACCTATAAAAGCACAAATTAATTTAGTTTAGTATTGTAAAAAATTATTCTTAGTTTTCTCGTAGACTCCAGTGTATCGTGAATCAGCATTTCGGTGAAATTCCAAAATCTAATTTCTTGCACACATATCAACCTGTAACCATCCTAGGCTAACTAAATACTTTAAAATGAATTATCAAATGTCTATAAATACACAGATTTTGATACTTTTGTATTGGAAAAAAATTATTCATATTTTCCTCATAGACTCCCATGTACAGTGAATCTACATTTTGGTATAATTCCAAAATCCAATTTCTGGCGAACACATCCATTTGTTACCACCCTAATCTAATCAAGTACATTGATATCAATAATCGACAGTACATAAATACATGGGTTTACCTATTTTTGTATTGGAAAAAAATATTCATACTTTCCTCATAGACTCCCATGTATAGTGGATGAACATTTTCAGTGAAATTCCATAATCAGATTTCTTGTACACATAATATGCACCTTTAACCATCATATTCTAATCAAGTACAATTATGTTAATTATTGAACGTCTGTATATGCACAAGTATACCAAGTTTTTCATTGGAAAAAAAATTATTCACAATTTTATCATTGACTCCCATGTATAGTGGATGAACATTTTTGGTGAAATTCTAAGGTCAAACTTTTTGTCCACATGCCAGTTGTAACAACCCTATTTCATTTAAGTACATTTATGTAAATTATCAAATATCTATAAATGCATAGATATAGTTTGGCATTGAGAAAGTATTACATAGATTTCTCATACATGTATGAGAAAATATATGTATACCATGTATAGTGAATCAACATTATCAACAGCTGATTTTTAATTAAATCCAAATATCAAAATATGTACACACACGCTTGCGCAAAAATATTGCGATCCACCAGTAATTTCTGTCCAACCCCTTTGAGGGGTAATTTCAAAATTATAGCAAGTCAGAATGGGAAATCTGAGCATTAACACCTTTTGAGTTTGTAAGGAAGGTCATTTGACTCTAAGCTCTTTTTGGGGGATTCTATCGCTCCATACCCCTGAGGTGTTTGTGTGTGCAGCTAATTTACTCTAGCAATGTGGGGGGGGGGGGGTCATGAAATTTTTGTCATCTTGAAAGGGGGGGGTCATCAATTTTTGGTACAATGGTTAGGGGGGTCACTTATTTTGACTGATGCGCAGGAAGAATTTCCGGCCCACCCCGGCCATAATAACTGAACGCTCCCTTAAGAGAAAAGGGAAATAATGGCACGCGGTGTAGCTGATAGTTGCCATTTAGTAATATTTCAGGAATTCCCGGTACGATGTGACCAACACTTTCGCCAAACGAAAGGCCACGTGTCAGGGTTCGAAATTTGAAATAAAAAAAATGCTAAAAATTGACCTTTGAACCTGAGTCGCATCGTTATATCTGAGGGGATCCCCTTGATTGACCCGTTAGCCAACGGATCAAAACCCGTAAGCTTTTATGACATATCCGGCTATTTCTCCTGGCATGCTTTGCGGAGGAAATAGACAATATGGCTGCGTACAGTCAGCTAGAAAAGAATCTATATTTTCGTGTTTAACTCCAACAAATAGCTCTTTCTGTGTAAAAGGTAATTATGATAAATGCATTTATGATATAAGTATACACTTCTATACAGCTAATAAAATTTTAGGTGGACAATCCCTTTAAACTTGCGCAGTGATTTTTTTGCACGGTATTAATATGATGCAAAAATCATGGCAGTATGCAAATATATTTAATGATCTGCAGTCTGACAATTTTGGCATCATGAATGAAATAGAGTACTTCCCCGCAGTATAAATCGTGATATTATGATCATACTATGCTTACCTTTTTGCAAGGCGAGAGGTGGGGTTCTTCATCCGTCCCGTTCAAGGATACTGGATCCATTCTACTTGTATCACTTCATCCGTTCCATCAGTATGTATATCACTACGTTTGCCATGCCTGTGCTGACTTCAACGCGATAATATCTCAGGACTCTCTCAATGCGTACTTGCGAACTTATTTGTACCCCGATGTCACTCGTCTTACCTGAAATGAATAATTTTCATATTGTGAAATGACACCACTTTATTCGGAGGGTTTCCCTTACCTTCTGAATATACTTCTCACAACTTATGCTTGCTTCCAAGGGAAGACATGACTCATTATTCATTGAAACTGTAGCATATATAATAAACTAAACAATACATTTTTATATCTATCAAAGTTATGCTATGTTACACTGCACAGCGTTGATAACATCCTACAGGTTCAAAATGTAATACTGCATCTCACACCAAATTTAAAATGTCAATTCAAATCGAAGAACATCACACATAACACAGATATGACATGTTTACAAAATAATTCATAACAATTAGGTTTCCTGTATAGAATTTCATTACATTTAGTAAATTTTACTGATTCTATACAAGTAACACGTGTATTAAGCAGGATATTATACGACTCATGTCAACTGTTGTGTGAGTTTTTGTATGTCTGCATTAGTAACTGCAGTGTCTGCCATTTTTTCTTAGAAGTGTGATGTCCGGGAGGGGTTATTGACAATCGACAACGACGGAGTTCCACAGAAATGTTCTTAATGGACAGCAGCCATGCGGGAACAAAAAGTTACAGGGAATTACGTGTACAGCCATGTGACAATCACGTGACTACACAATGTCATCACATCTCCACAATCTTTGCATAAAAACTTCCAAAATTATGCATCTCCTCAACTTAGAACGGAACTCATACCTTTGTTTACAATTAACTTAGGAAAACAAGAATTGGCTATTTTTTTTAAAATTGTCAAATTGTTATGCTGTGTGGATAATATGTTTTAACAAACAATAAAAATATAAACTTGAACTTTTAAGATTACCTTCATCAGAAATTTACCACGTACCAGGTAAATATCAGATATACAGTACGTAACTCTGAACAAGGAACAGAACTTGAAACTTTAGAATTAGGAAAGTACAAATCCCCAGAAAGAAGTTCGCTCTTCAGAAATTCAGTCCAAAGTGTTCGTAAATAGTCTTATATCAATACCATCTATCCCTCTGGCATGACAATGAGTCCCTGTGCCAAGGGGTCTTAGATTTTACTCTAGTTGAGCCTCTCACATCAGTACTTTTGGGGTTTACATGTATCTTGGGTGTATCTGTCCTTGACGTTGTAGTATGAATATCTCACCAGAACGTACACCTGTTTCAACTTGTATTGTACTAGCAGGTGAAATAGAAGTAGAACATACTGGTCTTGTTGATTTCTGACTAGGACAGACAGGTTCTACTGACGAAGTGTCAAAGTTGCTAGGAGTAGATAACTATCGTATATTGGGATCAAAGGAGGGAACATCATTTTGTTTTCCTGTCTGAATTTGAGGTTCTTTATCTGTCAATTCTTTAGAAATTACATCCAGTGCCTGGAAGGGAAATTCTCGACTTTCCTCAACACATTTCTTTACATGTCTCGTCTCGTGGACCTTCTTTTGACACCTTTTGAATTTTCCAAGACTAAAGCACCCCAATCTTTCTGAATGACTCTATATGGTTTTGTCTCAAAATTGGGAGTAAGTTTGTTTTGCCGAAACGCTTGCCGGAGCAAAACCGAATCACCTTCCTCTAACATCAGAGAAAATGGCATGTCTCCTGCTATCTGCATAGAACTTTTGTTTCAATTTCATTCTACAATCTCTTTCTCTCATTTGATCTGCCAATCAGACACATTGATAGTTTGGGATGTATTCTCAGCCTTGGAATTTTGTCCCTAAACTCTCTTCCCATAAGAGCCATAGCAAGAGATGCGCCTGTCACAGTATGGGGTGTGTTATATTCAAATAGAAAATGTGCCAAATTCTTGTACCAACTTTTCTTCTGCAATTTAGCAATTCTTACGGATTTCAAAATCACTTCATTCAATCTTTCCACGCTCCCATTACTCTGGGTCAGTATGGAATAGAATATTTATGGTCAATACCTAGGTAATCAAGAAAACCCTCAAACTCGGCTGAGGTGAAAGGTTGGCCACTGTCAGTCTTCACACAGTCAGGCAATCCATGTGTTTAAAACATGACTTCCATGGCTTTAATGACATGACCAGCATCTGTTTTCTTTAACAAGACTACTTCTGACCATCTAGAATACAAATCAATTACCACAAGCACAGTTTCACCATCACACACTTCCAAAAGATCAACAGCTAAATTGAACCATGGTCCTTCAGGTTATTGTATGGGTGATATTGGCTCTGCGTTTGGCCTAGCACTAACAAATTGACATGGATGACAGGATCGTATCAGCTTTTCTACATTCCTGTCCATTCCTGGCCACCAAATTTTGTCACGTAGGCAGCCTTAGTTCTCACAATTCCCTGATGACCCTGGTGAGCAATTTTCAGTATTTTTCTTTGCAAACCCTGTGGTACGACTAATCTGTTCCACGCATGATCAGTCTGCCATACAACCATAACTCGTCTTTCACATGCCAAAAGGGTGAAGACTTCAATTTTGACCAATTTGCAGAGGTAATACACTTTTCAATCAGTTGTAAGCTCTGGTCTTTTGCAGATTCTTTCTCAATATCACGTGGAATGATAGCAGATGGCATGGCCTCTAAAATAACACTACATGCAAAATCGTCAGTTTTTCGACAACACTTACCAGATGGTCCATCAACAGGCAACCTACTCAACATATCTGCATAATTATTCTCTCCCTTGATGTGGGTGATATGATAATCAAACTGCTGCATATACAACAACCATCTCTCAATTCTAGCTGAGGGGGGCCTGGAGTTAGGGCTGAACACTTTCAATAAAGACTTATGATCAGTTCTGATCTCAAAATGACTACCTAACAGAAACTGCTGAAGTTTCTCACAAGCCCATTTAACTCCAAGTGCCTCCCGCTCGAACTGAGAGTACCTAGACTCAACGTGGTAAGCTTTCTGCTTACATGGTATACTGGTTGGTATGAACCATTACTTTGCATTTGTTCGAGGATTGCTCCAACACCAACTGGTGACGCATCAGGAGTGACCCGAGTTTTAGTGCCCTGCTTGAAATAAGCCATGAATGGACTTGCGGTCAACTTATGTTTGATGAGGTTGAATATCTGCTCATGCTTGGGAAGCCATTCCCACTCCACATCCTTGCGAGTCAAATCCAACAGAGGGCTAGTCACTGTAGCAAACTTATCAACATACCTTGAGCAAAATTGGGCTAGCCTAAGAAACTTCTGAATTCTGATTTGTCAGTTGGCGTTCGAGCTTTTACTATACTTTGACTTTCTCATCAGTCAGTTTCATACCCTGGGCTGTCATCAAGTGACCCATGAATATCATACTCTCTCCTATGTTACACTTTGTAAAGTTCAAAGTTAAACCATGCTCACTAAATCGCTGACCACTTTCTCAACTCTGGCATAAAGCTGCTCATAATTCTCAGCTACAACCCTAATATCACCATGTATTTTATGGGCACCTTCACAACCTTTTAAGACCTGGTTAATTAAATTTTGAAATTTTTGAGTCGCCATGTTCACACCAAAATTCAAACGCCTGTAACGATACAAAGAGTTGGATCCTGAAAAGTTGTAATATCCCTGTTACTTTCATCGAATTCAATTTGATGGAAGGCCATATTCATATCAAGCTTGCAGAAAACTGTGGCCCCTTAAATTTCTTCTAAAGTTTCATCCATGGTGGGAACAGGGTGTCTTTCCCTTACAATGGCTTGATTTGCTTTTCTCATGTCAAGACATAGTATAACATCATCTCCATCAGGCTTCTTAACATTACAAGAGGGTTGACCAAAGAGGTCGGACCTGAAAACCTTACTATCACGCCCAGTTTTTCAAGTTCTTTAAGTTTTTTAACAACTTTAGCCCGGCGGTTGAAAGGAATTCGCCGATACTGGACTATGGGTTTGATATTTTCATCAATATGCAAATGGAGCAGGTAGTCTTTTAATTTACCTAACCCTTTGAACACCTCAGGACATTTCCTCCTCAATTCTGCAAGAATTAACAAATGATTACCGGCAGAAACCGAATTAATTGTGCAAATATTTACATTTCCAACTCTCAGTATGTCCAAGTTCTCAGAAGTACTACGACTTAGTAAAATCGGCTGATCAGCCTTGATCACTATGAAATCAGCAATACACTTCTTTTTAGTGGGTGCTTCGACATGTAAAGCACATTTGTCCACTATTTCAAACGATTTACTAGAACCATAAGTAAACACTTTGTTATTGCAATTTCTAACTTTCACACCACACTTTTCAGCAAGTTTGCGAAATTGTCCTTCACCAATGAGATTGCACGTACCACCACTGTCGATGATAACTGGCATGTATTCATTCTCGATTTGAATACCTGTATCGGTAAGATCCTTTCCACTTGAAGCACGGAAAGCATAGTATGCTTTCTCATCAGCACTCTCGACGTCTGTATGGCTATCATCGGCGTTTGCATCAGTCGTCTGAGCTACTTTGTGTTTACCGCTACTGCCACAACGGCTACGTCCACGCCCACGTGCACTGTGGCTAGCACCACGGCCTCGACTACTGCTATAATATCACTGTCTTTGTGCTGAGAGTCTTCCCACTTAGCACGACAGTTTGCAGCCCTGTGTTCCGGTTTTTGTCATCAGAAACACCGGTCGGATTTTTGCTCAGCTTGCGAGGATTACTGCCAGTACTGGCTCGATATTCTCGTTGCACGTGACCTCTCTTTCCACAACTTAAACAGGTTAAGTCCGCCATTTTGCCTTTAGCACGCGTACGTTTACCGACAATGTTGACTGCATTTGCAGTTTGAGGAGTGGATACCAGAACTAGTGCATCCTTATCATGATAGGACCGTATGATTTGTAGCAGTTTATAGTGTGTTCAAGTCGTTTTCACGATACAGCTTGCTTTTCAGCACTTTGTCACTGATGTAGAGTAAGACATTGTCTCTTATCTGGTTATCTTTTCCGCCTCTGGGAAATCACAGTTTTGCAGTAGAGTCTTGAGATGTTTTACGTAGTTGTCGACTGTCTCCCCTGACATGGGAGTTACGCTATATGATTATGATTGGCCTATGACTTGGTTGGGCAGTGCTGCAGTGTCAACATAATTAACATATTTGACGTCATATTAATTAGCTCTGCCCAACCAAGTCATAGGCCAATCATGAGAGGGTCATTTTCAGTGATTGACTTTGAAAGGGACGCTAGTGACGTCACGGTCTCAGTTGGCGACCATTGACATTCAAATGAGCAGTTTTTACAACTCTAGCTCGAAATACTGCTCACGAGACTAGACGGGAGTGGGTCGGAGGTACGGAGGCAAGCGGACGAATAGAATCTAGGCTACACAGTTAGTGACATCACCGGTTTCATCGGCAGATTTAGTGCAAATAATGTCTCCAATGCCAGCTCAAGCCATGTGTTGAAAAAAGCACGCTTCTGAGCATTATTTGAAACACCAGATGCTGCCACAAACAATTTGAATTCCTGAAGCCAACGCTCCAACCTTTTTTGAAGGGTCTCCGTTTCACCTTCACAGTCAAATCACGTAAATCCTGGCAGTCTGGACAAGGTCACGGGGGTAGACTCCGTTTCTGGCATTTCATATACTCAAAACACGGCTGTAAAGTCACCAAATCTCTGAAAAGTTACTTGCGTACGGTCTTTATAGTTATGTAAGATAACTATATCCTCGGTGCCATTATGTGATTTCCGGAGGGTGTTATTGACAGTCGACAACGACGGAGTTCCACAGAAATGTTCTTTATTGGACTGGACGGCAGCCATACGGGAACTAAAATTTACAGGAAATTACATGTACAGTTCATGTGACAATCACGTGACTACAGCAATATTATCCCAACCAGGGTCAGGTCGAGGTCTTTTTGATTCAAGCGACTTTAGCAAGCTATCACACATTCACTGACAAAATATTTAAGGCTACATTCGAAATCATTGGTAAAGGGTTGAAGGAATTTGACGTACAGACTTAAAAGTTATGGGGATATAAGAGGGGACATGGAACGTTTGAAAGGGGCATAGGGTGATCAGAAACATTTTTGTTAGATATATTTTTGTTACTTTTCAGATTCAGAAGATTGACACATAATTCAATAAAACTAAATTGACAACAATGTAATGAAATTCAATGGTTACGCAGCTATTGATAGATAAATTTATCGAGCAATATTAGCATTCCATGACTGTTATTTTGCAAATATGTATTGTTACTATTCATGATATTGAACTTGCATAAGAAAAAACAACACTACATTCGGAAACAAGAGGCATAGACTACAACTGTGATTATGTTAACTTTTTCAACAATTTCGTCTGTATGTCAACTACAGTTTTATCTCATACAGTATGTTGTAACATTCAATAGTCAACTTGTTTTCAAAGTATGGTATTGTTGATGATTGAAGAAGAGTAAAGGCTGAAATTAATTAATTTTTTAATGATGTAAATGCACAAAACATATGCAAAGTCTATTTTGACAAGCTTAATACTTTTATAGTTCTAAATGCTTAGCCATTAGAACAGAAATATACTGCATACATTTTCAAAGGTAAAACAGCTAATGCCCTTGAATATGCCACCATAATTATACGAAATAATAGTAACAATAATAATCACTTAAAGGCAACGTTTTATATAAACTTTATTTAAAAAGGGATAAATTTAGCGACAGGAAACGTTATTAACATGAATACTAACTTTCGAAAGGGCTTTCTACAAAGATACTAGGAACACAACTTTGGCACAGAGCACTGTGTACAGCATGAGTGTTCACTTAGTTGTGTCATAATGTAGTTCACCTCAGTATTGATAATGTACCCTTTTTGTTGGCATAGACTCCTATCATAAGATTGTGTAAGGACCTTCACAGGGTGAGAGACAAATTGCTTTACAGTGTAGGCATATCCTGCTATTGGAACATTGCCCCTGCCTGGTGGAAAAACTGATCTTGGAAAAAAGCAGCTGAAGAACAGCAAGAAGCATAGTTAAAAATTTAAAACCCTTCAAAAAAATTAGTTGTGACATCTTAAATGTATTGTTGTTTTTCGTGTTTAATTACTAAGTCTTGTTTCTACTTCCAAAAGCACGCCAAAACAACAAAAAATGCAGCTTGTCAACATTCCCCATAGGAAAGGCTTTTCTACTTGTTCACAATTGAATTGTTTTTCATTTTTTTTGTGTATATTAGCCACATTTTCCAGTTCTAATAGTTAAAATTTAAAACCCTTCAAAAAAATTAGTTGTAACATCTTAAAAGTATTGTTGTTTTTCGTGTTAAATTACTAAGTCTTGTTCCTACTTCAAAAGCACGCCAAAACAACAAAAATGCAGCTTGTCAACTATCCCCATAGAAAAGGCTTTCCACTCGTTCATAATTGAATTGTCTTTCATTTTGTTGTGTATATTAGCCACATTTTCCAGTTCTAATCCATGTAGCAAGTATTGAAAGACTAAGCATTCTCTTCTTATATCATCACAATAAATTTAAGCCGTATATTGGTATTTTAACAATCGAATTTGGTCAAGGCTAGTGCTTGTTGCACATAATACCAACTGTTTACAAGCCTCGTTGTTTTAGAAAGTAAAATAAGAAATTATTTATACACAAAAAGTGCAGCTACTGCCTTTTCACACGTCAGCAATGAAAATAAACATATTGTAAAAGTGTGTTCGACAGAGTGACTACTTTGACTTTCCATTATAGTTTGTGACTAAAATGTTCTTAAGAACGTATAGGTGTAACACAAAACAAGTTATAATCTGCTAAAATCATGCTTACGAAAACTACAGAGAAAACTAAACCATATCTAAAACAACAAATGGAGAAATAAATAATTAATCGAGCCTAAAAAAACAGTCACTGCACTTGGTATCATGTAATATACATCTGAGTCAACGATCAGACCATTTTGTCACAACAGAGATGTAGACTAGACTAACAAGTCATACGCGTTGTGTTAATGCATTAGACATCGCTCTATTGTTCAACATGCTATCGTAAAGGTTTACCGTGTAACTCTTTACTCAGCGGAGGACAAGAGCCAACACTCGCAGCCGTTTCCAGTTACAATGTCTGGGATCTTGATGTACTGAGCAGAGAAGAGAAAAGTCCTGGCAATGCAGATGAAAAGCAAAGATTATACAGTTTATCCGACATCAGACAAACTATTATGAGTTCAAAGCGTTACCAGCATAAAGCAAACCTGACCAGGCAACGGCCAGGCAGACCTAAATTACTTGTGAGTTCAAACGCATCAAAACAAAACGGCCCATTCCGGGGGTCAATGCAACACTTTGTGTCTAAACCTTCGATCTGTCTTTCACGCGTTTGCAATTTATCAGTGTTAAAGTTGTAAACTTTGTCCGTGGATGTCACTTGTGCTGCGTGTACCATTGCATTTACAACGTTACCAATGCAACCAGTGAACTTTATTCGTTCGTATATATGACTAGCAAAGTGATTAATGCTGAGAAAATTTTGACTAAGTGAAGTGTTATGTTTCTTGGCAAACGTTCATGAAAATTTGCATCATTGTCAGCGGTTTGAATTCGTTACAGTCGCCACAGAGCCTTGTCCCTTTACACCATAAGCTAAACATTGGTAATTAATCAGTCATAACAAGCGAAATACATCATTTTTAAACATCAAGTAGCGCGGTGGATATTCAAGGGCTTATCAAGTAAGTAATTTTCGGTTTACGTTCTCTGTTCTGCACAACGTTGTCGTTATGCGCAGCTGACATCTACGCTTAGACTGGAAGATCAGTCACTCGAGGGCGCTCTCTACACTCTCCTGCTAGGGCGTAGAGAGCGCCCTCGAGCGACGGATCTTTCTGACTAATCTTTGCTGTAGTCTGGTTTCTGACCCGTTTTCCCCGTAGCGGCGTGGGGAAAAATAGGGTCAGGTACCGGGTAGCCATCTTTAACAGAAATTTGTTCAAGATGGCGGGAGGTTAGTCACCTGACAGAAAATGCTACAAAAAATATGGCTACTACCATGAAAATGCCGGTCAAAATTCGACTGGATAAGAATTATGTTCGAATCCTGGTATCCGACCAAAAACATTGGCACACGAGACGAGAAACATAAACTGAAAGAATTAATCCAGAAGTACGGGGAAATAGAGGTGATTGAAGGCTGGCTGTGATATCGCAGCAGTACTTGTGGCGTGTATCGAACGCGCTAGGGTCATTGAGGTCATCGCCGACTGTGGCGTGATCCCAATGACCCGAGCACGTTCGATACACGCCACAAGTACTGCTGCAATATCACAGCTAATTGAAAGTAAACTTTGTTGGAACTGTGAATTACGATTGATTTCGATGGATAGAATGGTGTCCGGATTTCGTGAAAAATGCCAGGCATCATGTCGACGTTCTGAAAGTATCAAGAGGTGTGCTAAATCACAGTGGCTAAATCATGGAGTAAAAAAGTCTTTCTTTCAAGCTCCACGGCTTTGTGGTACAAACAAGAAGTTGGTGTCAAGTGAGCCTGAAAG
Source organism: Ptychodera flava (assembly GCF_041260155.1). Taxonomy (NCBI): domain Eukaryota; kingdom Metazoa; phylum Hemichordata; class Enteropneusta; family Ptychoderidae; genus Ptychodera; species Ptychodera flava. The sequence continues at coordinate 4,520,078 of NC_091930.1, forward strand.
TGCGAAACCCAAGAAACATGAGAAAAAGTTACAATTGTTACTTTCATCCAATCACAGCTGTTTTATTTTAACCCAATAGCGTCCATGTTTACATTTGCCGGTACCTGACCCTATATTTCCCCACGCCCTCTACCGGGAAAATGGTCAGGGAACCAGACTAATCTATACTGAACTTCGAGAATTGATAATTAAATGATACACAAAAGCGATAATATGCGGTATGCGGTGGTCGTCACACCCCACGGGCGTACTGTGTACCCTTCTAAAGACTCACCACTTTATTTACACAATTCCCCCCTTACAACGCATTGTCTAAAGGCAACAGACTAAACAGGATCTGTAAAACTGCATTTACAAGATTTAGAGAATATACACATAAAAAATACTTGTGTGGACATCGTGGAGTTTCGACCGAGACTGAAGACAAAGACCTTTACACCAATATATACGCATTCAACACCTGGTGACACAAGCGTCAATCAAAGGAATTCTCTTATGTAACGAATAGATAGTAATTATATGCTAATCTTCGAAACGCATATAATTATTCAATCTTTGCTGTACACCCTTGCCACTTCAATTACGTAATTACGAATTCGCCGATACTAACATGTACACCTATTACGGCCCGTTAATCAGTTGCTAAAGCGCCACCTTTATATATTTCGTGGCGAATGAAGTGTACATTTTAAAAGTTAGTTTGCTCACAGTTTTTTTATAATGAGGGGATGTTGACGATGAATTTCCGGCCATCATTATGGCAAAGTGCAGCATGATATGTTAAAACACAGTGTTTGGAGCGTTTGCGGTTAACCGTCTTTTTCTTTCTTGGCGGAGGGACAGTCATAGTCAAAAGATCGATACCGGTACGCCGTGCAATGGGAGTGCATACAGGCAGTCTTCCGTGTGTACTTAGGCGTGTGTATAATATCAACTGCTTATACAGTGGTACGACCTGAAAGATTGCGACTCTATATTTACTTGCTAAGCTTACACTAGCGACGCTTCCTTAAACTTAGGGGTCATTTCCTCCATTGCTTTAAAAAGCGCCAAAGGAGGAGATTTACACGGCACATATACTTAGCCTTTTTTCCAAATCATATTGTTCCTGCACTTTAATATATCGTGAGGGCACATTTTCCACTCGCAAAATAAACGCAAGGTTTTCAAGGTTCAGATGCGCAATTTATCGTCCGTAAAGATTGTTGATCGGCTCAGTCTACTGTAACCTACAATAATTCTCTGAGCGTTGCATCAGTACTCGAAGAAGTAACGTCTCCAGAAGATTATACTTCCTTACATTTGTTCAAGGGCACTGCATTTCAACGTTTCAACTCATATCCACGAAGTGCTGGTTAGCCACAATGCAAACACTCATTTTGATGTTAACAACGCCCTTGTATCCTACGACAGCTAAGCAGATAATTCGTTCAAGCCTTTAATGTATATTCGAGAACGAGAAAGTGGATGCCATCGATATGTAATTGGATTTTCTGTAAGTAAAAGGGTGTGATTAAACAGTCACACATATTTTATGTTTAGCAATTATCTTATGACCCAAACATTACTTTTCCCAATCGAAATTTTGATATTTTTGTGATGTGTCATGATCAAAGTTTTCCTTTATATCAATTGTGAGGTATAAATAGAGATAAATTATTTATACCATGTTTACAAGACAACGAGATTCTTTTGTTGGACAAAATCGAAGATTATAATTTCAAATAGAACCATAGACAGTAGAGAGGCCCTCTTCTTGTAAAATCAAACTGAAGGCAGTGGGTCACATAATCTTCCATAGCGTAGACCAACTTTTCCGAAATGCTGCATATTTGTTAACATTGCATTCAATGGATATCCTTGGATTCCCAAGCATTAAAATCTATCGAAATTACTCCTCTGTGTGTGCTTCACGTGGTTTGTTGCAGAGCTCTCTGTCACACCGTAAACCTCTTCTATCAAAATTTGCTACTTACGAGTGTAATGTCGCAGGGCCTGAACCGTCGGAATTTATTTCGGCCAGTTGCCTTCACCAACTTTTCTAAGACACGTCCAAATCGCCAAGACCAAATTGATTGTTAAAAAACTGTCCAAATTGACGTTACTTGCACATTTTCAGGCTGCAACTTCTGTGTTGAGTCTCTACTGTCTATGGTTGATTGGATACACTTAAGGTTGCAAGACAAGTAATTGACTTGTTAAGCTATCAATTCTCTCGTGGTTAATAAGCTAAAAAAACCCCGTAATTATATTATCTTCAGAAAACCTACATATAACCATTTATAACTATCACGTGACAGGTTATTTGCGTAACCTTTCAAAAGTCGCATTTCCCTATGTTTTATTTGAATGCATTGAGATATTTGGCTAATTTTTTTGTGAGTGCAAGCTGTACTGAGAATCTTCAGGAATGTGTCTCAGAATATTTTTAATCTCCTAATACACTTTTTAGCCCGGGAAACGAGAACCCAACTTGATTTATTTAAAATCCTGCTCAAAAAACTAAGCGAGAGGTGGCACTGTCATTCAAAAATGTTTCCCTATGCAGGCTTTCAGAAAATGTATAATTTATGGGCGGTCTGAGCTTATTAACCACGAGTGAATTGTTAGATTAAAAAGATAAACTACTTGTCTTGGAAACATTAGAAACGCAATAACTATCCCTCGTTCGTGCGCGTCCACATTTGGTTTGGTGCAAACCCTATGCTTGTCGTATTCAATTGTTTAATGTAAAACTTCGATTCCTAAGACGTCGGTTTGTTGGTCACATCACACAGGTATCATGTGGCGTGTTGTATGGTAAAGGAAGTCTGATCTTCTATAACTTTAACTGAAACGCGCAATCTTAAATCAGCTCGGCACTCACTAAATTTCCATGACGTCACAAAGAAAAAAAAACTTTATATGCACATGTGCTGACCTATCACATCTGATACATTTTAACGTGTTATATACTTAGCAGGTAGGCCCTAAAGAGAGATAAGGGGACCAAGATATTTATACTCCTTACGAAAAACGCAATACTTTAGAACATTCCAATAAATAAGGTAAAAAACACATTTACCTTAGGTTTAAGAACGTTATTCTTTCATTGTCAAACTGAAGATTATGTGTAAGGATCTGAAGGTCGAAAAAAGCTTTTTTTTTAAACATGAAATATTTTCTTTTGGATTCTCATGGAATGTCGTGCAAGACAAGATATGTTTACTACTTTGCATATTGTCATTTGGTCTGGTCGCAGGTCCAAGTATTGGGCTGAAGTAATGCGTCTAGTTATCAGAAAGTGCTGGAAGGCAAATCACTAAAAGTTTACACTGACCGTGACGATTGTTTTGAAACTAAGGGATCTTTTGAGAAAACTTGAAAGATACCGGAATAGGTGCAATCAAAGCTAGCCAATTTGTAGCTTATTACATGTGCCCAAAAATGTATCTGGATTCCCGTAAGAGTTTTGACCTGGCAAGGAAATTGTATAAGCATATATTGTGTATATATTAAAGATAGACTTTTAGATTGTTACAAGCAATTTATAATAATGTGCTGGAAGTCACCAGTGATAATATGTCTCTTCTTGTTCTCAGAATGGCGTATGTTGTAGAACGAACTATATTAAAGAGGTCGGGTAAAGGAATTATCACGATGCCTATGACTAGGCATCTTTACTTTCAGATCAGTAGCAAGTAGTCCAGGAATAGCAAGGTCACAATAACACAGCACAGACTGTCAGGGACGAGCGGATGCTTTGGCCGTCTAACATAGGAAAGTTGAATGTCATGACACTGTAGAATTGTTCCAAAGCAGAATCAGACTTATACTCGGATGCTTCAAAGAATGCATGTGGTCGGTTTGTCATTGAAATTGAACAAAGCGACCTAGCGGCCGATTAGCCCGCTATGATATGCAGGGAATAACTATTTTGACACATGTGTTGATGAAGAAGGTGGGAATCTTTGATAGCTCATTTCAGTGGCCAGAAAAAAAGTGACAAAAATAGCTGAAAATTACACAATGGACGCTTTCAGCACAATGTAAACATATCATATTGAGATCATCTCTGAGAACATGTCAACCAAAGCTTTCTGAAAAGAAGTTTTTGAGAGTCATATTTTCTGACCAAAATGGCAAACATTGCTCAAAAAATATAAATTTCAGATTTCATCATTATTGCAATATACCATGATATCAAAATAATCTCTTGGAATCTGTTTACCTAATATCAAAGCTACCAGACATGCAGTCTTTTGAGAAACACATTTTGACAAAAAAGGCAACAAATACCAAAGAAATACAAAATTGAAGATTTCATCTTAATTTCAAAACATCACATTACGTTTATTTGTAGAAACCTGTATATCAATTTTCAAAGCTATTAGACAAGTAGTTTTTAGAGTTACACATTGTTTGACCAAGAAATGGAAGCAAGGTAATCTTAGAGTTGATAACTATTAATTCAGAATTGCGTAATATGCGAGTTTTGAATGAAGATCTGGTCAAACAGCTGTCCGACAAAGTAGAGGAAAATGAAGAACTGAAAGTTCGGTATGTTGGTCTACAGGAAGAATGTAAGTCACTTGAAGATAAAGTGAAAGCCTTACAAAACATAAATGACGCTCGTTCTGACGGTCACACTTATATCTCAAGAAATTCTAATACAAATAATAACAACGCTCGAGCTCCTGGCATATTAGTTCCAGTTCTAGAAATGAAAGGTGAGATTTTGCGAGTTAACAAATAAACCAGTCTTTTATGAAAAGGATACTGCCGTGTCATTAACGCCTCAGTTCATCGGTGACTCTATTGTTCGTGACCAAAAACCAAATGCCAAAGAGATCTGTGAACATGGAATCTTCATTGACAACTGCGTCTACATCTACGTGAAAACTACTGCGATGAGTTACATCCAATTGAAATTATCATTGAAGACGGCACAAATGATTGCAGTAGGGAAAAAATTCCGGCCTCTATCGTAGCAGATTATAAATCACTCCTAAAAGAAGCTCAATAGATTGCAGAGTGTCAGTACTCAGCATATGTCCAAGGCTTGATGACAATAGTATTCAGTCAGTTTTCGATGAAGTTAATGTTCACCTTGTCACTTTAGGTGAACTCGAAAGGTGTAGCTTCATTGATAATGATCCTGACAATCGTTTCGCTACCGTAACAACAGCATTGTGTCATGATTACTTCTACGCGACGGTGTCCACTTGTCTTACACGGTATGTGATCTACTCCAACAGAATGCCAACCTGACATCTCTGTTTAAGACACAGGGAATATTTCAAGCTGAACCGTCCTAACAAAGGAACCAAACATCGACCGACGTCATTTCTGCCGGGCCACTTGGAAGAGTTTGAACACACCTCTAAAACGTCCTTTTCGGTCTGTTGTTTTACGGAATACTGGTTTATTTTGCCTTCAGTTTGTTTTTTTCTGAATACATAAATATAAAGTGTCTATTAGGGTTAGGGATCACCGCTGCTCACGACTTTTCAGAGTTCCTCCCCCTTTTTCTGCTTCTACTTTGCTGGTGCGTTGGTTGTTGACTTTGTCAAAATTAATCCTTTGATAAATTGTAACAACATCTACAGATTAGTAATTTACCTTTGCTTGCTTTTGTGCATTAGGCAATCAAACGCATCAGATAATAGACGCAGCATTGTGATAAAATTTCCTGTAAGATTGTCAAAGGACAAATACGTGACACAACAAAGGAGAAAACGAACACGTTACAAAACCAGTGTCAACATTTGACCGAGACACCAAAGTTGGCAGTATAAATCTTTTATTGGCCCTACATATCATAGTCAAACATATTAAAATATAATTAACAATAGCAAGAAGAACCTGTGATGAGACCAAGACACCTCTATCCCCATCCCCAACCCGTGAATGACATATAAACAACCCTGTATGTTCATACTGTGTCCTTGCCTACGGTGTCTGCATTGTTCACATACCTTAAAATCACTATACTAACCGAAAGACCGCAGCTTAGTTATCGTTTGCTTATTACTAAAGTGATAAAACCGTCTAGGTTTGTTTCGACCCTGCTCCATGTGCTCTACCTGGTTACAATGCATGACTATAAAGGACCAATAATAACAGGCATAAAACATCGACTTAATTTCAAAAGATAAAATGCGTCACTGATAAATTGCCACAGGAATAACGAAACACAGTTTGAGAAATGAGTTATTCGTAAGTTTGTGCTCTTCGATTTAAAAAAAAAAAACTTTACTTTTCTCAATTCATGCTTTATGGTCACAGGGAAACACACTTGAATGATCATTGACAGTGGAATCCTAATTCATACTGAGTCCTTGCTGGCTCATCACGCTCTATGAAAGGACAGTTTAATTTTAGCAACTGCACGATACTTAACGATTTCATGTGAAAAGCGTTCAAACAATTTCTCAAAATGGTCGATCTGTATTTTAACCACTTTCTCATTTAAGGTGTTGTTTGCACCCGAGACATTAGCCCCCCCCCCCCTAGCATGAGCATCTATTCATTGATCCAGGTCTGTGCACCAGTGTTTGTCTCTGTCGTGTATTTTTGTGCCCTGGCATGAAACTCTCTGTTAAGGCGCAATTAATGTTCATTGGGAATCCAAAAGTACATACATATATTGCAAGTCCCTATGTTTACACGAAAATTCGACAAGTTTTTGTAAATTGAAAAAGAAAAAAAAGAATGCAGAAAGCAAAAATTCCTTAATGATAACATAATTGATCCGTGCAAATCCAATCTATTTTTAAAGTGGTTTTATACGTGACAATATCTCTGATTTTCTCTTAGTGTCCACAAACGTAAGAGTTTAGTGCTGACCTGTTTGGTGTCAACTGTTGCTAGAATACAGTCACATAGGGGAAATTATTTCCTATAATATTCACGAGATTAGGAGTCCAGGCTCACCCCTGATAACATGCATGCCAAGTGTCAAGCTTTGGACAAGCGATTTCAGAGAAATAACGTTTTTGACCTAAAAATCGCACCTTTATATGACCTTGGGCTAATAGATATACCAGGGTAGTGACTCATTCGAGGGTTTTCTGAAATACTCTTTCCGGACAAGGTAATACAATCGTCCTAAGTTCATATACAGCGCTCATATTAGAAACGGAAGTCTAGACAGCTTGTTAGAGCTTTGTCATTCTCATATGAGGATAACTTAATTGACTTGATGTAGCAGAAAGGAAGGCTGGCGGCAAGTGCTTAAACATTTATCGTCAAGTTTGATCTAAAGTTGATCTGGAGGGGCCGTCGCAAAATCCTGATGGAGATATTCAGTTAAGTGACCTAATTTAGCGGCAGCAATCTTTAGAAACGCTTTCTCAATAGTACACACACACAAAACGTCTTGCCAACAATGTCTTCATTGTGCAAATACCATAAAATCGCTGGACCTACCGAAAGACCGCAGCTTATTGTTTGCTTATCACTAAAGTCATAAAACTGTCTAGAGTTTCTTCGACTTCTGCACCATGTGCTCTGGCGACCAAAATTTCGGTATTACTCAGACATACAGTTAAGACTTTGTTCAGAATCACGATGCAAGACTTATAAAGGACCAATAACATGCATGAAAATTAACTACTACTATATAGCAGTTCGTGTACACTCTAAAATAGGAGACATTTGCTGAAGTCATGACCTTTTGTATTCGCCAATCGCAGAAGGGCATTTTTCATGAATATTTAAATTAATAAATGCGGAAGTGAAAGTACGATTTTGCGGGAACGAGCCTATTGGCAACTTTCGGCGGGTTTTTTTTAACCCCTGTTGACAGGTATTCGGTGTCTTTCGGGTGAAAATATGTACAAAATGATCAACACTTTAAAATGGCAGCTTTGGAGGGCGGCACGTGCGATATTTTTCTCGTTACATCATTTTGAAGTTGGTCATTGAAATACGCAAATCGCCATTACACTTGACCTCGATTTTAATGTTGACAGTTGACTTATTTTTGCGGGAGTTTTACGATCGTTGTTCTCGCTTACTTATTTATTTCTTATATTATTCGAAGGGGCAGAAAACCAGCTTTCGAACGCTGCCTAACACGTGGGTGCCACGAGAAGGTGCGTAACGGTGCGCGGTTTGAAAATGGGAAGCATTGCTGATCGCCGGTCGCCTGACTACATAGCATATTCCAGCCGTGCGTTCTTTTGCGTACGTCCTACTGGTACTCGTGTGACAGGCTTGCAACCACATGACATACTCCGGGTGCACGCGTACTGGTTTACAGAGATAGGCGGAGTTGAGCAGTCGCGATATGCGCATGTGTCAGACCAGAGAGGTACGTCTCAACGTTGGCGGCGGTATTCCGCGTGACGTTATCGACACGGTGACAGGTTTATTTTAGTCACAGGGGTGTTTATGGGATATATTTTAAACGTCTCCTAATTTAGAGTGTACACGAACTGTATAGTAAAAAGAATTCAGGTTGACCTATTTACGCCCGGATCTTTTGCCACCCCGTTCTCAAAGCAAAGATCGTAAAGAGACTCTGTTTTGTGGCCACACGCTCTCCTCTCATTCAGGAACACGGTGGTACAGAAATATTTTGATAAAAAATCATAAATTTGATAGAGGTTTTGTGTAGGTAAAAGCACAGGGCTTGGCAAGAATTATTAGTGTAGAAGTTATGAATATGATCAATAAATGTCTTGTATTAAACTATTTTTCATTACACAAGCCTTGCCTGTGTCTAGTGAGTGCCTATTACTTTACGCTAGCTATCCCTGTATAATATTTCAAAGAAAACAGTCTATATCTGTTAATTGCCGTCCCTATTCCCTTTCATTAATTTGTTCTGCCGATCACTGACGCGAGGGCTTATCGCCCTGACCAAATAACTCGTTAGCAGCTCATAAGGTAGTTGTTATGAGCTGCTAAGGTTGAATGAGTGCCCCCACGGCCGAACATAAAGGAGGTAAATAAAGAACTACGATAAAGTAGCTGTAGCCTATGCACAGTAAGTGAGGCTACTCACAATTCCCCTTGATTTGTGCACTCGGACATTATTCTTTAAAGGCTTCTTCAATTTTATCAGTTTCTGAACAATTTGAAACTTAGAATTTATTTTAAGGATCATTTGTTAAAACTATTTCCCAAAATTATTGGTTATGTATAAAGTTTAAGAGTAAATTGAATAGAAAGTCAATGCATGAAGGTGCTAAACATTTTACACTTGTCAATGTACAGTTATCAGAAACTGAGATGATCTGATCATACCAACTATCAGACATGCAAATTTCCTTTGTCATGAACATTAAAAAAATAAATACCCTTCTTTTGCCAACACAGATGCAACTTATTCCTTTAGTTTCCTTGAAAATATTGTGTATGACTGTCAAAAATCTTTGTCGACAAAATTACAAAATTGCTATCTCCTCCGCGGAAAAGGGTTATTCTTCTCATTATTCACAGTGAGAAATCAGAAAATTATGATTACAAAAATTATGTTGCCAGAATTTTAAAATATGGACCGAGCTCTTCTGTGTAGAGAAGAAATATGCTTCAGTTCAGTGAGTGATCTCCGTGTTTACAGATCATGGAGAATTGTGGGTAGCCTCACTTACTGTGCTATAGCTACCGTTGCGTTGTTAAGTTCAGATGAGGTCCAGCTGCCGAAATGGCAGTATTGCCAGGAGGACCGTCCCAGGGCAAGTGAGGATAGGGCAAGCCTACATGATGATATCTTTACCCTCGCCACAAATGGCGCTGTATGAAAGTTTGCAATAGATAAAATTCCTTACGTTTTGTAAGTTATTATAACATACGTAATAAGCAGACTCCTAATCTCGCGAATATTAAAGGAAACAATATATATTGTGCGATTCTATTCTATAAACAGTTGATATAAAACAAATCAACACTAAATTTTAAGCTTTGCAAACACTGGACGAATTTTGGATATTGTCTCGTGAGAAATCACTTTAGAAATAGTTTGGAATTGTACGGGTCATTTCAGTCAATCGTTTCAGAAGTTTTGCTTCAGCATTTGAGCTAGATTTTTTACTATTAAAAAAGACCTGTTGATTTTTTGTTTTGACACGGGAACTTGCAGTATGTACTTTTAGATCCCAATACAACAGAAATTGCGCCTAAACGGAGCGTTTATACACGAGTGCAAACATATACGGCAGAGACACACACTTTTGCACAGATCTGGATCAATCAATAGATGCTCAGCCGGGGTGGGAGGCTAATGCCTCGGGTGCAAACAACACCTTAAATGACAGAGTGATAAAGAATACAGATCGATCATTTTGAGAAATTGATTGGAACACTTTTCAAATGAAATCGTTAAGAGTCGTGCAGTTGCCAAAATTAAACCATCCTTTCAGTTAGTGTGATGGTGCAGCAAGGATACAGTGTGAATTATGATTCCACTGACAATGAGCATTCTCTTTGATTATTGAAGTATGTTTCCCTGTGACGTACAAACAACTTATTTATCAAGCTGATTTTGATTCTTTTTTTGACAATTAATCAGTAACGCGCTTTTACTTTTGCAATCAATTTGATTTTTCGTGCTGTCATTGGTCCTTAGAAGTCTTGCATCGTGATTCTGAACAAAGTCTTAATTGTGTGTCTGTGTAAAACCGAAATTTGGCCGCCAGAGCACATGGTGCAGAGGTCAAAGAAACCCTAGACGGTTTTTATGACTTTAGTGATTAGCAAACAATAAATTAAGCTGCGGTCTTTCGGTTAGTCTAGTGATTTAATGGTATGTGCACAATCCAGATATTGTAGGCAAGACATCTTCTTTGTTTGTACCATTGAGAAAGTGTTTCTAAAGATTTCTGCCGTAAAATTTAATCACTAAACTAAATATCTCCACTAGGATGTGGCGACGGCCCCAGTAGATTGACTTTAGATCATACTTGACGATACAGATTTGCACATGTCGACGGACGTCAGTCGGTGCCAGGACTTTTTCTGTATCATTGTTCACGTTTTGACAGTCTTGACAGTATTTTTTATTAGTCATGTTTGACCAATTTTTTTTTACAAATTTTTCTGTCAAGAACCGTTTTATCCGTTTTCATAGGTTGTATCGGGGCAACACCACGCCGACTGTGCGTGTAGTAAATATATGCAGCAGCTAGGGCATGTTTTGCTATTCCTGTATATGTAAGTGGACGTCAGTCTTCACGAGGACGTTTTTTCTACCATTGCTAACGTTTTGAGAGTCTTGACTGTGTTTCTTTAGTAGTCATGTTTGACCAAGAGTTTTTAACAACGTTTTTTGTCAAGAATCGTTCCATTCAGGTTGCCTCCGTTGTGTCGGGGCAACACCACATTGACTGTTGCAGTTAGCTCAAAACATGTGTGGGCTTGTGAGCGTGTCAATTTAAGCGCCAAACCAAACTTTGTTCAGTTTTTAGCTTTAACTCTATGCATTGCTCATTTCTTTCATCCTTCAATCTGTAAGCATACTGTGTATGGCGTTCATTCCATTCATTTTTTTGTTTTTAAGTTCATCTTTCTTCTGAAACTTTGGCCAGATATTCGCTTTGGAATATCCACGGCAGATGAGGATCATGACTGCATGATCATGTGGACGGTGTGGTGTTGGCGGGCAAACGTGTATGGCCTTGACGACTTTGTCAAATGACGGGCGCGCCAAACAAATCTGTGGGATGTACTCTTGCACTCTTCTGAAGCGCACTAGGTTGGACGTAGGTTATTTTGCAAGCAATGTTCTTTTTTTTAAATTTAGCAATCTTCTTACAGGCTTCACAATCCATATGTTGGATTTGCTGTGTTTATAGCTTTTATTTTCAACTTTGTTTAACTTTGCGCTTTAATAGCTGCATCCCCTGCTATCAATTTTGTTTGGATTTTGCTGCGTTTATAGTCTCACTTATTTACTGCGTTAGCATATTCTGTGTTTTTAGTCTCCCGCTTTTATCTGTTTTTTTTTTTTTTTTTTTTTTTTTTTTTTTTTTGGGGGGGGGGGTATTTGATATATTAACTGCAAACGGCAAGTCACTAAATTGGGACAATTAGGTCTGGGTTCTCAACATCTTGCCTATAGTCAGTTTCTCCATTCACCATGTTTATCTCCAAACCAGCTTATTAGGACTTCATACCAGTCCACACAGTACTGTAGATTTCAAATAATTCATTATGATTTGCATTCTCCGGAGGAGATTCCTCAGTGAAGTTTACCATGTCTCCCATGTGTAGACAAATTTACAGACTAGTTGTCAAAATTTTGAAAACGAACTTTTATGCACACCGTTCTTCTCAATTCCCATTTCAAATGATTGGGAAATATGCATAATTGAGGAAGGAGATAGCATTTTTGTAAACTTTGCCACTGAATGTGTCTTCAGCCATACAGAATAATGTGATGGAACGTAGGGAGACTAGTTACACCTGTTTTATGAAACAAAAGGTATTGATTTTTTGCAATGGAAGTGACAAAAGAAATTTGCATGCTAAGTTTTTTTTTCAGAGAATGACCCCTTCAGTTCGTCATAAGTTGCTGCTTTAAAAGAGTGGCATTTGCAGTACCTAAAGAATGTGACTTTTATGGTTGTTTAATGGTTATTTTGAAACTTTCACTGAAATATCTAACGTACTTGTACTAGATATTATTTGACAATTATTCTGATGCTGAACATTAGCGCTTATATGCAGAACTGAAATTTTTGTTTTAGAAAAGTAACCTTCATGGATACAATTCAAAGAGAATTGTGGGTAATTTATTGTACTCTGGTCCACGTTCATCAGCCCTCTTGCTTGAAATTATGTTAGCTGGAACCATTCAATATATGAATTTCTGCTACCTCTTTTTCGTATAACTCTCCTTAAAATAATGTGATGCATGCAATATCAGTATGTCTACCGAGTGTTTTACTTAGTACCTTGCGGCAGATATGGTTCCTGCTAATGGCAGTTGTCTTCAGCAGCAGACAGTTGACAGCATCATTGTCATCAGCTTCTACAACGGTGGCGAGTGATACAACCTACTTCTTCACAGTCAAAACAGCCTACTTAAGACATCACGACATTAACAGGCACACCAGCAGAAGACTATACATAACGCGGTCCTTTTGATCAAAAGGCAGATGTGGAGTCACGTCGACGTGACTCTATGTAGGTAACAATCACCTTGTCCACAAATGGGTTAAAAGTTGTATATGATACTCGATTTCACCCACAGGTAAAACCAGTTTGTTAAGACAAATAACGCATGCACTACTTTTGGATCATTCATATGCTGTCAAATTGAGCGATTATACGCGAAGAAATTTCTGTCAGTTCAATTTTATGAGAGCAAAAGTAGAGGAGTAACTATGTTTCGCGGTGGACTTCATGTACGCGAGAGACTTGTCGCCCAACATCGGGGTACAACTAGTGAGCTTTTTAATTACCATTACTAGTGCCGTCAAAGTTAGCCGATTCACATTTGTCAAGTTTGTACGTCGGAAAGTTTGCTTGCTGTAAATTTCATCGCTGTGATTGATCTTTTGCTGCAACAAAGTGGCGTCAGACTGAGATATGCGAATTATGTATGGCAGCCCTGCTTATTGCTTCCCATTAAGCTGGATTTTGCTTGGCTTACAGCCCATTACAGGTTCTCAATGTTAGGCGTTGCTTTATCTACAGCGCTTTAAAATGTCTATGCCATGCCCAAAACAACATTCTTAAAAAGTTTCCTCCGGGGTCGATTTGTCACATAATGCACTGTATTGATGTGAAATGTGAAAAAATACGCAACATTTCGTACTTCTGCAGGACGCCTGCCGACACCTGGCTAGGCTGGGTCGGTTTAGCCTCTGAGGCAAGCTGACGTATTTGCATACTGTTGACAAGGGACGAATGACCTCAATCGTCCTAATTGATATGCATGATATGTAAATCAATCAAAGCGTCACTTCTGAAATCTGATGCACAAAAAGAGCTAAAATCAAAGAGTCCGGTGGACGCGACGCTCAGGACAAGCACAGGATGGACTGTTGGACAAGCGATGAAGTACCAGCAACCAGCATCATAATAAAGTATAATCAGTCATCGTCATGGATGCGAACAACAGTAAATTTCAGCATTCTCGCGAGCAAGTGCATGCTTTCTGCTCCGCTGACCAACGCAAAGTTTACGAATAGCGTCAAGGTGATACCGTACGTTGTTCCGAGGATTGTTGTGTTGCGGGCAGTTGTATTGTACAGCACACGTTAAACATTAGTTGTACTGACAAAGACCAACTATTAACCCCTTGACTACCTATGGCGCCGGATATATCCGGCGCCATATTGAATTACCATATACCTTGAGTGCCGGAAATATCCGGCACAGTTAAATAGGCGTATTTGCTTCGTTTTTGTCGCTAAAAATCCCGTAATTTCGGCGTCGGCATGCAGCGCGACTACGATTGATGTATTCCGATATGGCCTGAATGTGATTGCGCCCCCGTACGTCCGAGTATGGCCAAAATCCGGAAGCAAATGTCGTGACCCATGACCTCGACCCTGAAAGGTCAGGCTGATCACAGAAGTGTCACGCTGATTGTTTAAAGTTTTCAGAAGTACGGACGATCGTGAATATGTTTATGGTTTGTTTTTAATGAAATGAAATGTTTATTTATTGAAAACAAATGATTTATATGTAAATATGTTCTATTAACAGCAATATTCGTGAATGAAACTAGAGGAAATACAATTTTTTACTATAATCCAGTGAAATTTTATAGCAGCCATATTATCAATATGACTGGTCACATGACTGGTCATGTGTTTGGTCATGTGATATGTTGTTCCGTAAAATGTATTTTTAAATATTGTGAATTATTTTTTGATAAATCATAACCATTTTAGATGCAGGTTTCTGCAAGGAAGACATAAAGCAGGTGTTTACAAATATAAAATGTGTTGATTTTCAAATACAGAATCACGTCAGATGCTGATGTTTGTGGTTCATTTACTCTGCCTTTTGTGAGAAAAATCTTAAATAGGTACATCTATAAATAAAGTAAAGGGTAGTTATTATTACATATATGTAAAGATAATGCCATGAAAATTGCAACTGTATTCAAATTTGCGTCATTTTATGGAAAAAACGATTCAAGACAGGTCCTTATGCTTCAAATATGCATATTCTTTGCCAACGCTGGTCACATGATGTGTCATGTGATCAGTCATGTGACCTGGAAATCCAAAATTTATGTATGAAAAAGTGGGAAATTTCATGCTGATTCAGAAAATATATGATTTATTGGTACTTACGTAATTTTTACTCTAAGCAGTGTTCATGCAATGACCACACCCATGATTTTATCAATATTTACATAAGGGGCCTGGTATATAGGAATACATTGGCCTTGGTAGTCAAGGGGTTAACTTACAAAGTAAAATAAATTAATTTAGAATTTATTTGATCAACAAAAAACAACCCACTATCTCTTGTGAAAGTTCCTAAGCTGACGACTTCACATAGGTTACTATGCTGACCCACTACGTCCATGTTCTGACCACACGTATAAAAACCTCGATTTGAAAATTAAATTTCATAATTTTATGTTTCCTATTTTGTGCAAGGTCGTTCACGTCTGACAAAATCTCACATCGAAGAAACTATAGTATTACTGTCATTCCAACTTTTCCCCACACAGAAACTGGGCAGTTTGGATTATTCATACCTATCTTAATCCTACTGTTCGTAATGTTTATGTCGTAAACACATCTATCGCACACTTTTAACACCTTTCCCGGGTTCTTGAACCCAGTTGGTCAAAATTGGCTGTTCTGGCCTTTTTGATCACCCCTCTTAAAATGCTTGGATAGTTGACTTGGAAAACAATTAAAATTAAAAGTTTCATTAGCAATCAGGCCAAACACCGGACAACACAGAAAAACATGGCTCATTACGCGTTCTCAGTCTGTGAAAAAGTTGAGGCCCTCGATGACTGTTACTGGTGGACAAAGGGTGCAGTGAATAGCCAAACACACAAAATCAAACACAAACACCAATAGCCAAACACAAAAAATCAAACACAAACACAGAGAACGAAAAAATAGTGTAGGTGATGTGTGCAGCCGCTTTCCCTTTATTACATTCCTAATCTTCATTGGAACTGAACACGAACTCCACGAATTCATTATACTAATCAACAAAATGCATCCCACTTCAAATTTTCATATGAAAGTTCCTCACACGAAATAGCATATCTTGATCTAGTCATTTACAAAGGTCAACGATAGAACAAGGAAAACGTACAAGACAACAGAACACACAAAACCAACAGATACATTCCTGTTCCTACATAGGATACCATGTCATCCAAAATTAACCTTCAAGGGCCTAATCAAAGGAGAAACATTAAGGTACATGAGGACATGTAACAATGAAGAAGATTTCAACAAAAAAGTCAAAACATTTAATGAAAAGCTATTACTGCGAGAATATCCACAACAAGAAATATCAAACATCAATGCGGAAACAAATTACGCTACACGAAGAACACATTTAAATCACAAACAAACGCACAACAACAAACAACACACAAATAAATTGATATTTGCTACCAAATATAGTCCACACATCAAAACAAAAGACATCAAACAAGCACTCCTGAAGAACTGGAAGGAAATAGAAAAGACAATACACTAAATAATTTATTCACGATGAAACCGATCATTGCTTACAAAAGAAATCCAAACATTGGCGACACACTCATAAATGCACAAGTACACAATCTTAGAGAAACGACCGAACAAAATGCAACACAACAAACGGACCCAAACATAAATATTCTAGCCTCCTTGCTAGACGAACAAAACACTGACAATAATTAAACCACGAACAGTGAAACATACATCTAAGGAGAGCAATCTCCAAAGAAAAGCGACTGAGGAAGAAACCACACTGGTTTCTAAACGTAGCGTCAAAGGATCACCCTGTCATTCGACAGCCAGATTACGGCTACGTCTCGCCATGGCTTATATCTACACCAATAGCCAAACACACAAAATCAAACACAAACACAGAGAACGAAAAAATAGTGTAGGTGATGTGTGCAGCCACTTTCCCTTTATTACAATTCAGTTTAGGCTACCCTCGACTTTTCCAGTAACCGCGAGTTACTGGTAGTGGTAGCCTGCGGTAACTTATGCACTCAAATACGATCACGGACGTACCACGCACGTACAAATACCACGATAGTAAGCTTACTATGTTGTGTGGGCCGCTGTGTGCATGTTTCATTCACAGCGTTACCGACGAACATATCACTGCACACGGGCACGAGCTTTAATAGGCGGCTTCAAATTGTCCCTTTCCAATGAACGTTAGTGTTGTATTTGTAGTGACATGTGTGGAACCAACTAATTTGTCATGCTTTGTAAAGAGTAAGTGACATGTGTGGAACCAACAAATTTGTCCGCATGCTTTGTAAAGAGTAATTTTAATTCATTGCTCTTGTGTGTGTGTGGGGGGGGGGGGGGGTTGTCAACCTGATGTAATCGCAAATCCTCAGATTTCCATCTGATATAAGTATGTACGTAAACAAGAAAAGTAAACTCATGAATTTTAATAGACGTGGTGGCTATGACCAATTTCAGCCAGATTGGTCACAGCCACCACGTCAAGTCTACGTGGGGAAAAGTTGTCATGGTCACTTCAACCTAAAAAGTGCGTCTCTTGGTACGTACGCCCATACATGGTAGAGCATAGCACAAGTGACGACACGATTGTGACACAAATGAGCGACGTCATAACAAGATCGTAGTAAAATTAGCAGTGTTGGAGATGCCGTGCTTTAAATAAAGAGATAACGTGAAACCCCTGAAATGCCTTCGCTAAAAACTCTATCGCGTACCTACCAACGTTTTAAACAGCAGATTATTTTTTCGTGTTCACCAAGCCTGGAAATGTTACTCGGTTGATCTCCGGCATAGTTGGGCACTGGTCGGTTACCTATAATACTTATACTCCTCGTTCAACATGATGCTGCTTGAAACGACGGTTAAAAGTTTCCATCGCGCGATTGTCACTTCAGAAGATGTATAAATTCATAAAAGGTCTGACAGACTTCGACTAAATATATTGAGTTAATACCGATCTATTTTACTGGTGATCCGCATCGAACGGCGTAATTGTCGGTACCAAGGTGCCTCTTGAGGGACTGTGATTTGCCCAACGTCAATTTTGCTTCAATGTACATCTCATTCACACCTCTATCTATTGCCATCGTTTCAATCACTCAAGCAAGGCAAGCTTTGAAAGTGCGAACGTCGACTGTACCCTATACTCGATCCAATGCAATATTACATTGTTTAGTTCAAAAGACGCTGCTTTTATGAATAAAAAAACAATGGCCGACGTCAAAAACTCAAGTTGAATGCAGGTACGGTTTCATAAGAAATCAGATTACGTTTACGGTCTAGTTGATAAAATATCGACAGAAATTAAAGGATATCGGGCCCAGTACTCTAAAACCCTCTGGGGAGAACACTTTTTGGTGTTTCGTCCCAGAACCAAAATAAAGTAGCAGTTGACTAGATAGATGCTGACGGTTAGTTTCAGAAATTATACAAACTAGTTGAAATCGTGCAAGCTTACATGAAATTCTCAAACATCCTAATGTAGAATTGCCCTGCAACCTTCCAATATTTTCTGCATTTATTTGACAAAATTGTAAATATTCCGCTTCGTCTGATTGTTGCATCTGGCTGACTGGAAACTAAACAGTAGCGACGTGGGTTGAGCGTTTATGAAGTCACCACTCAAACTCGATAGTAGAGAAATAGTACCTAGTGAGGTAGTTTAGCTGTGTGGTCATTGTGTAAACGGAATGCCTGTTATGTTCAAGGAGAGCTTTAGAGGTGTAAAATTCTCAATTAAACCTTCGTGTGAACTTCGGAGGGCCATAAAGGCGACCGCCTTGACTTTACGGGACACACCCACCTGCAACTTGCTTATTACTATCTACAGCGCGCAACTTTTGATTTCCGATACGGGTGGAACTTATCTCCAAGGCATAGAGATTGGTTTAAAAAGTTGTTGTTTGGGGCATGGCATAGACACTTTACCTTTTTCCCTTTGTGGAATTTAGTGGATTTTCAGCTGGGTTTCCCCCCCCCCCCCCCCCCATAGTTTGATTCGGCTGTGCTGGTCCACTATGTTGGGCGTTGCTATATGTACAGCTTTTCATTTTTCCCTTGTGGAATTTTCCCTTATGGCTGGACTCGGCTGTGCTGGTCCACTATGTAGTAGGTGTTGCTGTGCGGACAGCGTTTCCCCTTTGCGGAATTTATTCCGGCTTTGTGTTTTTCCCCCTACATTGTTGGATCGGCTTGGTCAGCAGCAGTGCCATTTCATCCGATTGTCATATGTGGGAGATTGTGTCTGCATGGTACTGCCCAGGCTCCTTATTGAATTTCGCATGTAATGTCTGCCACTCAACCATATTAGCTATGTAATAGGTATAGTGTAACCACTTAATCGAGACTCGGTCGAATTTTTTTCTGCCCGCTATTTTCACTTTGTTTCCACCAACAGGCACTATTCATGGGGAAAACGGTACAAAAAGAAGAAGAAGGCAGCTAACTTCAATGCCATTTGACACTCAGCATATTCAAATGCTGCACCAGACACCAGGGCTACAAGGCAACAATCAACAACATCAACTTTATAAAGTGTAAAATATGATTTTTGTTTCCTGGCATTCTTTAGGACCATATTAGTTTGTACTCTCTAAATCAATATTAAACTGTATTCTTGTCCATAAGACAATAGTAATGGCTCCTCTATTCTGCTATATCTTGCTCATATATTTACAAAGGCAATCCTTCCAATAACCAATCAGAGGTTTCGGATGTTTGAAATCTACTTGCAAGTTGAAGACCCAGATTTAGTACAGCAACTTTGCAACGTGCATGTCGTGAGCCAGCTTCCCCTTTTAAGTAGAGTCAATTTATCAGGAAATCATCTGTGTTTTCTAGGTTGGCAGTGTGACAATTTTTTTAACCTTCCTTTATCAATACCAGTGCATTACTTCTATTCTTCTTTTAAAGAGGCTCTCCAACAAATCATCCAGAGGTTTTGGACGTATGAAGTCTGTTTGCCTAAATGGCCTTTTGGTACAAGCAGTAAAGTTGTAAACAACGTATACATATAGGTCATCAGTTTAAGGTCAAGTTTTGTTGCTTCTGTAAGTTGTGCCGTTCTAGCTTATTACCTGGTGTCCCTAAAAATGTTTCTCAAGTATTAGGAGAAAATAATGTTTTGTTGGGTTGGGAGGACGCTGTTTAGAAATATGTTAATGAAGTACAGGAAGTTTTTAGGATCTCACTATGTGCTTCCTCCAGACTAGCACATTCCATTTCATATTGCTAACATTTTTTCGCTATATTTGCATTCCACGCATTGTGATTCTATTGGGTAAACTATGCTTTTTCAGACAGAATTTTCCCTCCAAAGGGTTTTTTAATCTCTGGGTTTTTTTTTGTGTTTTTTTTTTTTGAACCAAGTCTCTCTTTGGTTTGTGTTTAGCCACAGTAGAAAATGCAGCTTTTCAATCTGAGTTTTGTGCCTTGTTTTACCAAGGTATTAATATGGAGACGGGGTAAAACAAGACTCGTTTGTAAATATAGTACAAAACGTAGTTTTCAGACTTTACAATTGTTATTGGCTTACTTATATTCTGCAATAAAACAGAGGTGGTGGTCGCGTAGCCAAGTACAGTATATAAGTAGGATGGCTCAGTTATTGCTAGAGAGACACTGGTGCTGTGCTAGTATAAATGTAGCATACATCTGTGCAACATGCATGTGTCACAGATCATTTGCCAATTTTTCAGCACAGCAGAAGTCAACGTAGTGATCAAGACAAGCCACTGTTCGCAGGGGCAGCAGTGACGTGGACATTCTTCTTGTTTTGCCGACACAAGTTATGTCTTGTGGCGTGTTTGGGCACCACAAGATTGGGGCAAGATTAAATGAGTTACCTATGTAGATGAAATCCTTGTTAACCTTAATTGGTCACCCATTTTGTGGCCCACTTTATGTATTTAAAAGTTATGAGAATGTTGAGCATTGTAATAAAATTTGTTGGTGTGACAGTTTATTGGTCACCAATTGTGTTGCCTATTTGATGTATCTCACTTTTCCACTTTATTAAACGCATAAGTAGTTAGTTATTGTAAGGTCACACGTTTTGT
Organism: Ptychodera flava; assembly: GCF_041260155.1. Classification (NCBI taxonomy): domain Eukaryota; kingdom Metazoa; phylum Hemichordata; class Enteropneusta; family Ptychoderidae; genus Ptychodera; species Ptychodera flava. Next base: position 4,541,250 of record NC_091930.1, read on the forward strand.
ACTATGTTTGTGTGTCATCAATTAGTAGCCTGTTTAATGTACTTTACAGTTACAGTTTTTCATTAAACGATCACCCATTTGGTGGCCCATTTAAACCACAAGGAATTCCTTAATTTCGTAGGTGTTGTAGGTGTCCGGGGCACATAATCATCACCAATGATGTGGGGCCTTGTACAGCATTTACAGCGTTTTAGGGGATAAATAATTTTATGTGAAATCTTATTTTCAAAATGATCGTAAAAGCCCAAGGGAGTTTCAAAATTATATTTGCAAGGTTACAGGAAGACGGAGGTCATTCACGTTTAAAAGTTCAAAACATGGCGACAATAAAACTTGACTCACATTTTTGTTCGATGTGGCCGACCATAGTGACTGCAAAAACAACATTTCATGATCATTATAGGCCTTAGCTTGTAATAATAATACTAATCACAGGTACCTTTGAACAAAGTCTGCTGCATGGTCCAACAAATACCAAGTCGAATTATTAGAGTTTGCATCTGTTGCAATGGACAGTCAGCATTACAACACCATGCAGTCTGTTGCATCAAACTTAAGTCATTAAAATCTACAATACCAAAGCATAGATATTGTCTTGTAACATTATTATGCATGGAATTAATGTAAACAAAATTTGGTGATTTATCAAGCAGTTATATTTTAGAAAAGGACTTATAGGCTTAACGGTCTCTGGTTGTGTTTCTGTAAAAATATCACCAACATGTAAAATTTTGACTCACAACTATTGACATTATCACAAACATGTGCTGCTCATTATTTTTATTAACATACTATTTGCGAATAATAACTTCGTTCAAACAAATCCCCATTTACAGTTTAAAATGCACCAACACACCATATACAAGGTGTAATGTGCGGAGGCTTTTCAGGTGTTTGCAATTCGACCAGAGATTTCAATATTTCGATATTTGCCATTTTTGAAAAAAAAAACCAACGGCAAAAAGTGTCAAAACAATACAACACTGTATTTCTATCGCAATTTGAACGTACTCAACTAAGCTTACCCCGTGTTACATAGATAATGAGTGTCAGCAATCGGAAAAGCGATTTCAGTTTAAATAACGTTTTGAAAGAAACACCACACAGATATATGACCTTGGCCAATAAATATCCAAGGGTAGTGACATATTCGAGGGGTTACTAAAGTTTTCTTTCCGGAAAATATAGCACAATCGTCCTAACTTCATATACAGTGCTCATAGTAGAAAGCGTGGCCTAGCAAGCTTTGTCATTCTAATATGAGGATGACTTGATGTAGCACAAAGGTTGGCTGTTTAAAACATTTGCTAATCGTTATCGTCAAGAATGATCTAAAGTTAATCTGCTGGGGCCGTCTCCACATCCTAATGAAGATATTAAGTGGCTGAATTTAGCACCAACAGTATTTAAAAACTCAGCTTTCTTAATAGTATACACAGAAACACAAACAAAACGCTTTGCTGACAATTTTTGATTTTGCACATACCTTAAAATACTAGACTAACCAAAAGGCCGCATACTGTGGGAAAAAGTATGACTGGGTGGAAGTATTTCGCGAAGCAATTGCCCTACCTGAGAACGCTTTAAGCCGGTCGCTATTGACGACAGCAAACATTGTATCAATTTAATTTCAATATAATATCCGTCAAAATCTGCACTCGTGCTGTTCGTGTGTTCAGGTTACGTGGTGATTAAATCAACAATATCCTCGTAATTGAATTATAAACGATAACATCAACGTATCCATTGGTTGCTTGTACTTTATATTGAGTTGTCGACGTTGTTTAAGTTTTGGTGATGTGTTTATGTTTCGGCACATTTTAGCGCACTTTAGCCAAGTTTGGTGCCATTGTGAGCTGGGTACACCTAACACAGAACAAAATCCAGCAATTTGACAAAAACGCACAACAGTAAAGATGTCGAAGACCACTTATATCCCTCTCAAAATCTAGTAAACACAATACGAACAGGATCTTGCTCAAGTAAATCGACGACAAATTTATGATTTATGACGACAAATTTATGATTTTTAGTGATACTTTTTATGTTTCAGCGTATTTTGGGGCATTTTACCCAAGTTTGGCCCCTTTCTAAGCTGGGTACAACATGCGAGTGAGCAAGACAACAATGTATCAATTTCATACATAAAAATATCGATCGATAATGTTCACTACACGATAACAGTGGAAACTGTGCCCCTTTCGCCTATGTTCTGTTTTTTTTCCAATTTACTGCAATTTCCATCTGCACGTTCGCCAAAATGTTGTATGCATTACAACAACACTACAGGTACTTATGTTTACAACTTACTGATGCAAATGCGTCAATTTCAGACCCTAATTCTGAATATGTAAATGCCGTCAGATCACTATTTTAACGAAGGAAGGAGTATATTTCAGTGATCAGAATATATGCAATGCAAATAAAATACGTTTCGTCAAGACATTAAGAAATCTTAACCAATCTTAACCAATTTTAACCAATTTTGTATATCGATCAAACGATCACCGTGCGACTTTCTAAGCCTTTGGTTCAGAATTGAGCAATTTGAACCGGCGATAAGTGTGCAATCTGTTTTGAACATTAGACGCCATCGATTTGGGAAATCGGGGTTATTCGCTACATACAACAGAAAAACATCGTTGGTTTAACCTTTTCATTTCGCCATTATTTTTTACAATATTTGATATTACACATCTCATGGACGTTAACTAAAACTCCATGGATTTATCTTTTGAATTTACCTCTTGTTTTTATGAAATAACGAGTGAATGATATTTTGTCCTGTTGGCTCTATTTTCAAACTATTTTTGCATATCGGGAGCCAGATTGGTTCAAGAGAGGTATTAAGGAAGCAATATACATAAGAACACATAAACCAACGCTGAATCGGGATGGCGGAAGGTATCAACTTCCTCGAATCTGGGATAATATTTTAAGATCACGCATGCGCAGTGGTGCTAATCAACACCATTGATAAAGACGGCTGGATAGTTGTCGAAAGCTCTGGATAGAGAAATAATTCTCCCGTGCAGTACAAAGTATTTAGCTACAAGAATATAGTATGTCTGCACAGATGAGTCTGCATCATTGTACTATTACAGCTTAGTATTTTTTTAAATTTATTCATGTAATTATTGCTTAAATATAACGCAAATGGCAACATTTAAGGGAAAAGGAATTTGTCACTCTTTCATCAATACTTAGCTGTGCAGTTAGGATATTCAGCGACATTTTCAACACGACGCGGATGGTGTATTCCACTCGTGCTCGACGTATGTGTCATTAGAGGTTGGGACGCTATTATTGCCCAAAATGGGTTGCCTGTTGGCCGCAGCGACAGCTTAATTTATTGTTTGCTTATCACCAGAGTCATAAAGACATCTAGGCTTTCTTTGACCTCTGCTCCATGAGTTCCACTTGGTTGCAATTGCGGTGTTACTCAGACACACAATTAAAGCTATGTTCAGTGTCACCATGCATGACTTATAAAGGACCAATAATAACATGCATGAAACATCGACTAAGATTGCAAAACATAAAATCCGTTGCTGATAAATTGTCAAAAGAATAATCAAACACACTTTGACAAATAAGTTATTCGTACGTTTGTGCACTTTGATTTTGAAAAAAAAACTTCACTTTTCTCAATTCACGCTTTATGGTCACAGGGAAACACTTCAATTATCACTGAGAATGCTCATTGACAGAGGAATCCTAATTCATACTCTGTCCTTGCTGCATCATCACGCTCTATGAAAGGACAGTGTAATTCTAGAAACTGAGCGACTCTTAACGATTTCATGTGAAAAGCGTTCCCACCAATTTCTCAAAATGATCGATCTGTAGTCTTTACCACTTTCTCATTTAAGGTGTTGTTTGCACCCGAGACACTAGCCTCCCCCAGCATGAGCAACTAATCATTGATCCAGGTCTGTGCACCAGTGTGTGTCTCTCTCGTATATTTTTTGTGCCCTCGCTGTTCAAGCGCAATTTATGTTGATTGGGAATCAAAAAGTACATATATTACAAGTCATGTGATTAAACGAAAATTCAACAAGTTTTCGGTAAACAAAAAAAATTAAGCTAAAAATGCATAAAGCAAAACTTCCTTAATGATAACATTCAATGATGCGTGCAATTCCAATCAATTTCTTAAGTGGTTTTATACGAGACAATATCTCTGATTTTCTCTAAATGTCCACAAAGGTAGGATTTAAGTGTTTACCTGCTTCGTGTCAACTGTTTATAGAATGCAGTCACTTAGGGGAAATTCATTCCTATAATATTCACGAGATTAGGAGTCCAGGCTCACCCCTGGTAACGTACATGCCGAGTGTCAAGCATCGGACAAGCGATTTAAGAGAAATAACGTTTTTGACCGAAACGTCGCACTGATATATCACCTTGGGCCAATAGATGTCCCAGATTGATTTGGGGGTTTTCTGAAGTCTTCCTTCCGGGAAAAGATAACACAACGTCATAACACCATACGCAGTGCTCATAGCAGAAATAAATGGCCAAGACAACTTCCTAGAGCTTTGCTATTCTCATGAGGAAAACCTTATTGATTTAATGTAGAGGAAAGGGGTGCTGCTTAAATCATTCCTAATATTTATCGTAATGTATTATCTGAAGTTCATCTGCCTTGGCCGACGCCACATCCTAATGGAGATATTCAGTTTAGTGACTGAATTTAGCTGCTGCAATTGGTAGAAATTCTTTTTGAATAATACACTAAGAAACACAAACAAAACGTCTTGCCTACTACGTCTGGATTATGTGCATACATTTAAGTCACTAGACTAACTAAAAGGCCGCAGAGTAGTTTGTTTGCTTATCACTAAAGTCATAAAAACGTCTAGGGTTCATTTGACCTTTATGTCCTCCGCTTGGTTGCAATTGCGGTATTACTCAGACATTTTAAGACTATATTCAAAATCACAATGCATAACAACATGAACGAAAAATCAACTTTGATTGAAAAAGATGCATGCTTCACTGATAAATTGTTAAAAGGAAAATCAAACTCAGTTTCACAAGTAAGGGATTCGTAACTTTTGTGCATTTTGATTTCGAAAAACTTAATCTACATTGACACTTTATGGTCACTGCATGACCTATAAGAAACTACACACAAGCTTGTAAATGCACCACATAAATAACCATAGAAAGGGAACATTTCGCATCCGAGGTCACTGATTTGTGTATAACATTTTGTTTCATGAACTATTTATCAATCGTATAAGAAAAAAATACCCATCACTGTCAGAAACTACTGAGTCAGAAGTGACTCTTGGGGACTTGTTCCATAGAAACAATGACATTTTTGGATATTATAATTAAATTTAAACTATTCTGTACCACTTCCGACCAAAGTATTACTTACTTCAAACTTATTTCATTCTTAACAAAGTAGGAAAAATTCCCCTAATCCCAGGCCGAGGCAAGCGTGCGTTGACACATGTACGTTGATATAGTGCGTTTTTAAGGGGTTTACGAGAACGAAAGGTTCGCTTTGTGCACACTGAGATTTTTCCAGCCACAATTGCTTGCGCTTTTGTTTTTACACAGAGATTTAGTACAGTCCATCTGTACGCGTAGCGTAGTGTATGTTTTTTTCACGTGATAACTGGACATCGCATACTATGCGTGGCTCAGACGTTCGGGACGACAAAGGACATTTCTACACGTAAACGTATTCATAATTACGCAGTATAGGTTTCGAGATTTTCTTGATATTTTTTCTCTAATTTAGACAGCAACCTCGTAAAATACCATTATCGTAAATCAACAACATCTTTAAAATTGGCACCTGTACAAGAAGGACTTGTTAAGATATATTACGTTAACGGCATAGTAAAGTCTCATTCAACGTTTTATATAACGACTCGACTAAATTTCAGTAAACCTCATAAATAATGTTATTAAAGAAAACGGAACGATATAATTAAAAGGTACAACGAGGAAGAAGAATAGTTGTCAGGTAAAGAATACTTTTCTTAAAATGTATACGAATTTTGCATTTTTCTGAATGCAGCAAAATCACCAGGAACGCCAAACTGAACCAGGCAATACGCGTACACCGCTGCGTATCGTCATACGAACGTGTAATAACATGTAAATAAACCTCTCCAATCTTAATCTCGCCACCTACGATAGAAATTGTACGACTAATTACGCAAATATTACAATAGATTGTACACCTGTAAGTAATCAACTCATTCCGTTGCAAGTTGTATTCTTCACTGTTTTGAAAAATCATAAAAATTGCTGATAACCAATTTTGTTACTTAAATATCCTCCATTGCGTTATTGAACCCCTGTATCATTGTTTTTGCCCTTCAAATTCGTGTTTGATACCGGCGAGGTCAAAGTCAGTGTAAGCCATTGCAATTTTTGATCGGTCGGACAAGATGCCATCAGCTGATAAGAACACCTCAATAATCTAACTTTTCCCAACACAGAAACTGTCCACCTTGGTATTGTAACACATGCATAATACTAGTGTTCTCGATGGTTATCTACAAATGTTAGATCAGCCCAATGTTTTGACACCTTTCACGAAACGCGTATGTGATTGGATAAAATGGCTGTTCTGATCATTTGTAATTACTCCTAGGCCTATGTACTGGTCAGACATCATGTTGCCTATATAATAGTAGTTCTAAACATACACAGTAGAGGGGGAAGTCCCCTCTACTGTTTATGTTCTAACTAAACTACGAAAAGCTGGTACACTACTAAAAAGTTTCGTTTGAGACTCCATGCCAAGTTCCTTCTCTGTTGGTTCTAACAAACGGGTAGATTTGGATGAAATGTTACAAGACAGAAATCGATACAGAAATTGTGTGACATACATAAGAACTGAAGACTGATCTACACTGAAACGTTGAATATATTGAACAGTATAGCAGTCCAATAATCCGAACTTCGGTCATATGTTTTCACCGTGACGTGACGCAAAAATATGGACGTAACTCCATGCATCAAAAGGGTAAATCGCCACGCTAATACAGGGATGTTTAGCGACGAGAATATAGAGAAGCCGTCGGGGATGTGGGGGGGGGGGGGCTGCTGGAACTGCAACAGATCGACATCAAATTACTCAAGTTGGTGACGGTCATATCAGTTCAGTAAAGATAAAACACAATCAAATTTGCAACACACGTGGTTGGGCCGAAAAAAGAAAACTAAATTCCATGGTGTCCCACCAATCCACATAGTGGATCCATGGAGTAAAAAACTATGATGTCCCCTACATCACGGACAAGGTCTGTGCCTACATGGATTGTTAATACTAACGGAAATGATTCAGGGTCAGTTTGTGTTCTCTAAAAAGTTGCCACAAACTTTACCTAGGTGCTAATTGTATGCATTCAATCCCTCTCTAAAGAGAAAAAAATCTCATGTTTTTCTGATGCACCATAGATACGATGCTGTGTGGACCTTTGTGTACATGTTCCGTTCACTATGTTACCCTGCACCACAATAGAGGGAAACACTGTGGACGAACACAAATCACCATACACAGACTTAGGTGGCTGCAAAGTTTGCAAGGACCAAAGACCACATGTACAATAAAAGAAGGACCTCGGCTACTTCTTTGGCGTCTACACACGCGCTACTCCGCTCTGCGTGGCAGGGCTATAATACGGCTACGGCGTAGTCATAGCCGAGCACTCTTGACTCATACCGGCCGTAGGGCTAATAGCTGACCATCGCGCATCGGTTGATACCGTGACAGAAAATTACTTTAATAGTAACCTCCGTGACTTTTTTTTTAGGTCACGCGTACGTCAGTCCAAGGAGGCAAAAAGTTCTCTTCTACCTCCATGGTTAGTCATGGAGCCAGGAGCGGAGCTAGTACCTCCATGCTATACGGCAAGCATTGAGAAATATTTGGTCGACATTGCATGCCAATTGTCCTTCGAATGTCATTACACACGGCTTTGCTAGGTCTGCATAGTTTTCCCTGTATGATGAACGTTAGTGTTGTAATTGTAGGGAAATTAGTGAAACCAACATTATTCGGAATCGCAACTGTCTTACAAAGAGCATGGAGCTAGCTCCATGCAAAGAGTAATCTGAATTCGCTGCCCACATGTGGGGGTTGTCAACCTGATGTAATAGCTATTCCCCAGATTTCCATCGATAAAGTGTGTGCGTAAACAAGTAAAGTAAATTCATGAATTTTAACAGACTTGGTGGGTATGGTCGATTTCGGCCAAATAAATAATAGCCATCACGTCTAAATCTGTGTGGGGAAAAGCTGTCATGAAGTACGTCACACTTTAATACTCTCAACCACAACAAAAGCAATATAAAAATAATATCAGGAATGCATTCTAAAGTTTTATCACATGTCAAATAGTTTTTTTTTCCAGTTTACAGAAAGTTAATTTTAACATATTTCTTACATCTGATTACCAGTACCGTGAAGATATTGCTTGGAATTCATCGTTGTTTGAAATTGGGTACAAAGATGTTACGTAGCATTGATTCCCTACCATCCTTCACACAAATTTGACCAAAGTCAAACAGATTTTCAAAAATAGTCCCCACAGTCATAATCTTTTTTCTTCTCCTTCACTTTGATAATCTACAACATGCGCTCTGATGCAAGTTAACTGTGGTAAATATCTAATAATGAGAATTATAACAAAGGTACAACAGTTTATTTGCATCGCAGGGAGCGCACCGTCGGTATTTGCTCGGCAGTACAATATGCCAAAAACATTATGCTATAACTTTAAATTAATGAGCGCTCTTAACCTGGACTAAATGTCTTCAAACAAGCTACTAGTATCTTACAAGGGAAGCATATATTGCCGTCTGAAGCTGTACGACTTTGCAAGAGAAAAATACATCAACACGAAATATTTCAAAGACGATATAGCAATGTAAAGCTTAATGATATTTTTTTTGAAAAGAGTAAATCATACCTCTGAAACTGCTAATATATATATAGACCGTATGATTATCGCGTATTTTCCCTCGCGATCACACTAACTGAAACAGTATCGAGTTGCAGCTCTTTTGGGAAATAATCATTCGACTGTGTTTCTTTGTTTTAATATATGTACCAAGCTTATCAAAAATTTAACATTGACGAGTAGCCAAATTCTTTCCCAACTTTACTTCCGCCACGCCAGACCCTGTTGCAGTGAAAGGCTTGAGCGAGACTTGATCAGCAAATACACGAAGTACTAAATGTTTATAATCAAGAGTAATTTGCCTAAACAACAATATTGTTAGGTGAACAATACAGTCGATTGGGATAGGAAGAAAGATATTTGCATACCTTTTCAAAATACAGCAATTAAGAAATCACACTCCGTTGTCCAGCCATCACACGGCATCGATCTGTCGATATTCACTTCGACTTCTGTAAGACACTGACAATGTTATGGCCACCACACTTGTAGTACCACTCTACCACTTGAATGTATCCAGCGTAACCTATTTATGTACGTATCTATGTAATTCATAAGCAAATTAGGTATTTGGTGGGAAAGCAGTCATCCGCTGAGGCAGCTATTTATTATACTATCTTTGTTATGCGCAACCAAGCTCTCTGACAGGGCAGTTTAATTTAGGTAACTAAACACCTATGACAGGGAACTCTGTCATTTAGAAACAGACGATAGTTGTTACTTTCTTTCATTTTATTATGGATATCGTTCTAACGTAAAGGAAGACTAATGCACATTATACTTCTCTAACACTAGATTGTATGTTACGGGACTTCTCTCAAGTCTATATATTAACGCCATTTATAACCTAATTATATATTTTGACAGAAGAGTTCTCATCCACAGTGCAACCATAAATTATGTGTTCCTTGCGCATCAGCACGCTCTTTAAAATAAACGTTTTATTGTAGTAAGAAAACGACGCCGAAATTGATTCGTGTGAAAGATCTTCAAACTCGTTTCACACATCCACACCTAAAATCTTGTCTATTGTGTCGATCTTTCTGAGTTGCTGTTACTCTCTTGTGAAAGGTGATTCTATTACACGAGTGATAAATCTTACACCTCGGCCTAAGGTGAAAATTCAATATTATTATTTTTGTCTGTGTGCATTTGTAAATGTAGCTTCTGTAGTTGAGATTTTTCTTTTGTCGGATTGTTAATGCATATTGGTAACAGGATCATGTGACGTAATAGAAAATCATCACAAAACATATTTCGTAAGCTGATATATTTTACATATTTTGACCTTGACTAAATTTTTGTAGGGAAAGTCGAGTTGTTCGTAGCTACCCTCTCACTGGCATATGCGGAAGACATGCCTTATCACTGAGTTTTTATGCCCCTGTCTACCGGTATCTATGGTCTGCCCCTCTCTACCACGGCTCAAGCTGACAACTGCCTTCCCCCACCACTGAAATTCCAAATCGACCACTAGATGTACATATTCCGACATAAAAGTTTAATTTTACACAGTTATGAGCGCAGCACTATCTTTTGATTAGGAGTACGTGTGTGGCAACCAATATCAACGCAAAACTGTGCAAGTGACTTTTGGACATTGCTCCCCTCTATGTTAGGCGCTAAATCTGCCCAGTAGATCAACCACTACATTCCTCTCCCTCTACCTATTTTCCGAAACTTTCCGCCCACTGAATTCCATGCCCGCCAACTGTAAAGATTGACTTTTGCACCCCACCAGTGCCCGCCCGCTGAAAAATCACACACAAACATGCCTTTGTAACATATACGGCGCATTACCGGAAAGTAAAGGTAATATGGCTGCAAGTAAGGAGAAACAAGGGAAGAATCTGAATTTCGCCCATCTGTATCAATACCAAGTCAGAATTAGCTCACAAGTTTCTCCAGTTAGTACCGTTTAACACATTTAGGAGATGTAAAGTCACGTCATAAGGTTGTTTATAAAACTGAGTCAAATACACACAATGGGAGACCACACCGACTTCTAGAACTCCAATCTACAAATATAGCGCTGAACACAGTGAGACAAACGATGAGGCACAAAGCATGACACCAAAACCAAATCACGCTACCATAGATTACCACTTACAATAAGGTACCGACATTAACTATAGTGCTAGTAAAGCGCCCGTCAATTCGTCTGATAGTAATCAAGAAAACGAACAACGTCGCCTCAAGAATCGTCACGTGAACGCGGCGGAGAAAGATTTGTCCAGATAGCTAAATCACAAATTAACGATAAGTGTAATGTTAACGATACAGATGTTAAGGAAAAAAATCGAAAATGTTGACGTCAATATTGAAAGCGTAATTAGTTGATAAAATGTCATTGAATACCGTGCTAAACATAACACATGAGAAACGGAAGAAACTCTTCATGAAGCAGCATTGCAAAATTTGAAGTTGAATCCAGTCGCAGTTATATGTTCGCCCACTCATAGGTTTCGACTGCAGCGAATATAATCATGCAAGACTTGTCTGATTTTGCTGGCTTTATTTTCTGGTACTTCAGAATTCACACTCTTAATACTGTGGACTTGTATGCAAACGAGGCATGTCTCTCTCGTTTTGAAGTGTTATTTACTGATGACGTTTCGCTGTATTTTGTTGTTATATGATGAGATACGCGTAGAAAGGTTATTGTTGTTTATTGTTTCTCTCCTCCGTTGGCTAGTAATGCCAGTACAGTCGCTATTGATTCGCCTGTAAAACCTTGGTCGTATTTGACCGAATGTGGAAAGGTATTCGTCGGATTTTTGGAAATGCTGCGGTATTAAGGTTATCGCGTTTTTTGTTTGATGTTATTTAGGTGTTGATGTTTTGTTGTTGTTGTTTCCTGTCTGTTTTTATGGGGATTTTTGAGAAACAGCCTCACACTGTGACACAGAGGTTCATATTGCTGCAGTCTGGCGATGCCGAGCGGTCGTTGCTATGGCGACCCTAGACCGCTGACATCTTCGACCATGATATCGATGTAAAGATATATTCACACATATTATCAACAACACCACCCTTATGAATGTTATCCACCTTCCAGTTCTCAACGAATCACCACCTCTCAGACTATAAGACTAATTTCGAGCCTTGGTATGTCACGTTAACCATTCTGTAATCATTAAAGTGGTGTTTACCACCACCAAATTGCTGGGGCAGCGTAAGTAACTGAAAGTATAACGACACAGGCGGTGTGTCCACTCGTATTCCCAAACTACGAGCGATTGTAGCAGAAGAATACTCAGAAGAAAATTGTTCTAGATTAAACACAAAATACAAAAACGGAATGTTTTGGACATTGTCTCGCTCGTGCGCATGCCCATTAATAGATCCACTTATAAAAAAGGCAAGAGCTTGGTTTTTTGTCAGCTTATAACTAAAGTCACAACAAATGCTTGTTGTGCAATTGTCACAATTACTCGCTGGAAATACACATAACTAACGCTCTATTTAGTATCACCATACATGACTTATACAACGACCAAGTATGGCATCCAAAATCATCGATTTTGTTGCTTGAGATATATACACTTTGAGATATCTTTTTAAGTAAATTTTCATAAAATTTGAATATTTTGTAACTTTCATTTGAAAATTAATTAAGCTATCCTTGGTTTTTAATTTATTAATGGAAGTACACATTTATATACTATTATCATTACATGTTCTTCCGGTACAAAAGTAACATTTCGTCAAACACTCTCACTAACTTACGAGCCTGATTCTTTGATTTCGTTTTTTCCTAGGATGAAAAATATCAGGAGTTTGTCTGTTATTGACAACTAACATTAAGAATTTTTTAAAAAATCAGAAAAAGACAAAAGCCTTGTTTTTCAGGATTGAAAATAAAAAAAAATTTAGAGGCAAAAAGGCTGAAATGACTACATTCCCACCATATTAGTCTTTTTAAGTATTATTTTCAAATCCTATCGTATATATTATCATTATTCTTGAATTACCTAGTCCAAATTCAAAAACTTAAGAGTTGCTGCACGTGTCACTTTTTGTAATTGGTGGCAGACGCACACTCAATTGTATGGTATTTGTTAAAATGAGGTCGTCATTGCTACAGATATGCTAACGCGCAGAAACATTGTAAGCTTTGAGACGAATATACCTTCAAGCCGTTGTTGAATTCCGAAAGTCGCACTCAAGACACCGATAGGTTCAATGGGTGCTTTTCGCTTCCACTTAGGTAAAATGTCTTCATTGTCAGTAGACACATGCTGACCTATTTCTTACATATTCATCTACGCTACGGTTCGTGTCTTTTGTTTACTGTACTCAAAGCAACAGACATATGACCGCCGGTCAACATAGGGTTTGGATGGTGACTGAATCGAGGTTTAATTATTAATCATCCATTGTGACCAGGTGACAAATGTCAGAAATTAATTGTCAGTACTTATCATATGAAAAAAACAATGGAGTAGCAAGCTTATTGAAGCTTTGTCGGTCACTTTGGGGAATACTTGATTTTACAAAAAAGGAACTCTGCTCGAAACATTTACTAACATTTGTCTTTAAATGTTCACTCTTTATGGCCACAGGACAACACGCTCAAATATCACAGAGAATGCTTATTCACAGTGTGATGATAAATTATACAGTGTTCTTGCCGCATCGTCACCTCTCTGAAAAGGCACTTTAATTTTAGTAACCACGCTCTGAGGAGGGTTTTTTGTGGACAAAAACGTCATTATCGTTCGCGCTAGAGGGATTAACGTCGCACCCCGTTCGGAGCAACTATTTACACCTCCACGTCCATAAATCGTTGTGTGCCTATGTCGTATTTTTTTGTTCACTTTTGACAAAAAGCCTCTATAAAGTAGCAATTTCTTTCGTGTTGGGACCTTAAAGTATATAAAGTGGGAGATTGCATGGTTTAATTGCAAGTCGACTGGTTTCAGGAGATAAAAAAATCCAACTCAAAATGTGGTAAAGCAAATCTTACGGCATGAATGAACTAAATGATCCACTCCGATTCCAAACTATTATCAAAGTGTAGTGTAACTAAAATGGCGACATCTGAATAAAATGCTGATTTTCAAATGTCAGATAGATATACGTTTTTGTCCTCTGTGACTTACATACATGTCTTTTTACACTTACCAAATCGTTGTTTAACATTTAACTTTCATCTGTCAGTGGGTGTTTTCAAAATACGCTATGGGCAATCATGTATGTCTAAGCTTGTAGTAACTACAGATATCTGTTGTGGCACGGTCCCTCCACAAAAGGGACTGTGGTTGTGGTCACTCAATTAGTCACGACAACCTGTATTTGACATCATACCCTTTTGTACCAACCCTGACTATAGTCTCGTTTAAAAATGCTATGGCGGGGAAAGTGAATGCCCTCTCGGACCCGGTCTTAAAACACGTGAATATTCTCGTGGTACTAAATTGAATCTACAGCCTGTGTTTATTGATCAATTGAAGCGTCCAACATCCTTGTAAGTTTTGGTCACATTTGTTATCTGAACCATTCACATAATGTCCATTATTTAAAACAAATTGCAGCTTTGTATTTCTTAATAAAGCAGGGAATATTGTAGTACATATTACCATCATGCAACCGTTATCCGGGATTTACTTAGAATGCCTGTCTGCAATTCCTATCTTGCATCACTTTAGTTCAATACAGAAACCAAAAATATTTCAGAAATGTTTAAACAATCATTCTTTTCTCATCAAATGATATCACTCTAGGGCTGATCCCGTAAGTTCGAGCAGCTATGTCATTCCAATAATGTGACACTTTGTAATAGATGGGTTTTGAATAAAGTATTTTTTAAGATACTCCTCTTCGTCACATGTTTTGATAGCCTAATTTTAGCCAGCGTGCTGCCAGCTCCTTGAGACCAACTACCCCGGGCTGCAGCGTACTTTTGCCAGTGGCGGTAACCGGGCAGGTGAGCCTTGACACAAGACTACTACGAGCGAGCGTAGAGCGCTCGCACGGCTGAAGCTATCGAATACTGTGATATGTTTCATCAGAAAAGAAAATATGCATTGATGCTTTTTTATTTATATTGTTTTTAAAGTGAATTTCGAAGTTTAGGAACTTTTTTGCTTGCAAAATTTGCTCCAAAAAGAAAAGCTATCGAAGCTGGAAAGGGGCGTATAATGATGGAATCAGAATTCCAACACTGCTACAGATATGTCAATGAGCAGAAAAGTGTAAGTTTTGTGACAAACATACCTTTCAACCGTTGTCGAATCTGAAAATCACACTAAAGACACCGACAGGTTCGATGGTGGTTTTAGCTTCCACTTAGCTAAACTGCCTTCATTGTCAGTATATACACGCTGACCTATTTCTTACATATTCATCTACGCTACGCTTCGTGTCTTTTTGTTTACAATACTCAAAGCACACAGATGTATGACCTCGGGTCAATATAGGCCTTGGATGGTGACTGAATCGAGGTTTATTATAAAGCATTCGTTTTGACCAGGTGACAAAATTGTCAGAAATTAATTGACAGTACTTATCATATGAAAAAAACAATTGAGTAGTGAGCTTATTAAAGCTTTGTCGGTCACTTTTGAGGAAAAATTTATTGACTTGATTTAAGAACGAAAAGGAACTCTGCGAAAGATTTGCTAACCTTTGTTTTTAAATGTTAACTCTTTGTGGCCACAGGATAACAAGCCTCAAATGTCACAGATAATGCTTATTCACAATGTGATCATCATTATACTGTGTTGTTGCCGCATCGTCACCTCTGTGAAAGGGCAGTGTAATTTTAGTAACCACGCTCTGAGAAGGGTGTTTTGTGGACAAAAGCGTCATTATCTTTTGCGCTAGAGGGACTAACGTCGCACCCCCGTCTGAGCAACTATTCACACCTCCACGTCCATAAATCAATGTGTGCCTCTGTCGTATTTTTGTTTACTTTTGACAAAAGCCACTATTAAGCAGCCATTTCTTTCATGTTGGAACCTAAAGTATATAAAGTGGGAGCTTACGTGGTTTAATTGCAAGTCGACTGGTTTTAGGAGATAAAAAATTCCAACTCAAAATGTGTGAAGCAAATCTTACGGCATGAATGAACTAAATGATCCACTCCGATTCCAAACTATTCTCAAGGTCGTAGTGTAACTAAAACTGGCGACATCTGTATTAAGTACCGGTATAAAATGCTGATTTTCAAATGTCAGATAGATATACGTTTTTGTCCTCTGTAACTTATATACATGTATTTTTACACTTACCAAATCGTTGTTTAACATTTAACTTTCATCTGTCAGTGGGTGTTTACAAAATACGCTATGGGCAATCATGTATTTCTGAGCTTGTGGTAACTAGAGATATCTGTTGTGGTCACTCAATGAGTCACAACAACCTGTATCTGACATCATACCCTTTTTTACCAGCCCTGACTAAAGTCTCGTTTAAAAATGCTTTGGCGGGGAAAGTGAATGCCCTCTCGGGCCCGGTCTTAAAACACGTGAATATTCTCGTGGTAATAAATTGAATCTACAGCCTGTGTTATTGATCAATTGAAGCGTCCAACATCCTTGTAAGTTTTGGTCACATGTGTCATCTGAACCATCCAAAAAATATCCATAATTTTAAAACAAATTACAGCCTTGCATTCTCTGATAAGCAGGGAATATTGTAGTACATATTACCATCATGCAACCGTGATTAGGGATTTACTAAGAATGCCTGTTTGCAATTCCTATCTTGCATCACTTTAGTTCTGTACAGAAACCAAAATATTTTACAAATGTTTAAACAATCATTCTTTTCATCAAATAATATCACTCTTGGGCTGAGCCCGTAAGCTCGAGCTGCTATTTCATTCCAATAATGTGAGAGTTTGTAGTAGATGGGTTTTGAATAAAGTATTTTTTAAGATACTTCTCTTCGTCAAAGGTTTGATAGCCTAGTACAAGCCAGCGTGCGGCCAGCTCCTTGAGACCGACTACTTCGCGCTGCGACGTACTTTGTGCCACTGGCGGTAACCGGGCAGGTGAGCCTTGACACAAGAATACTCCAGCGCGCGTAGAGCGCTCGTACGGCTGAAGCTATCGAATACTGTGATATGTATTGATGCTTTTTTTATTTATATTCATATTTAAAGTTAATTTCGTAGTTTACCAACTTTCTTGCTTGCAAATTTTGCTCCTAA
The DNA here is from genome assembly GCF_041260155.1 of Ptychodera flava. Taxonomy (NCBI): domain Eukaryota; kingdom Metazoa; phylum Hemichordata; class Enteropneusta; family Ptychoderidae; genus Ptychodera; species Ptychodera flava. Next base: position 4,558,344 of record NC_091930.1, read on the forward strand.
AACGAGAAGCTATCGAAGCTGGACGTGGCGTACAATGACGCAGTCAGAATTCCAAGGGCAGCGACCATGTCGTGAAGACTTTTAAGCTTATCGTGCTGTACTACGCATGCATACAGTGAACCGCTTGCAGCCTCCTTTCATAAAAAGTACTTGGCAAATACTCTTCTCATGAACCAGAATAAATAGTTCCGACAACTTAACAAAGGAGGTGTTAATCTTCCCCGTCAATGCATCATATTAATAATAGAGTACTTTCAAATCTTGCGTGGAATATTTTTAGGACGACCAGGTTCTATCCCGTACTGGTGTGTTGAGGGTCTCAAACGAGATAACAAGCTAAACTCTGGTTATCGTCCTAAATAGTTGTGAAGCAAGAGTCGCAATTGAAAGTTTCTTGCAATACACGGTAATTACCGGTTTTGAGTTCAGTGACTGTACAAATCATTATAATTTTTTGCGAATAATAACTTCGTTCAAACAATCCCCATTTACAGTTTAAAATGCACCAACACACCATATACAAGTGTAATGTGCGGAGGCTTTTCAGGTATTTGCAATTCGACCAGAGATTTCAATATTTCGATATTTGCCATTTTTTGAAAAAAAAAACAACGGCAAAAAGTGTCAAAACAATACAACACTGTATTTCTATCGCAATTTGAACGTACTCAACTAAGTTTACCCCGTGGTACATAGATAATGAGTGTCAAGCAACCGGAAAAGCGATTTCAGTTTAAATAACGTTTTGAAAGAAACATCACACAGATATATGACCTTGGGCCAATAAATATCCAAGGGTAGTGACATATTCGAGGGGTTACTAAAGTCTTCTTTCCGGAAAATATAGCACAATCGTCATAACTTCATATACAGTGCTCATAGTAGAAAGCGTGGCCTAGCAAGCTTTGTCATTCTTATATGAGGATGACTTGATGTAGCACAAGGTTGGCTGCTTAAAACATTTGCTAATCGTTATCGTCAAGAATGATCTAAAGTTAATCTGCTGGGGCCGTCTCCACATCCTAATGAAGATATTAAGTGGCTGAATTTAGCACCAACAGTATTTAAAAACTCAGCTTTCTTAATAGTATACACAGAAACACAAACAAAACGCTTTGCTGACAATTTTTGGATTTTGCACATACCTAAAATCACTAGACTAACCAAAAGGCCGCATACTGTGGGAAAAAGTATGACTGGGTGGGAAGTATTTCGCGAAGCAATTGCCCTACCTGAGAACGCTTTAACCCGGTCGCTATTGACGACAGCAAACATTGTATACATTTAATTTCAATATAATATCCGTCAAAATCTGCACTCGTGCTGTTCGTGTGTTCAGGTTACGTTGTGATTAAATCAACAATATCCTCGTAATTGAATTATAAACCATAACATCAACGTATCCATTGGTTGCTTGTACTTTATATTGAGTTGTCGACGTTGTTACAGTTTTGGTGATGTGTTTATGTTTCGGCACATTTTAGCGCACTTTAGCCAAGTTTGGTGCCATTGTGAGCTGGGTACACCTAACACAGAACAAAATCCAGCAATTTGACAAAAACGCACAACAGTAAAGATGTCGAAGACCACTTATATCCCTCTCAAAATCTAGTAAATACAATACGAACAGGAATCTTGCTCAAGTAAATCGACGACAAATTTATGATTTATGACGACAAATTTATGATTTTTAGTGATACTTTTTATGTTTCAGCGTATTTCCAGCGTATTTTGGGGCATTTTACCCAAGTTTGGTCCCATTCTAAGCTGGGTACAACATGCGAGTGAGCAAGACAACAATGTATCAATTTCATACATAAAATATCGATCGATAATGTTCACTACACGATAACAGTGGAAACTGTGCCCCTTTCGCCTATGTTCTGTTTTTTTTTTTCCAATTTACTGCAATTTCCATCTGCACGTTCGCCAAAATTTTGTATGCATTAAACAACACTACAGGTACTTTATGTTTACAACTTACTGATGCAAATGCGTCAATTTCAGACCCTAATTCTGAATATGTAAATGCCGTCTGATCACTATTTTAACGAAGGAAGGAGTATATTTCAGTGATCAGAATATATGCAATGTAAATAAAATACGTTTCGTCAAGACATTAAGAAATCTTAACCAATCTTAACCAATTTTAACCAATTTTGTATATCGATCAAACGATCATCGTGCGACTTTCTAAGCCTTTGGTTCAGAATTGAGCAATTTGAACCGGCGATAAGTGTGCAATCTGTTTGGAACATTAGACGCCATCGATTTGGAAAATCGGGGTTATTCGCTACATACAATAGAAAAACATCGTTGGTTTAACCTTTTCATTTCGCCATTATTTTTTACAATATTTGATATTACACATCTCATGGACGTTAACTAAAACTCCATGGATTTATCTTTTGAATTTACCTCTTGTTTTTATGAAATAACGAGTGAATGATATTTTGTCCTGTTGGCTTTATTTTCAACTATTTTTGCAAATGACTATTACAGCTTAGTTTTTTTTTTAATTTATTCATGTAATTATTGCTTAAATATAACGCAAATGGCAACATTTAAGGGAAAAGGAATTTGTCACTCTTTCATCAATACTTACTGTGCAGTTAGGATATTCAGCGACATTTTCAACACGACGCGGATGGTGTATTCCACTCGTGCTCGACGTATGTGTCATTAGAGGTTGGGACGCTATTATTGCCCAAAATGGGTTGCCTGTTTGGCCGCAGCGACAGCTTAATTTATTGTTTGCTTATCACCAGAGTCATAAAGACATCTAGGCTTTCTTTGACCTCTGCTCCATGAGTTCCACTTGGTTGCAATTGCGGTGTTACTCAGACACACAATTAAAGCTATGTTCAGTGTCACCATGCATGACTTATAAAGGACCAATAATAACATGCATGAAACATCGACTAAGATTGCAAAACATAAAATCCGTTGCTGATAAATTGTCAAAAGAATAATCAAACACACTTTGACAAATAAGCTATTCGTACGTTTGTGCACTTTGATTTTGAAAAAAAAAAACTTCACTTTTCTCAATTCACGCTTTATGGTCACAAGGAAACACTTCAATTATCACTGTGAATACTCATTGACAGTGGAATCCTAATTCATACGTGTCCTTGCTGCATCATCACGCTCTATGAAAGGACAGTTTAATTTTAGAAACTGAGCGACTCTTAACGATTTCATGTAAAAGCGTTCAAAAAGCGTTCCCACCAATTTCTCAAAATGATCGATCTGTATTCTTTACCACTTTCTCATTTAAGGTGTTGTTTGCACCCGAGACACGAGCCTCCCCCAGCATGAGCAACTAATCATTGATCCAGGTCTGTGCACCAGTGTGTGTCTCTCTCGTATATTTTTGTGCCCTCGCTGTTCAAGCGCAATTTATGTTGATTGGGAATCAAAAAGTACATATATTACAAGGTCATGTGATTAAACGAGAATTCAACAAGTTTTCGGTAAACAAAAAAAATTAAGCTAAAAATGCATAAAGCAAAACTTCCTTAATGATAACATTCAATGATGCGTGCAATTCCAATCTATTTCTTAAGTGGTTTTATACGAGACAATATCTCTGATTTTCTCTAAGTGTCCACAAAGGTAGGATTTAAGTGTTTACCTGCTTCGTGTCAACTGTTTGTAGAATGAAGTCACTTAGGGGAAATTCATTCCTATAATATTCGCGAGATTAGGAGTCCAGGCTCACCCCTGGTAACGTACATGCCAAGTGTCAAGCATCGGACAAGCGATTTAAGAGAAAATAACGTTTTTGACCGAAACGTCGCACTGATATATCACCTTGGGCCAATAGATGTCCCAGATTGATTCGAGGGTTTTCTGAAGTCTTCCTTCCGGGGAAAGATAACACAAACGTCATAACACCATACGCAGTGCTCATAGCAGAAATAAATGGCCAAGACAACTTCCTAGAGCTTTGCTATTCTCATGAGGAAAACCTTATTGATTTAATGTAGAGGAAAGGGGTGCTGCTTAAATCATTTCCTAATATTTATCGTAATGTATTATCTGAAGTTCATCTGCCTTGGCCGACGCCACATCCTAATGGAGATATTCAGTTTAGAGACTGAATTTAGCTGCTGCAATTGGTAGAAATTCTTTTTGAATAATACACTAAGAACACAAACAAAACGTCTTGCCTACTACGTCTGGATTATGTGCATACATTTAAGTCACTAGACTAACTAAAAGGCCGCAGAGTAGTTTGTTTGCTTATCACTAATGTCATAAAAACGTCTAGGGTTCATTTGATCTTTATGTCCTCCGCTTGGTTGCAATTGCGGTATTACTCAGACATATTAAGACTATATTCAAAATCACAATGCATAACAACATGCACGAAAAATCAACTTTGATTGCAAAAGATGCATGCTTCACTGATAAATTGTTAAAAGGAAAATCAACTCAGTTTCACAAGTAAGGGATTCGTAAGTTCTGTGCATTTTGATTTCGAAAAACTTAATCTACATTGACACTTTATGGTCACTGCATGACCTATAAGAAACTACACACAAGCTTGTAGATGCACCACATAAATAACCTTAGAAAGGGAGCATTTCGCATCCGAGGTCACTGATTTGTGTATAACATTTTGTTTCATGAACTATTTATCAATCGTATAAGAACAAAATACCATCACTGTCAGAAACTACTGAGTCAGAATTGACTCTTGGGGACTTTTTACACTTGTTCAATAGAAAGAATGACATGTTTGGATATTATAATTAAATTTAAAATATTTTGTACCACTTCCGACCAAAGTATTACTTACTTCAAACTTATTTCATTCTTAACAAAGTAGGAAAATTCCCCTAATCCCAGCCGAGGCAAGCGTGCGTTGACACATGTACGTTGATATAGTGCGTTTTAAGGGGTTACGAGAACGAAAAGTCCGCTTGTGCACACTGAGATTTTCCGGCCACAATTCCTTGCGCTTTTGTTTTTACACAGAGATTTAGTACAGTTCATCTGTACGCGTAGCGTAGTGATGTTATTTTTTCACGTGATGACTGGACATCGCATACTACGCGTAGCACAGACGTTCGGGACGGCAAAGGACATTTCTACACGTAAACGTATTCATAATTACGCAGTATAGGTTTTGAGATTTTCTTAATATTTTTTCTCTAATTTAGACAGCAACCTCGTAAAATACCATTATTGTGAAATCAGCAACATCTTTAAAATTGGCACCCGTACAAGAAGGACTTGTTAAGATATATTACGTTAACGTAATATAGTCTCATTCGTTATAGTCTCATTCAACGTTTTATTGACGACTCGACACAATTTTAGTAAACCTCATAAATAATTTTATTAAAGAAAACGGAATGATATAATTAAAGGTAGAACGAGGAAGAAGAATAGTTGTCAGGTAAAGAATACTTTTCTTAAAATGTAAACGAATTTTGCATGTTTCTGAATGCAGCAAAATCACAAGGAACGCCAAACTGAACCAGGCAATACGCGTACACCGCTGCGTATCGTCATAGGAACGTGTAATTAAATGTAAATAAACCTCTCTAATCTTAATCTCGCTACCTACGATAGAAAATTGTACGACTAATTACGCAAATATGACAATAGATTGTACACCTGTAAATAATCAACTCATTCCGTTGCAAGTTGTATTCTTCACTGTTTTGAAAATCATAAAAATTGCTGACAACCAATTTTGTTACTTAAATATCCTCTATTGCGTTATTGAACCCCTGTATCATTGTTTTTGCCCTTCAAATTCGTGTTTGATACCCGGCGAGGTCAAAGTCAGTGTAAGCAATTACAATTTTGGATCGGTCGGACCAGATGCCATCAGCTGTTAAGAACACATCATTAATAATCCAACTTTTCCAAACACAGAAACTGTCCACCTTGGGATTATAACACATGTACAATACTAGTGTTCTCGATGTTTATCTACAAATGTTAGATCAGCCCAATGTTTTGACACCTTTCACAAAACGCGTATGTGATTGGATAAAATGGCTGTTCAAATCTGAACATTTGTAATTACTCCTAAGCCTATGTACTGTGCAAACATCATGTTGCCTATATAATAGTAGTTCTAAACATACACAGTAGAGGGGGAAGTCCCTTCTACAGTCTATGTTCTAAACTAAACTACAAAAAGCTGGTACACTAATGAAAGGTTTCGTTTGAGACTCCATGCCAAGTTCCTTCTCAGTTGGTTCTAACAAACGGGTAGATTTGGATGAGATGTTACAAGACAGAAAACGATAAAGAAATTGTGTGACATACATTAGAACTGAAGACTGATCTACACTGAAACGTTGAATATATTGTACAGTATAGCAGTCGAAAAATCCGAACTTCGGTCATATGTTTTCACCGTGACGTGATGCAACAAATATGGAAGTAACTCCATGCATCAAAAGGGTAAAATCGCCATGTTAACACCGGGATGTTTAGCGACGAGAATATAGAGAAGCCGTCGGGGATGTGGGGGGGGGGAGGCTGCTGGAACTGCAACAGATCGATATCAAATTACTCAAGTTGGTGACGGTCATATCAGTTCAGTAAAGATAATACACAATCAAATTTGCAACACACGTGGTTGGCGCCGAAAACAGAAAACTAAGTTACATGGTGTCCCACCAATCCACATAGTGGATCAATGGGGTAAAGAACTATGATGTCCCCAACATCAAGGACAAGGTCTGTGCCTTCATGGATTGTTAATACTAAGGGTTAATGATTCGGGGTCAGTTTGTGTTCTCTAAAAAGTTGCCACAAACTTTAGCTTGGTGCTAATTGCATGCATTCAATCCCTCTCTAAAGAGAAAAAAATTATCATGTTTCTCAGATGCACCATATGTACGATGCTGTGTGGACCTTTGTGTACATGTTCCGTTCATTATGTTACCCGGCACCACAATAGAGGGAAACACTGTGGACGAACACAAACCACCTTACACAGACATAGGTGGTTCAAAAGTTTGCGAGGACCAAAGACCACATGTACAATAAAAGAAGGACCTCCGCTACTTCTTTGGCGTCTACACACGCGCTACTCTGCTCTGCATGGCAGGGCTATAATACGGCTACGGCGTAGTCATAGCCGAGCACTCTTGACTCATACCGGCCGTAAGGCTAATAGCTGACCATCGCGCATCGGTTGATACCGTGGCAGAAAATTACTTTAATAGTAACCTCCGTGACTTTATTTTTAGGTCTCGCGTACGTCAGTCCAAGGAGTCAAAATTTATTTTCTACCCCATGGTTAGTCATGGAGCCAGGAGTGAAGCTAGTACTTCCATGCTATACGGCGAGCATTGAGAAATATCTTGCTCATTGCATGCCAATTGTCCTTCGAATGTCATTACACACGGCTTAGATAGGTCTGCATAGTTTTCCCTGTTTGATGAACGTTAGTGTTGTAATTGTAGGGAAATTAGTGAAACCAACATTATTCGGAATCGCAACTGTCTTACAAAGAGCATGGAGCTAGCTCCATGCAAAGAGTAATCTGAATTCGCTGCCCACATGTCGGGGTTGTCAACCTGATGTAATAGCCATTCCCCAGATTTCCATCGATAAAGTGTGTGCGTAAACAAGAAAAGTAAACTCATGAATTTTAATAGACGTGGTGGGTATGGCCGATTTCGGCCAAATAGGCCATAGCCACAACGTCTAAATCTGTGTCGGGAAAAGCTGTCATGAAGTATGTTACACTTTAATACTCTCAATCACAACAAATGCAATATAAAAATAATATCAGGAATGCATTCTAAATTTTTATCACATGTCAAATAGTCCCCACAGTCATAATCTTTTTTCTGCTCCTTCACTTTAATAATCTACAAAATGCGCACTCCAATGCAAGTTAACTGTGGTAAATATCTAATAATGAGAATTATTACAAAGGTACAACAGTTTATCTGCATCGCAGGGAGCGCACCGTCGGTATTTGCCCTGCAGTATAATATGCCAAAAACATTACGCTATAACTTTAAATTAATGAGCGCTCTTAACCCGGACTAATTTTCTTCGAAACAAGTTACTAGTATCTTACAAGGGAAGCATATATTATCGTCTGAAGCTGTACGACTTTGCACGAGAAACATACGTCAACACGAAATATTTTAAAGATGATATGGCTATGTAAAGTTTACTGAATATTTTTTTATGAAAGAGAAAAATCATACCTCTGAAACTGCTAATATATATTTAGACCGTATGATTATCGCGTATTTTCCCTCGCGATCACACTAACTGAAACAGTATCGAGTTGCAGCTCTTTTGGGAAATAATCATTCGACTGTGTTTCTTTGTTTTAATATATGTACCGTGCTTATCAAAAAATTAACATTGACGAGTAGCCAAATTCTTTCCCAACGTTACTTTTCGCCACGCTAGACCCTGTTGCAGTGAAAGGCTTGAGCGAGACTTGATCAGCAAATACACGAAGTACTAAATGTTTATAATCAAGATAATTTGCCTAAACAACAATATTGTTAGGTGAACAACACATTCGATTTGGGATAGGAAGAAAGATATTTGCCTACCTTTTCAAATACAGCAATTAAGAAATCACACTCCGTTGTCGAGCCATCCACGGCATCGATCTGTCGATATTCACTTCGACTTCTGTAAGACACTGACGATGATATGGCCACCACACTTGTAGTACCACTCTACCACTTGAATGTATCCAGCGTAACCTATTTATGTACGTATCTATGTAATTCATAAGCAAATTAGCACTTGGTGGGAAAGCAGTCATCCGCTGAGCAGCTATTTATTATACTATCTTTGTTATGCGCAACCAAGCTCTCTGACAGGCAGTTTAATTTAGGTAACTAAACACCTATGACAGGTAACTCATGTCATTTAGAAACAGACGATAGTTGTTACTTTCTTTCATTTTATTATGAATATCGTTCTAACGTAAAGGAAGACTAATGCACATTATACTTCTCTAACACTAGATTGTATGTTACGGGACTTCTCTCAAGTCTATATATTAACGCCATTTATAACCTAATTATATATTTTGGCAGAAGAGTTCTCATCCACAGTGCAACCATAACTTATGTAAACTTAAATAAACGTTTTATTGTAGTAAGAAAATTGATTCGTGTGAAAGATCTTCAAACTCGTTTCACACACCCACACCTAAAATCTTGTCTATTGTGTCGATCTTTCTGGAGCGTTGTCACTCTCTTCTGTCTGAAAGGTGCTTCTATTACCGGATTGATTTATCTTACACCCCGGCCTAAGGTGTAAATTCAATACTTGAAGACTTTACTGCTTTAGTTTATTTTAGTCAGTGTGCATTTGTAAATGTAGCTTCTGTAGTTGAGATTTTTCTTTTGTCGAATTGTTAATGTAAATTGGTTACAAGATCATGTGACGTAATAGAAAATTTTGACACCTTTTAAATTTCGTAAGTTTTACAAAATCATCACAAAACATGTTTCGTAAGCTGATATATTTTACACATTTTTGACCTTGACAAATTTTTTGTAGGGAAAGTCGAGTTGTTCGTAGCTGCCCTCCCACTGGCATATGCGGAAGACATGCCTTTTCACTGAGTTTTTATGCCCCTGTCTACCGGTATCTATGGTCTGCCCCCTCCCCAAAATTGCTCAAGCGCACAACTGCCTTCCCCCACAACTGAAATTCCAAATCGACCACTAGATGTACATATGGCGACATAAAAATTTAATTTTACACAATTATGAGCGCAGCACTATCTTTTAATCAGGCGTACGTGTGTGGTAACCAATATCGCATACAAGTGACTTTTGGACATTGCTCCCTTCTGTGTTAGGCGCTAAATCTACCCAGTAGATCAACCACTGCATTCCTCTCCCTCTACCTATTTTCCCAAACTTTCCGCCCACTGAAATTCCATGCCCGCCCACTGTAAAGATTGACTTTTCCACCCCACCAGTGCCCGCCCGCCGAAAAATCACACACAAACATGCCTTTTGTAACATATACGGCCAATTACTGGAAAGTGACGGGTAATATGGCTGCAAGTAAGGAGAAACAAGGGAAAAATCTGAATTTCGCCCATCTATATCGATACACCATGTCAGAATTAGCTCACAAGTTTCTCCAGTTAAGCACCATTTAAGACATTTAGGAGATGTAAAGTCACGTCATAAGGTTGTTTTTAAAACTGAGTCAAATACACACAATGGGAGACCACACCGACTTCTAGAACTCCAATCTACAAATATAGCGCTGAACACAGTGAGACAAACGATGAGGCACAAAACATGACACCAAATCCAAAATCACGCTACCATAGATTACCACTTACAATAAGGTACCGACATAAACTATGGTGCTAGTAAAGCGCCCATCAAGTCGTCTGATAGTAATCAAGAAAACGAACAACGTCGCCTCAAGAATTGTCACGTGAATGCGGCGGAGAAAGATTTGTCCAGATAGCTAAATCACAAATTAACGATAAGTGTAATGTTAAAGGGAAACCTAAGTCCAGCGACATTGACAGTTTATCCCTTCCAAAATCACCCTTGAGTAAAATGCAGCTCAATTTGCAACATAATTGCACGCGCTGACGACTACGGCGCGACGAAAAGAGACTTTGAAGTAGACGACATTTATGGAAATGAGCTCGGAATTCCATGGGCGCGAAAGGGCTCATGGGAGAAGCGTGCGTGACGTCATCGGCGATACAGACGATTGTAGCTTGCAGCTGGATGAGTACTGTGAACAGTTCAGCGCGTTCGTTAGACGACTATGGAGAGTTCGGACAGCGATATTTCTGACATCGAGTATTACTTTTCCCTGACTGAAATCAAACCATACTAATTTGAACCAAGATATGTAATAATTAGAAAGCATCTCAAAACATCGTTCATATCTTGTTTGCTTGCGTTTTGTGTATGATTCAGCGGAGGGAGTCACTGTGCTTGTACAGACCCCGAACTGGATTGGAGACACTGAGTGACTCTGCGATCCTTCAACGCTACGTTTCTAAAACAGAGTTTTCTGTATCAGTCGCTTAAAATTAATTTTTGGTTCGTGAATGATACGGAATGATTGACTGATTGTATGTGTTGCCGTGTAAGTCGAGCTTGGCCAGTAGATCTTAAACGTTGCGAAATCTCCGATATGTATCGGAAAATATTTATACATACGCGATTTGACAAATCTATTATAGTGCCGTCTATTTTTCGAACCTGGTGTCGAACCTAGAAGTCGGGCTTACTCAGATCTACAAAGTGATGAAATCGCCGATATAATGAATATTTGCCCGCTATTTAAAAAAATAGGATCGTCTTAAAGCTTGTTGTAAGGAATGTGTTTCATACAAGACCAGCCCAAAGTCCCGATGATTTCCGATATGTCCTCTGTTCAGTCCCGATCGCCAAGTAAAAATGTTTACATGTAAAGAATGTAATTTGTGCAAGGGCCTCCCGAGTCCCGATGATATCCGATCGGCCCTCTCGACGAAGTCCCGTGTGGACATTTAATGAAAAAAATGCTTTACATGTAAAAAATGTATTTCCTGCATTAATAAATCTAATAATGTAAAACATACAGTATTCTTGACTACCGGCCATGGATGCTATTTTTGAACTAAGAGTCGGACAGAGGTATTCGGGTAGTCAGATCTGTTAGGTGGTGAAATCTCTGATATACATCGGATATTTACCCACAATTTGACAAAGTATCGTCTAGTATCAGAGTTAAAGTCCTAAGTCGCCGATATTTATCGGATAAATATCCGTGATTTCGTAGACCCGGCGTGCCGACACCACACAGTGCAAGTAAATCTAGGATCGTCTGGTATCAATATTAGCCTAGGAGTCCCGGCGCAATTGATATTTATCGGGTAAATATAATATCGGCGATTTCTCAGACCCGGCGTGCCGAGACACAGTAGGCAAAAAGTCATTCCAGTATCTTGTAATATCAATATTACCAGGTATAGTCCCGAAATTGCCTATATTTATTGGTTATATATCAGAGATTTGGCAGACCCGGGATGTCAAGATAAGAGACGCTTTGTGTAGTTTCGTCTTCGGATTTTAGAGTCCCGAAATCGCCAATATTAATATTTATCTGGTTAAAACCGGCGATAGTAGGCTGACTCAGCATGTCAAGATACGAACCGCATTGTGTGGTATCGTCTTGTATCGGTATCAGAGTCCCAAAATCCCTTATAAAACAATCATCCTGAAAGAATTAGAACATAACGTTGTATCTTTACAGATTTTTAAACTCGCCCGACTTTCTTTAGCCACTGTCTTCGAAAAAGCTGTTCTGTGGGAAGACGGTAAAAGCTGACTCCGTTTGTTCTTCCTTGAGTGATTTTTGCACTCAACTGAACAACAGTTAATTATCTTTTATGCTACTGAGCATTAAAGAGTCGTAACGTGCAGAACTGCACTCCTGCAGTCATAGACTCCAATGCTTGGTAGGCTGTCACACACGTTCGTGTATCGCCGATGACGTCACGCACGCTCCTCCCATGAGCCCTTTCGCGCCCATGGGATTCCGAGCTCATTTCCATAAATGTCGTCTACTTCAAAGTCTCTTTTCGTCGCTCCGTAGTCGTCGGCGCGTGCAATTATGTTGAAAATTTGAGCTGCATTTTATTCAAGGGTGATTTTGGAAGGGATAAACGGTCAATGTCGCTGGACTTAGGTTTCCCTTTAACAATACAGATGTTAAGGAAAAAATCGAAAATGTTGACATCAACATTGAAAGCGTGATTATTTGATAAAATGTCATTGAATACCGTGCTAAACATAACACATGAGAAACGGAAGAAACTCTTCATGAAGCAGCATTGCAAAATTTGAAGTTGAATCCAGTCGCAGTTATATGTTCGCCCACTCATAGGTTTCGACTGCAGCGAATATAATCATGCAAGACTTTTCTGATTTTGCTGGCTTTATTTTCTGGTACTTCAGAATTCACACTCTTAATACTGTGGACTTGTATGCAAACGAGGCATGTCTCTCTCATTTTGAAGTGTTATTCACTGATGACGTTACGCTGTATTTTGTTGTTATATGATGAGATACGCGTAGAAAGGTTATTGTTGTTTATTGTTTCTCTCCTCCGTTGGCTAGTAATGTCAGTACAGTCGCTATTGATTCGCCTGTAAAACCTTGGTCGTATTTGACCGAATGTGGAAAGGAATTCGTCGGATTTTTGGAAATGCTGCCTTAATAAGGTTATCGCGTTTTTATTTGATGTTATTAGGTGTTGATGTTTTGTTGTTGTTGTTTCCTGTCTTGTTTTATGGGGATTTTTGAGAAACAGCCTCACACTGTGACACAGAGGTTCCTATTGCTGCAGTCTGGCGATGCCGAGCGGTCGTTGCTATGGCGACCCTAGACCGCTGACAACTTCGACCATGATATCGATGTAAGGATATATTCACACATATTATCAACAACACCACCCTTATGAATGTTATCCACCTTCCAGTTCTCAACGAATCATCAACTCTCAGACTATAAGACTGATTTCGAGCCTTGATATGTCACATTAACCATTCTGTAATCATTAAAGTGGTGTTTACCACCACCAAATTGCTGGGGCAGCGTAAGTAACTGAAAGTATAACGACACAGGCTGTTGTGTCCACTCGTATTCCCAAACTACGAGCGATTGTAGCAGAAGAATACTCAGAAGAAAAGTGTTCTAGATTAAACAAAAAATACAAAAACGGAATGTTTTGGACATTGTCTCGCTCGTGCGCATGCCCATTAATAGATCCACTTATAAAAAAAGGCAAGAGCTTGGTTTTTTGTCAGCTTATAACTAAAGTCACAACAAATGTTGTTATGCAATTGCCACGTTACTCGCTGGAAATACACATAACTAACGCTCTATTTAGTATCACCATACATGACATATACAACGACCAAGTATGGCATCCAAAATCATCGATTTTGTTGCTTGAGATATATACACTTTGAGATATCTTTTTTAAGTAAATTTTCATAAAATTTGAATATTTTGTAACTTGCATTTGAAAATTAATTAAACTATCCTTGGTTTTCAATTTATTAATGGAAGTACACATTTATCTACTATTATCATTACATGTCTTCCGGTACAAAAATAACATTTCGTCAAACACTCTCACTAACTTACGAGCCTGATTCTTTGATTTCGTTTTTTTCCTAGGGTGAAAAATATCAGGGGTGTGTCCTGTTATTGACAACTAACATTAAGATTTTTTTTTTAAATCAGAAAAAGACAAAGCCTTGTTTTTCAGGATTGTAAATAAAAAATATTTTAGAGGCAAAAAGGTTGAAATTACTACATTCCCACAATATTAGTCTTTTCTAAGTATTATTTTCAAAATCCTAACGTATATATTTTCATTATTCTTGAATTCCCTAGTCCAATTTCTAAAACTTAAGAGTTGCTGCACGTTTCACTTTTTGTAATTTGTGGCAGACGCATACTCAATTGTATTATATATGTGTATTTGTTAAAATGAGGTCGTCATTGCTACAGATATGCTAACGCGCAGAAATATTGTAAGCTTTGTGACGAACATACCTTCAAGCCGTTGTCGAAATTCGAAAACGCACTCAAGACACCGATAGGTTCAATGGGTGCTTTTCGCGTCCACTTAGGTAAACTGTCTTCATTGTCAGTAGACACACGCAGACCTATTTCTTACATATTCATCTACGCTACGGTTCGTGTCTTTTTGTTTACTGTACTCAAAGCACACAGACATATGACCGCGGGTCAACATAGGTTTTGGATGGTGACTGAATCGAGGTTTAATTATAAATCATCCATTGTGACCAGGTGACAAAATGGTCAGAAATTAATTGGCAGTACTTATCATATGAAAAAAAAAAACAATGGAGTAGCGAGCTTATTAAAGCTTTGTCGGTCACTTTTGGGAATACATTTATTGACTTGATTTTACAAAAAAGGAACTCTGCTCGAAACATTTGCTAACCTTTGTCTTTAAATGTTCACTCTTTTATGGCCACTAGGACAACACGCCTCAAATATCACAGAGAATGCTTATTCACAGTGTGATTATAAATTATACTGTGTTCTTGCCGCATCGTCACACTCTCTGAAAGCGCAGTTTAATTTTAGTAACCACTCTCTGAGAAGGGTGTTTTTTGAACAAGAGGCATTAACTTTTGCAGTGAAGGGACTACTGTCGCACGCAAACCTGAGCAAATATTCACACCATACGTCCATACACCATTGTGTGCCCTGTTGTGTATTTTTTGTATATCATGCAACCGGTCTCCAGCATTTACTTTAAAAATGACTCTTTGCAATTTCTATCTTGCATCAGTTTTTTTTCAATAAAGAAACCAAAAATATCACTACGCTTTTACAGAAATGTGTAAACATTCTTTTCACCAAATAACATCACGCTAGGGCTTAGCTCATAAGCTCGAGCAGCTATGTCATTTCAATAAAGTGACAGTTTGTAGTATTTGGGTTTTAGATAAAGAAATTTTAAGATACACCTCTTTGTCACAATTGTTGATAGCGTAGTACTGGCCAGCGTGCGGCCAGCTCCTGAGATCGCCTACTCCGCGCTGCAGCGTACTTTGTGCCACTGGCAGCAGTGACCGGGCAGGTGAGCTTTGACACAAGACGACTGCAAGCGCGCGTGGAGCGCCCCACGGCTGATGCTATCGAAAATGCGATATGTTTTATCCAAAACGAATATATATATTGATGCTCTTTGATTTATATCATTTTTAAACTTGATTTAGCATTTTTATAACTTATCTGTTTTGTTCGATGATATGTTCCGACATAATGAGATAGGTCACATTGTCATCATATATTTAGAATTCGTGTTTCGATCACTCAAAGTCAGGTGACATTGTCACCATATATTTAGAATTCGTGTTTCGATCATTCAAAGTCAAGAGACAGAGCACTGTACAGCTTGTTTTGAGAACGGCCGGTCATCGGCTCATAATTTGCCGAACAATAACTGTCAAAGTACTGCATTCTTGCTTGTCAGGGCAATATTTCTGCTCTACAATGCTATGCAAATATCACGGATAACAAGTATAAGCTGTTCTGGTACAAGTCTGTGGTCTTCAACGATGAGGTATCAACAATGCTAGTCTTTGGTCGCTTGTCTGATCGTCTTTCAAAAACTTTAACAACTCTGCAAGATGATGTCTTTGGTCCAGCCCCAGACTTCCAAGGGAAACGGCGATATGCTCCACGTGCAGCTAGCTTCTAAGCTCAAGTTTCAGCACTCACTGTCCCTTTGTGCAACCTACAGAGCTACACTAGCTACTTGAATGCAATCACCAACTCACCAATTACAATGGCAATACATGTAATACCAGAACAAATAATTTTGATCAGTTTTTAACAATGTAAACAATCTGAAAATTTGTATTGTTGATGTTGAAATCCCTTTTTCTCATAAAAATGTTAAAGGTCTAGGTCCATCGCACGGCAGATCTGTACGCGTCAAGATTGGCGTGGCTTTTTACGTATTTTATCACAATGGCGCCCAAACTACGCACATGAAAGCGATTGGTTTTAGATGTACAGGCTGTGTAACTGTTGCAACGTTCTAGACATCAGGCGAGATAGGGACAACAAGTAAAACCTAACAAGCATGCCAAAGGCGGGATTATTGTTTACACCTCGGTCCGTATCAGGCGAGAGAGGGACAACAAGTAAAACCTAGCAAGCATGCCAAAGGCGGGATTATTGTTTACATCTCGGTCTGTTTTCTCTCTCCCTTTGTCGCCTGACCTGTATTTAACCACAGTCAGAATCGATGGTAGTGCAGGGAAATACTAGGAATAGTTCTACACATAGCTATTTTACCCCCTCTATTGTATTGGTATCTCCCAGGAACCACGCTAGGTAAAACGCGCACTATTAGTAACCGCAGGCAATAATTGTTTGAGGAGAGAAGGGCTGTGTCGTTTATCGCCTCTCTCAACAGTGGTATGCGACAATGTTGAACACTGAAGGCGCTATCAATTTTGAACAAAATAAATAGAAATACTGCTAATTAAATGGGGCATTCATTCATGCTTATTTTGGATTAACTCACGACAGAGATGAAGTGAATTTGACTGAGAAAAATGTTAAGCTAATATATTTGCAGATTTGCCACACGATATAGTCAACAGAAAAATAATATCGTGACACACGTTTTCGTTTCTCAACTGTATTTCTTGTATCAGGAATATTATGATGTCGTCGCCAACGTATAGTAGTAGTCGTTGTTCAATCAATGGTATTACATTCATACGCTCTGTTTACATGATAAAACAACGTGAACATTATAAACAGTCAGGAGTCATTGAAATAAATGAAACATAAACAACAGTAGAAGAGTTTTGTAGTCCGGGGCTCAAAATTAACTTTTGATAAGATAATCGCGGTGGGTAACCATTTCCGAAATTTAGTGGTTCCAGGAAGATATCCAAACCAAAGCTTTAGTGCTATTTTCAAATTGCCACTTAAAAATTACTACTACTGTCCTTCTAATGAAGACACAAAAGAATATCATGCAGTCAGCCAAGTAACACAGTGATAGTGCGTGAAAGCACTTCCAGTAAGAATATTGTAGAAAACGAGACCACATAAACAGTACTTAAATAGGTGCACATACTACTGTGAAGGCCAATTAGACCTGTTCCAACGGTCTGTGGGCATATAAATATCAAAACATACAATGAATTGAAGAACTAACTAAACATCAACTGATCGTCGCGCTATCGTACGTAAAGTGGTAGGCTGTTGCGTAGATCGTTGGTTGAATGCCTTGGCCCACAGGCCAAGCCGTTGAGCTGGAGGGTCTGGAGAAATACTTAATTTCTTTGACTGCTCTCATTTATCACCACTTTATACAGCAAGTGAAGTTGCCTTCGGTCAGGTTCTTCAAGCTATATATGCCAAACAGTGAAAGCTCGTTAGATATGCAAATTATAAATTAGTTGACATAAAAATGCTAAATGACTTTCAATATTGTTTTAACGTGATATCATCAATGTGCATAGCATGCTTGCCAACTTTGGTCCAGTAAATCTCGCTAATGAGTAATTTATCGTGTGATATCGATGACCATCGTTCGTCTTATGGACATTACTTGTCTCACAAAAGTGAAATCAAAACTTGTACTTTGTCGGAAAAAGTTCAATCCTAGGATCTGTGATTATTCATGGGGCGCGGATGTTTTGTGTTAAGAAGATGAGAGGTCACCGCCTACGTCACTGTAGAGACGTACTGCATGGAGCCCCGACCAACAGTTTTACGCTAGCAAAATGGCGGTCTCCTGGTAGTCATGTCGGGCAAGGCTAGATAAAAGGTAATATTTCAATTTTGAGCGGATTTCTGGTCGTGGTGAGTCCCTAATAACCTAGCTGTCGATGAGTGTTGGCAATTTGTAATTTGGATGGAAACTTTTTTGAAATATCGTCGAACAAACTTGCACAATGGGTGCTTGCGGCGGATATTGACGCTAGTCTATGGAATATCCATAGCTTGGCGGCGGGCTTAAAATCGTAAAAGTCAAAACCAGCCAGTAAAAGGCAAGAATTCCGTCTGAAAACACCACAGCTATGGACCCAAAGCTATTGCCGACCCAGCATAGAACAACACCGCTGTGTAAACCCATTGGTCAAAACATAAATTTCATAAATTTTCTTTACTACAAGTTATGTATAAACGTTTATGCATCGATCTCTTCATTTAGGTTCACACTGAAAGCTTTCTTATCGTGCTGTAGGTATACATGGAGCTAGACACGTATGAATGATATAATTATTTGGGCTATTTCATTCGAGCAAGTGCAACTGCTCCGCTATACAAATGTGCGTTGGGCTGTCGTTCGTCTCTACAGCGGAAATCACAGACCTCGGCAAATTGCACAGTTGTTCAAGTCCGATTATGTTTCATTAATTAATTACAAAAGTTAGGCTAACAACAGAATTAAACCAAGAAATTTAGTTTCAATTGCTCCATGAGTTTGCAGTTCAGCCGGATGCGTACGCGTATACGCGAACAGGAACGTTATTTTTTTAACGACGTTGAAGTGGGACCGGGCCGGGTTCACTGCAAGCCGTCTCTTGTGTTCATACCGAAGCCATAGTATTCACATGGTGTCGGCGCTGCTCTCGATCATGATAGAAAAACTGTCAAAATTTTGAAAGCTGTCAGATTTAATGCAACATATCGGAAGAGATGCAACGGAACCAGAGGATCTCAGAGCCTGAAAGTTCGATCGTGTACACACAGACAACGAGGACCTTGTCTGTGGTTTACGACCCGACATGACTTTGTAAAACAGATTCGTGATTGGCTAACTCTGATGACATATTCTCATGAATAATTAATTAACCCCCATTCACACTTCCGCGGTTTCCTAGCGTAATCTGCCAGAGCTTGATTTTTGCGTATGTCAACGGAGCGGAAATTATGCTCTGGCTCGCGAGAGTGTGCGACATAAGCTCACGTGTGTGAACACTTGATGTTAAAACTTAAGAGTTGCTGCACATTTCACTTTGTATTTGGTGGCAGATGCATGATCAGATATATGGTATTTGTTTAAATGATGTCAACATGGCTACAAATATGCTAATGACAAACAAACCTTTCTACCATTGCCGAAATCAAAAAAAATCACACTCAAGGCACCGACAGATTCAATGGGTGCTTTTCGATTTTCACTTAGGTAAACTGTCTTGTCAGTTTGTTTCTGAGTAATGGTAGATACACGCTGAACTATTTCTTACATATTCATCTACTCTACGCTTCGTGTCATTTTATTTACAGTACTCAACACACACAGATATATGACCTCGAGGCAATCTAGGTTGTGGATGGTGACTGAATGGAGGTTTATTTTAAACCATCCATTGTGACCAGATGAAAAATGGTCAGAAGTTCATTGACAGTACCTACAATATGAAAAAGAATGGACTAGCGAGCTTATCAGAAGTTTGCCAGTCTCTTTTGGAAGAAACAAAATTATTAAGTTGATTTAACAAAGACGGAACTCTGCTCGAAACCCTTGCTAACCTTTTATCTCTTAATGTTCACGCCTCAAATATCACAGAGAATGCGTATTCACAGTGTGATCATAAATTATACTGTGTTCTTGTCGCATCATCACACTGTCTGAAAGGGCAGTTTAATTTTAGTAACCACTCTCTGAGAAGGGTGTTTTTTGAACAAGAGGCATTAACTTTAGCAGTAGGGGGATTACTGTCACACGCCGGTCTGAGCAAATATTTACACCTCTGCGTCCATACACCATTGTGCCTCTGTTGTATATTTTTGTTTATCATGCAACCGTTCTCCGGGATTTACTTTAAGAATGCCTGTTTGCAATATCTATCTTGCATCAGTTTATCAATAAAGAAACCAAAAATTTCACTACGCTTTTTCAGAAATGTTTAAACATTCTTTTCACCAAGTACCATCACACTGGGGCTGAGCTCATAAGCTCGAGCAGCTATGTCATTTCAATAAAGTGAGTTTGTATTAGATGGTTTTAGATAAAGAAATTTTAAGATACACCTCTTTGTCACACGTGTTAATAGCCTAGTACTGGCCAGCGTACGGCCAGCTCCTGAGATCGACTACTTCGCGCTGCAGCGTACTTTGTGCCAGCGGCGGCGGTGAGCGGTAGGTGAGCCTTGACACAAGACGACTGCAAGCGCGGGTGGAGCGCCTGCACGACTGATGCTATCGAATAGTATGATATGTTTTATCCAAAACGAAAATATATGGTTGAATTCATTGATGCTATTCATTTTTTAATTTCATTTAGCAGTTTTATAACTTAACTGCCTGCAAATCTTGCTCCTCAATAGAAAAGCTATCGAAGCTTGTCCGTTGAGTACAATGATGCAATCAGAATCGTGGAATTTTAATGGCAGCGACCATGTCGTCAAGAATTTTAAGCTTATCGTGTTGTTTCTACGCATGCGTACATTGAACCACTTGCGGCCGCCTTTCATAAAAAGTACATTGGTAAATACTTTTCTCATGAATCAGAATAAATTGTGCCGACTACTTAACAAAAGAGATGTTAACTGCATTTTAACTGCGTCACTGCACCGTATTCACAGTAGAACATTTTCAAATCTTACGTGGAATATTTTTCGGCGACCAGATTCTATCACGTACTGGTATGTTGAGGGTCTCGAACGAGATATTCAGCTAAACTTTGGTTATCGTTCTAAATAGTTGGGAAGTAAGCCTCGAAATTAAAATTTATTTGTAATACACGGTAATTATCAGTTTTGAGCTCAGTGACTGTACAAATCATCATGAATTTTCTCAATTAAAATATTCAAAAAATGAAGGTTTGTAATCAGCACCTAAACCCGATTTTAGCCACACAAAGCCAGAAGCATAAGGGAATAATGATTTATTTAGATTCAGAGCCCGGCTTCTGACAGTTTTTTTATTATATTTTGTGGGAAATCTCTTGAATATGTGCATAACACATTGTGATATGCGTCCATTCCTTGATTCCATGTCCATGCTACCGACTGGTAATCTCTTAAATGTACGCATTTCTATTGATATATTCTCACTGATAGTAAGATATTTTCAAATTTGCCTCCAAAATATAAAGTGTGGGAGGTGATTGGTCAGTTGGACTCGTCTAACTCATACGCACACCCACACGGGCGTGGAAATGCCGGGAGAGACAATTCCGCGATGATAGACACTCGACATTCATTGATGTTTAGCCTGTGCGATGATATGACAATAACGTAAGCAGAAAAAGCTATCGCTTTCAAAGTTTTGCACAGCTTGTTTTGAGAATGACAGGTCATCGGCTCATATTTTGCCGAAAAATAGCTGTCAAAGTACACATTCTTGCTTGCCAGGGAATTTTTTTTCTGCTCCACGATGCTACGCAAAAATCACGGATAACAATGTAAGCTGATCTGGTAAAAGTTTGTGGTCTACGACGATGAAGTATCAACAATGTTAGTCTTTGGTTGCTTGTCTGTTCGTCTTACAAACAAATTAAACAACTTTGCAAGAGCATGCCTTTGGTCCCGCCCTGGACTTTCAAGGGGAATGGCGATGTGCTCCACGTGTAGCTAGCTTCTAAACGCAAGTTGCAGCACCCACGGTCTCTTTGTCCGACACTACAGTGCCACTCTAGCTACTCCAATGCAATCACCAACCAACAAATTACAGAGGCAATACATGTAATACCAGAACAAAATATTTTTGTACCAAATGTCATCTGTAGATTGAATAATTTTTAAATTTGATCAATTTTTAAAGATGTAAACAATCTTAAAATTCTTATTGTTTATCTTGAAATCCCTTTTCCTAATAAAAATGTTAAAGGTCTGGGTCCTCCGCACGACAGGTATGTACCTGTCAAGATTGGCGTGCCGGTTTACGTATTTTATCACAGTGGCACCCAAACTACACACCTGAAAGCGATTGGTTTTAGATGTACAGGCCGTATAAATGTTGCAACGCTCTAGATATCAGGTGAGATAGGGACTAAAAGTAAAACCTAAAAAGCATGCAAAAGGCGGGCTTTTCTTGTCCGCAATTATTGTTTTCATACGGTCTCTTTGTCGCCTGACCTGGATTTGATCACAGTCAGAATCGATGGTAGTGCTGGGAAATACTTGGAATATTTCTACAAATAGCTTATCCCCCCTGTTGTATTGGTATCTCCCAAGGTACCACGCTCAGTAAAACGTGCACTATTAGTAACAGCAGGCAATAAATATTTGAGAAAGGAAGGGTTATGTCGTATCACGCCTCTGTCAAAGTGGTATGCGACAATGTTGAACTCTGAAGGCGCTATCAATCGGAACAAAATAAATAGACATACTGTTTATTAAACAGGGCGTTCATTCATGCTTATTTTGGATTAACTTACGACAGAAAATGAAGTACATTTATTGAGAAAAACGTGAAGCTATATATATTTTCAAATTTGCCAAAAGATAAAGTCAACAGAAAAGTAATATCGGAAACCCCTTTTCGTTTCCCAACTCCTGTATTTTTCAGGAATATTATGATGTGATCGTCACGTATAGTAGTAGTAGTTGTTCAATCAATGGTATTACATCAATACGCTCTGTTTACATGATAAAACCCCGTAGACACAGTCAGAACTAATTGAAATAAATGACACATACATTAATAAACAGCTGTAGAAGAAAGAGCTTTGTAGTCCGGGGCTCAAAATTAACTTTTTATAAGATAATCGTAGAGGGCAACCGTGTCCGAAATTTACTGGTTCCAGGAAGATATCCGGACTAAACTCTACTGCTTTTTTTGAAAAATCTGATTAACAATTACTACAACTGTCAATCTGACGAAGCCAAAAAGAATATCATGCAGTCATGCTAGTAACAAATGATTGTGTGTGAAGGTACTTTCAATTAGAAATACTGTAAAAAAAGATACCGCAAAAATTACGGTACGTAAAATAGCTTCGCATACTACCACTATTGTGAAGACCAATCAGATCACTCCAAGTCTGTGGGCATGTAAATGTCAAAACATACAATAAATTAACGACTAAAACATCAACAGATCGTCGCGCCAAGTGGAAGGCTGTTGGGTAGATCGGTCGGTGAATGCCCTGGCACACAGGCCAAGCCAGCAAGTGTTGCCAAGTAAAGCCAGGGGCCAGTCTAATGTGTTTCAGGTGAATCTCCATCTTAAACACATTCATAAATCCGGCATTTAAAACAAATATATCATTAGAAATATAAATTGAATAAAATGTCTGGGTGATGAACGCATAAAATGTACTTACTAGCACGCGAATGAAAACGCAGCCATGGCGGAGTTTGGGCTCAGAGCAGTGATGGCTTACTGACTTTTGAATTTACTTTACCTGGCGTTGTGGGCCAATCGCTTTAAGCGGTCAATGGTTATGACCTCTTAACAGCAGGTCGTTGTCTGACAAGCGGTCAGGAGTCAAGGCTTAGAGGCCTTCCAAAATCGTTTGTTCGTGGTCTTAACGGTACGACTTTGAGTATTAATGTGATCAATGATGAAGTAAGTTTATTTGAACGTTGATCGACCCAGTTTATTGAGCTGTGGCGTGGAGTTTTCAGCGCGAAACTGCCTATTGAAATTTGTTTGCGATCATTCATGTCTACCACACTTTCTCGCCTTCTTCATATGTTATATTGTAATGGCTTTGCGAAGCGACGATCCAAACGTCCGTGCCTAGAACTACAGCTGTTATAAATTCGTCGAATGAAGGAAAGAAAGACATTGAACATTGACGTTTGTTCATAATTACGTGTAATTGTGCATTCTTGATTCTGTTTTCTGTTGCTTGTGCCCGTTCGATGACCCCACCCACCCGTGCGTGATTTGAAAAGGGCGCAATGGTGATACCAACTTTTATCTACCGCCATCCCGGTCGACTTTGGATTCAGATTTCCTCTCTTTTTTCACAATTAATCAAAGCGGATGGTGGTTCATGTTTCATTTTTTTGTTGTGGCTTTTTTTCTTTGTTTAAACATTACTTTTCGTTTTGTAGAGCAGGCACTCAGCCACTTTGTGGACAAACTATTACACATGTATGTATGTACGAAAACGTGTGTGTGTGTATGACTTTTTCCGTCATTTCTGTCCTATTTTCGAATTTGATTGTCAATCATTTTCAATTTCTTTTGTCTTTGTTTGATTACATGCAATATATATTTCATCTCAAGACAGACTGACAGTTTTATTGTACGCCTTCTTTATCTGTATATATAAACAACTCACATTTCCATAACACCTCCAAATATTTTAAGATAAACATTTGCTCTCCCCACACAGATTTGGACTTGGTGGGTATGGGACAAATCGGCCATACCCACCACCTCTATTAAAATTCTTAAATTTCTTGTTTACGCACACACTTGATCAATTTGTGGTTAGCCAATTAATATTACTCTTTTCACTGATCTAGCTCCATGCTCTTTGAAAGACAGCAGCGATTTCGAATAAAGCAAGAAAAATTTGTTGGACCTAGCAAAGCCGTTTGTAATGACATTCGAAATACAGTGAGCATGCAATGACCAAGATATTCCACAATGCTTGCCGTATAGCATGGAGGTACTAGCTCCGCTCCTGGCTCCATGACTAACCATGGAGGTTGAAGAGAACTTTTTACCTCCTTGGACTGACGTACGCGTGACCTAAAAATAAAGCCACGGAGGTTACTATTAAAGTTATTGTTTGTCACGGTATTAACCGATGTGCTATTAGCCCCATGGCCGGTATGAGTCATATACGGCATTTGCCGATAGCTGCGCGATCACATTATCACGTGAATATTACAATATGACTTTAATAAATAAATCACCGGACTTTTATACGACCCTGGTTACAATGCTTAGTACGGAACCCACGGTAATGCGATTATCTTCGAGTTCATTGTTTCCGCAAATTATATACGCAATTTCTTAGGAATATACAGGCGGTACTCTATTGTGTTTTCATTGTTCGGATTATCATTGTCGCAGTATAAGAAATTATAGATCTCGTTTCATGACGTGCGGAGGCCTGGACACAATACTTGACCTCCTTGTTGCAGTGGAAACTGTATGTCAATGTGAATGAAAGTACACAGTACTTCGAAACTTTAGGCGTAGGCGGGTCTATACGAATACGAATACGAATATGGACGACAAAACTAAACGTCAAGGACTCAAAATTTGCCAAGTGGGTGTATTTGTTACACTCTAGTATTCATGACTAATTTATACGATATTGTCACGTCAAACACGTTTTATTCGTGAGAGAAATACCGGCCACCATGCTGTTTGTTTACATTTATGAGCATACCGAAGATCGACGCCAAGAGTCCGACGCCCTAAAGTTGACGACATAGACGCGAGTTGTCGTAGAACGACAAGAAAATAAATCCCGTATTTTTGTGCGACAAATTTGGCTTGTGTATTGAATAATGGGATGTATTGCCTTCATTTTCAAAGGAAAGTTATAATAAGATCCATATTCAGAGATGTTAGAGTCATCAATTATACCCGTGTCATGTTTGTCGTCACAGGTGCAGCTTTGATTGACAGTATGATCCTTCGAGTTTTATCAGAGGCGTAATTATTGAAATCATATTTTGACAAATAATGAAGTGTCTTTTCGACAGAGAATGTTTTCGATCAAAATTTTGCTAAAGGAAAGCTGAGATACAAAAACGCATAGCTTTAGAAAATTTGTCTATCGTCGATCTATCATACAGACTAGGATGAATGGATGAAATAATTCTTCACTTTAAACGACGTCTTAGATTTACACACTAATGACTGTAGTTTAAGTCTACTCTTTCTTATTTTTTTCTACATATCATGCACATCAAATAATCTCCTAACCACGAGACCTGAAATATCCATACTTATCTTTACAACAGTATGCAGTCAGGAAGTGCAAATACTATTTATGTCAATGCAATTTAGGTGTACATATGGAATGAAT
The DNA here is from genome assembly GCF_041260155.1 of Ptychodera flava. NCBI lineage: Eukaryota > Metazoa > Hemichordata > Enteropneusta > Ptychoderidae > Ptychodera > Ptychodera flava. The sequence goes on from NC_091930.1 coordinate 4,584,813, forward strand.
GATGTTAAGACCGATGACAATATGCAACTGCATTTTGTGTAGATGTCAACTTAAGAAGAGGTAGCCGCATTGATGAAGAAGTTAACTTGTTTGACAGGAAAGAGTTGGATAATTATTTCATCAAGAAACAACTTATAGACAGGAAATCACGACATGGCATCGTTACATCCGTCGCAGAGAGGCAATTCCTTATACTAATGCATCATTTTAATCATACTGTTATTTTAGATACAAATTATCGAAGAGGGATTTACATTGATATGAAAGTAAATTAGCTGATATACATATGTTAATTTTTTTAGATTTCCATCATTACAAGACACTGGAAATTTCAAATGTCGAAGCTTCTAAACAACGCCACACAATTACAAATTAGTAAATTAGTGTAGAGTGTAAGGGTCCAAAGTTACGTAAGGGGTATTCTACCTTCTACGCACATCTTTCCCTAGTTTTACGAATTCCCTTTTACATTTCTTTCTTATGCCCCGTTTCCATTTGTATGTCCAGATTAACCAAAGTGGAGGAAAGGGTTGATAACGTGGAGAAAAATGTTGCAGAAATACTGAAAATGCTGTCCGCTAAAGAAATCAAGAATAGAAAATGGAGAAAATATTGCAGAAATACTGAAGATGCTGAAGAAATAAAGGAATCGAAAATGTCGCCATGGAGACATCCAGTCCTTATCTGAGAGATTCAAGAATTGTACATCCAAATACAATACCTACAAATGGATTGTCGACAGCCGCATGTGCTAGTTTGGCCAATAGTTCGAACCCAGATGGTTAGCTGGACGCCCTCTCAGTAGTCGCTCTCCAGCCTTCGGCTCTCGGTTGCGCGCGGATGCGGAGATAAGCGTACTCCACGGCACTTGCTGCGAGGGCAACATTTTTATCTTTGGCAAAGAAGAGTAAGTACGAAAAGTCATAAACTTTACAAATTTGAAGCAAGGCAATGAAAGCAAAGCGCTATATTTTGTACCAAATTTGCCAAGGTAACCCTTTCAAACATTGTACAAGGATGGTACTTTGTCAACTGTGACCACTCACGTGAAGATATGAGAAATTTAACTTTTCGTACAATAATGCATCAGAGATTGTGGACAGTCTAACCAGAAAGGTATAGCTATACGATCCATCTATTTCAGCTTATTGTCAAAGCATCAAAATTCTGGCAAAATACTAAGTTATCATTTGAAAAGCAATATCTTTGTGGTAAGGGAGGGGGGGAGAAAAGTATCATGAAATTGTAAGCGCTTTTTATAATAACTTAATAATATTAACATTCGAGCAAGATTTAAAATAGTAACGTCTGGCTTTACAGATGTTCATACTTGTTTCCTAAGACCATTATTTTGCTCTTGTAAAGCTCAGTTTATCAATCTTTCGCAATTTTGAGTGTAAACAGATTTATTCTTTGACCATTGAAGTTCAATTATAATCCACCTAAGGTGCCCTTTTCAGTAATCCTTGATAATGATACAGGGACTACTGAAATCATTTTCTTAAGATGTTTTGTGACGCTGCTGATTCGCTATTCAGAAGAGTATGTTATTCATTCAAAGAAAATGTATTCGGTAGTGTTACGTAACAAGCGAGAAACCTTTATCTATTAAGAACCAATTAAATTAATTTGACTTCTTGTGACTTAACCGAATATTTCTAGGTTGGCCTTGGGATAAATAATTTATGCGTCATAGCTAGTGTGTAGAGATGTTTCATGAACTCAACAATGTGTGGAGTAACAGTTGTAGCTCGCTTATCAAGTGGTGAGATTCGGTCGAGTGGTTTTGAGTGTTAATACCTTATCTAGTTGACTGCGTGCCGTACGCTGTGAGTTCTAATTCCACCGAGAAATTACTTTATTGTAACTTTTTTACTCATACATTTTACTCATACCGTATTCAAAACATCAAAACAATGAAATCTGACATGGGACAAATTTATCTTTGAAGTCGGATAATCATGAGTGCAGGGAATTTTATGTATTATTTCCTGACACATGGGTTTGTTTGCCCGAGAGGAGGGCAGAGTAGGTGACAATTTGCCCGACGCCAGGAAGGCAAATTGTCTCCTGCTGCGAGGGCACTTAAACCCTAAGCTTGTATTAAGGCAATAGTATTTTTATTACATGCCTCTTCACAGTTAGGCTAAATGACATATAATTACATGCAGGGCATTCTCAAACAATTTTTCCATTATCAACCAGCCTTAAAGCAGATATTAACAAATGTAAAATCAGAACAGAGCGCGTATAGATATTTTATATCCAGCGTTAAGCGTTAATCTTTTCGTCGAAGTTATCATCGGACCGGTAACTGTTGAAACCAATAACTTATCGTTAACAGTACCCGAAAACTCCCCGGATGTTCTATTCTTATTTATACACCGATTTGTATTCACCTCGATGTTTGAAATAACTAATATCAGATATAATATTATAGTTTCGTCATTACCAGTGAAGTTTGTGACGTCACACCTCAGATTATTACTGTTAACGAATCCGATTAGCCAGCAATATGGTCTCAAGTGTTTCCAACGCCCTCAAATTTACTTGGCCTTATATTAAAATAATATCGATAATGTGCACCATCCCAGCCCCTAATGGTCTCGAGCAGACTTTGCATTTCATAATATATTTGGCTTCGCCTCGTACATTATGTCCTGCAAAGTTTGCTTTCGTCTATTATGGACCGGGGGGGTACATTATTGCTTAAATCACGAAGTATTGAAATGACTATGTAACTATATAGCAGCCCCCTAGATGGGCAACTAAACTTTGTTTATTGTCACAGTGTTATATTTAACAGTATATAAATCTGAATATTTCTTGAGTTTATTTTTCAAATGTCAACAATTTTTAAGGCATGTTTGCAAAATGCATTTTACAATGCCTTGCCATTGTATTTATACATTTATACCATCGAAGTACACAAAGTACTGGTGTATTTATACTATTGTTTTACCTGCAAAGCAAAGGATCAGAACACCAAAGCGGTGGTACAAGCGCAGAAAACCGAGAATGACATACAAAATATCCTCTCAGCTTTGACATGTATTGGAATTTTTACGAATAAACTGTTCGTTATACATATTACGAATATTAGTATATATTAATATAAAGGTGTCGGAAAATAATAGTTATAAATGTGGGCTCTGAACCTTAAAAAATCATTGTTCTCATATGTTTTTTTGGCTTGTGTTTTTTTTTGACTTTTTTGGCTTAAAATCACGATGACAACCCTTTATTTTTGAATATTTTAGCAAAGAGAACTTATGATGATTTTATACAGAAACGGAAATCAGATATGTCAATGTACTTAAACTAGATCAGTACACCGTATTCTTGCCAATTATCTGTGATTGAAAAGATATCTCGTTTGAAATCTTCAACACATCAATTAAAGATAGAATCTGATCTCTCAACATGAATTCCACATTAGAATTGAACTGTCTTTGCTGTGAATATGATGCAGTGGAAGAGAAATATCACGTTTGTTTAGTGTGCACACTTTATTTTTGATTTAAGCGAAAAGAATTTAATCGAGGAATTTTGTCTAGATTGTATAATTATCGGAAATTGTGTTAATACAGTCGGAGTCTGGAAATACAAAGTAGTTTTGCAAAATTGTTTGTTTTTTCTTTCAAATGTATTTTTTATATTTTGTTTGTACAATGGGCCGGAGGGCATAGACCTTAGGTAACAAAGTACTGAAATAAACAATAACAACTTTATTATGCCCTCTCGGGAAAGGATGAAAGGATAGTTAAACATCAACGGTTGAGGCGTGGTCAGGGCGAACGATTTTTTTCCAGGATATAATAAGCAAAGCCAGAAAACAGTCAGAATTTACTAGAATTTCCGACGCCAAAGACGACGGGGCCAAACAACTTGCATTATGCAAATATTCACTATACAGTGACGTGCTGCGCTACGATATGCAACGCAATTAATGCATCGCGCGTTGTAGAATTTTGCTATTCGGACATTTTTAAAGTGTCTGATTTTGGCTCCCAAGCGCTCTATTTTATTTTGCTATAGATTACAATCTGTTTTTACAAATCAAAATTTACGCCTGGGCTGAAAAGTTACAGTGTTTACGCTACTGTGATTTGTTAATATTATTATTCATATTCCTGGGCATCAAACAATCTATTACTGTGTATTTCTGGTCCGTCACGTGACTCGCCAATTAAATTGCGACAAACAGGGCATGCAAATGAAGTGAATGAAGTGTATAGTATTGTTGTGTTTCAGAATGCCTAAGTTGACGAATGTGTTAAAAATTCGAAAAAAAATACCTGATGCTTCTGTTTATCCATAACAATGGCTATAGATTTACTTTTGAGGAAGATGGGAATATGTAATTCTAAAACATGTAAGTAGGGAAAGCCTAGTAATTTGTTTAAGCCCCAGTTCCCAGCCATGGCATGTTTCAACGAGACTGCTTAAAGCCCCTGTAGCTGTAACTCTTGAAATTTGTTGACCTGAAAGAGGCTTTCTATTTTCCCTGATATTCTTTAAATTCTACAAAATTTAAAGGATATAATCGTTTACTACTGAAAAAATGGACAAGAAATTGAATTTTTAACTGTTATTTTGATTTCCCGCCATTTTTAAAAACTGGTAATATTACAAAGAAACAAAGCATATTAGGTATCAGTAGAAAACATTCAGTTTTATGCATTTTATTGGACTACTATGTTGTTTCTGTGAAGATTCCAAAGCATATATGCATAGCGTACAATGTTTTTTGCTTTATTTGCATGAGGGCGCCATTTTATTTTTGGGCAAACGTTTATTATTTATCTTGCTCAAAATTGCACATGCAGTCCCAGTTGACAGTTTATTCTACCTGTATAAATACCCCTCAATGAGTACATTCCCACGAACTTCTTTTAGTTTGGAAGTAAAATCACAAAATAATGCCAAAAGATACAGCTATTGGGCCTTTAATATGTAGTCAAGGCTGATGGAAAAGTAACCGGCCTACGGTCAGATACAGGTTGTGGTGACTCACTGAGTGGCCACAATAGATATTTTGTTCCCGGTGGCTCAGGCATGCATGACAGCCCAGAGCATGTTTTGAAGACAGTCGCTACCCATTAAGTCAGTGGAGCATGCCAAAAATATAAATGGGTCACGGAGTAAGTATACTGTATTTTTATTTATTTCAAGAATGCCCTGAAATATGAAGAAATCAGTAAAACTCTGGACAAAAATTTACACAGAAACGCTTGTACAACTTAAAAAATTCCAAAGCTTTATGTCTTTTCCTGTTTTAACGGTGTTGCTTCTTTTCTTCTAGTCAGCTGCAAACTTATATTCTCAGATACAGTGCCCTGACTTCTTGTTTACTTTTTTATACACGGTAAAATTAAACAATACTCGCATACTGTCCGAGTGTGGTTTAATAAACTATGGTGGTCTCTCAATATATACGTCAGCAAAATAGCTTGCTTTTATACATTCATAATGGCGGTCGTTTATATCCTTCATGACCTGTCTTGATGACCTATATGCATGATCACTGGGCGAGAAATGGAGACATGACACTTGACTGATGATCGTGCATCGAACAATGATCAGACCTTTGAAACGTAATAATACATTTGCACTAGGCATGTACATGTTTGTATGTGAATCAAAGGATTATAGAGGAATAAGTCGGTGTCACATAGTCAGGTTTTCGAAAAGGCCACGTTTGCAACGTTCATTACTCTCCTCTGGATGCTAGCAATCTTGATTGACAGTTGTTTTTTAACCTATCAGTACAGTACACCGGCAGAATCAGGTCAACAACTGAACTAGATCGTTCTATTTAATTGCTGCACAAGTGACTATACCTAAATAATTTTATTTTGTGAGCTGCCAACACTAATTCAGCAAAAATGTCCGACCTCATACATATGTGCTTCTATATTTTCAGAAATTGCTCAGTTATGAAGACCTAGCCAAAATAAGTAATTTTCGTAAAGTGAAATTTGCATTTTTTATCCTACCGTGACATAGAGTGTTTGACTTCAACAAACTACCTTGGACGAGTCCCCCGTAGATTATAAGCAAATTACTGTTTAAACAAGGTCACCAGGAATCCAAAATCGATCTTTCACGCTTGACTGTAATGTAGTGCCATGGTACCACTTCAATGACTGACCCTGGCTTACTTCAGTCATCTTCATGACAATGACGGGATGACCAAGGCCATTCTGGTCTAATTAATTTCCCATTGGCGTAGCTCGTCTACTGTCCAAGATGTTTGTGTAAATTAACTCAGTCAAAATAAGTAAAGTTGCTTTTATGATATTATAAAACTGCAAAATCGTTTTTGTGAGTTCTAGCATGAGTTGTTCCTGTGCTGTGTAATTTTAATAGCTTCAATGCAGAAACTCAAGTCTGAATTTCTGACAGGGACTCATCAATACACTTTTTGCCAACCAGCAATTGGACTATGCTGTGCTGTTCACGAAACAATAATGCTCCAAGAGTACGTCAAAATTCAATCATCAAGCAGCAATTATAGAGCTTGTGGAGGTTCCTTCTGATCTGGTGTTTTTTAATCTCTTTGTACAAACTTTTTTGTAACTGACACAGTCACTGAACTGCATCCACAAACAATTAAGACAATCCCCATTCAAAGTGGGTTTTTCATGACCTCAAATACATTCAGGTTTTGTGAACAGTCAAAACGTCTCGAACTTTAAAAGTATACACCTGCGATTTCATCCCCCTTTGAGATTGGTCGTCATAAGTCACGAAAAAGTGACAGTAATGTAACAAGCATCGTTCATGTTTCAGCTGCCTCTTGAGTGCCGTACGCTTCAGTAAGCCAAGGCCAGTCATTGAAGTAGTAGTAGAAAGCGCGCCCTCAACGTATAGAGCTTAAAAATATTTGATGACGATTTTTCAGAACTTATCGTGTTTTAAACAGGAGTGTCGTCAATGCAGTTAGTTATGCACTTCAGAACCACGCTGTCAGTATTTTATCAGAAGTAATAATAAAGAGAGCGTCCTCAACTTTAGAATTTAAATGTTTTGATGACTTTTTTAGAACATGTCATTTTTTTTGTTTAAAAAGGAATGTATGGAAACCGTCATTGCAGCACGCTTCAAACTCAAATTGCAGTATTTGGAGCTGTAGTAGAGAGCACGCCCTCAACGTATACAGCTTGAAATATTTTGCTAATGATCGTTCCACTGATATTTAAAAAGGAATTCCCTGTCAACGTGGATTGTAGCATGCTTCTTCAATCAAGGGGCAGCAATTGATTTAGAAATAGGGAGCGCACCCTCAACGTCAAAATAAGTCCATTTTGCCGTAATTTTTCTATATAAACGGGTTTCCGTTTATATAGAAAAGTTACGGCAAAATGGACTTATTTTTAATGTTGACGGATCCTATAATGGCAACAGCAGCATAGGTCATGTTGTTGTAATCTGTAGTATCCGCAATGTAGCACAAAACGATGTTCATATACATGCATTTGCTTTACCAGCGCGAAGGACCCATAAAGGGGAAAACAAAGCAGAGGTGTATGCGATGGTTTTTTTATGGTCGGAAGCATATACATTGCAATTTGTATCTAATCTTAATGCATAGATTTTTGAGTTTTAATCATGATAATATCCATAACATGGTTGCAATATTGAGGAAAACATTTATATATAATTTGATAATAAATTCGGCATCTTAAAATACACACAGTACATGTGCGTTAGTTTAGAAATTACACAGCTCGATGCTAATAGCAGAGCGTTATTATAATACCATAAATAAATTCGAGTACAAAGTAATAGTATATATTAAGTTTCATACAACTAGCAATCATTACACTACTTTTATCCTGAGGTTAAAACTGGTATGATCACTGCTAGATGCCTAGATGCATGAAACTCAAGTTACAGATAATATATATATATATATATATATATATATATATATATATATATATATATATATATATATATATATATATATATATATATATATATATAATCATATTAATCAGACTTCGTGATCGCAATCCTTGTATTTCATAATGTTGAAGTAGAGGCTCTTCAAATTCTAAACATAACAACACAAGTTCCATGTGAACAGTTTGCAAGACAAGTTCAAGTCGTAGCTTGAGCCTCTACGTCTTTTATATTTTAGCAGCCAAGAATCCCAGTGACCAAAGTTTTCCTCTGTCATTGGGAGTACGCCCTCACCATAACGTCTAATAAGGGCGTCTTCGACCCAGACGTTATACTGCTTAAGTTTCATTTGACGCTGTGATTGATATATATCCTAATTTAGATGTTACAGGTGTTGCCATCGACAATTATCTTCCTCGGGGAATCGCCATGCGAGAGGATATCGGGATACAGAAACAGCGTAGAGACTCCAAGTCTTCAAAGATAACACCGTTTATTTCTTATAAATGGATGCTACATATTGCCAGATAGTTCCTTCTCTCAAGATGTTGTCCCTTCGTCTGAGCTGGTGTTCGTAAAGACACCTTGTATATACAATGCAATGCGTACAATCTTTATTTACATACAAATGAAATGCAAAGTCTCTCCCTGACGTATTTGGTGCCAAGGTACCTACATGTATCAATCGCCAAGACCATAAACACCAGAACAATATGTACTTGTTAGATTTCTCACATAAGGTATAATCATCGCACATAATTAACGAAGTCTGAACCTGTCTGAACCTGATAATTAACCTTTATGCAGAATTGACGTCAGAGTCAATGAACTCTGTAACACAGGTATAGTATGCTTTCGGTAGATAGTCAATTATAGTGTTGGTACTTTCAATGATATGGCTGACATGGAACGAATGTGAACTCGACCTGAGAGCAGGTTATGAATTTTGCGTGAAGTGGACCACTCGATGCTAATGTATGGAATAAATATTGCCTCCTTACGTGTACAAATATTCCTTGAACTCGGCGATACCGGAGCACCGTGGTGAGCCATGAATGACCTCTATTGCTGTCTGGGTCACTTGGGCTCTCCGCTCGAACACAGGCACAGTTACTCCACCTTATATTACCGTAACGCGAGCGACTGTGGCTTAAAGCGCATTAATGCAGTGACACGCTAAAGTAAATTCAACGCTGGTGATAAAAATCAGCTAATTAACTGATCTGACAATAGGAAGTAGTTTGTGTCATGGCAACCATTTTGGTCGCTTTCATTGGTCAGATGTAAGTCACATGATAAGGGCTAAGGTCGACCAGCAACGCAGCATAGCAAAGGTCACTGAACTCCATTCATGAAAGGTAAGCAGCTATACGTATATAAACATATCTGCAATAAACTGTTTTATGTCAAACAATGCTCCTAAAGGCAACCTGAAATGTGGGCGTAACAATCATAACCGTTGAGCCGAAAGACTACGGTACAAATCTTTATATAAAATCAGTTTCTGTTCTATGTTTTACATTACTCTGACTTCCGCCATTCAATTGGGACTTTCCTTGATGGCGAACGTTGTATACGCAGGGCGGAAGCATTGATATCTCCGCACATATGTTGGTCATGGATCTCTGTTTCCCTATTTAACCCATAGGCATAGCTCAATATTATATATTTACCACTTAAGTACATTCTTTTTCGCTATGTAGAGTGTTTGCAGTCTCTGTTAGGGGTCATCGTCATGCGCTCAGCAAGTCGAACAACTGTTAGTATGAACCCATCGTGTGTTCGGTTTCAACGTACGTGACAGCGACAAATCCTTAGGTACCTAGAAGGGACATGTTTTTTTCTGAGATCAGTCAATGACTGTTTAATCGTTCAGCCACACGTCATGCAACATTACTAAGATTTCAGAGGTGCATACAGCGGCTTGCACCAAGCCTGTAGGGGCAGGAATGTAAGGTCGTGAACTTAATATTTATTGTTGTAACAAATGAGGTTACTGGTTCATGGGACGGCGTACGGACTATTGCAGTAAATTATGAATATCCAGCGCGTGTCACAGTAAGAATAGCTGGTCCATGTCTTATTCAGAATTTCGATTTTGTGGTACACATACAGAAATTCTACATGTGACTTTTCGCGATACAGCTATCAAATGACATGCCAAAATCAAAAGCCTTTTACATATCTTTACAACGTTGTATAGACTTGAGTGACAAAGACGTTGTAGAGAAAAGCAACAAAATGGAATGTTAAAACCCGCCCCAAACAGTTTGCACTGTATATAGCACAATCTTAATTTCACAATAGCATAGACCCATCTGTCTCACAGCTGTCCTGTGCAATCTTTGCTGACACAGACCGATTCAGAGGTTTGTGAGAGGGGACGGTATGTTGGTCTGTCATTTAATGATGTGCCGAAAGTATGATGCTATTAGGTCATCGGTTTACCGCAACTCCAAGTTTGCACAAGCCGGTCAAAATCGGCTCGGAGTGCATTATATTACCGACCGGTCGTTGTTTTGATCTCCAATTTGCTAGTAGCTCTCAGATTACTGTGTGTGAAGACAATTTGCACTGAGGCAATGTAAGGTGTAGCTTGATGTGTTGTTGCAAGAGTGAAATTGCTACTCGGAGCGCACAGTGCCTATAGTAAACAGAGAATTTAGAGTCAGGTTATGCCCCGCTGCGATGCTCACCGTTAAAGCCCTTACAAGCCAAGTGGTAAAGGGCTTGCGTTATTGCACGTGTGATCTTGAACACCATATATCTAACGCGGATAAAAGGGGGTCATTTGTGTCTTTGTTCATAAAGTAGCACTGCTTCAGAACGGTCTATCAGTATGTCATCTCGCCAGTATCTTTTGCCCCTAACATTTTGATATTATCTATTAAGCTATCATTCAATCCTGAGAAAATCACTTACGAATATCTGGCATTGTGATGATAAGTTGTTGGTTTTGTTGTTGTGTTTGTTGTTGTTGTTGTTGTTGTTGTTGTTGTTGTTGTTGTCATCGTTGCTACGGGTTAGTTTCCTACGTACGTAGTCATAGTCTTTCTTTAGTATTGTAACTTGCCTATTATTATCACATCTGACAGTGTTTCGTCCAGAAACTGTTTATTCATCTATTATAGCTTGACAAACTGTTGGTTAATGGATAATTAAGTAAGTGAATGAACAAATCAACAAAAAGTAACTAATAAACCAACAGTTAACAATCAATATTTATTTCAAATGTTTGTATAATTCCAGGTTGAAATATCTTATATTGGTTTAATCATGGCTGATAGCGCTAGCAATGAGCATATTATAATTTCTTACGACTGGGATCATCAGAAAGAGGTATTGAGAATTAAACAGGCATTGGAAGAGAAAGGGTATCAAATATGGTTCGATCTGGATAAAATGGCAGGTAAGAACAGCATGTAACTTTCGTAATATAGTATGCACCTCGACATTGAATGACTTAAACTTTTGCTTAAACTCTCTCTAATGAAACATTAAATAGTTCGCTTTCGTAATTGAGAACAAAAGTTGGCGATAACTTGCAAAATTTTGTAACAGAGTAACAAATTACCCAAAGATTACGGACCACTGAAATTCAAAATGGCTGCCATTCTTACGTTAACATAGTTGGAGGGAAGTAAATTTTCGATTTTCAAATATTAAGTCTGTTAACAGATGAGGCCCCCTCTCCCAGCAAGATATATACCAACTACGTATTATAAACGCTTGGCAGTCCGAATATCTGTCCATGAGACGCATTCTACCATAATTTTGAAAGAATTCAGAAAGAGTAAAATAGTTGAGAAAACACTGATGGTTGGAAAATATATATGTTTGCTATAAAACCACAAATGTCATTGTCACTATCACAATAACAATCACAAACTAAAATGATTACGTTTTAACACCTGATCTGTTTAAAGGCATGCTTTGATGCTTGCGCATTGACATTAATAATTATCCCTGTAGATAATGGACCTATGCCTTCAAGACTATTCACCGCTCCGACCTCTGTCCAATCAGCACCGACTTCTTCCTCCCACGTGACTTTACTTTTCTCTGCCTGACGTTCTTCTGCATGTGCTTTCCACGTCCCAAATACCCTGGGTGGTGGTGAATGCATCGCGCACAGTCCCTCCACCAGAGATTGTGTTTTGAGCAGTGATTTGTACTAAATTGAACCGCTGATTTCATGTGTATTCACTTAGTTATTAGTCACTTACCCGATCCGATTCCGGTTTGCCTTAATCTCAAGCAGCTGCAAGTTGTTGGCTTGCGTTAAATAGTAGCGGAATGTAATCAATACTTGCACGTATGTAACTCACATTAAGCCGTTACCTTGTGATTTGATATTGTTCCGTTACGTACAACCCAAAAGTTATGTGTAGAACCGTCGATTTGAGATGCAGTTAATGATTGGATTATGTACTGCAGACTAGAAAATACATACAGAAACCTGATTCTCGCTTGTATTGCAGGAATGATCATAGTTCGATGCTGTTTGACGCAAAAAGATCAGTCGAGTGTCATTTCTCAAATTCTCGCAAAATGATCATACATTATGAATGATTGCCAATACTTTAAACTGCAAGCCGCCAGATGTAATATAAAAAAACACCTACATTTATTTTTACAAGGAGATATATACAAATCTATGGCTGAAGCAGTACAGGGTGCGAGTGTGGTATTACTGTGTGTCACGGAAGCCTACAAGAAGTCAGAGAACGGTATGAGAGAAGCAAAGTTTGCAGCTGACCTGAAAAAAGAAGATAATACCGTTGAAACTAGAAAAGGATGTACAGTTTGGTACGTAAGTAATACGAGGAATACAGAAGGTTCTTCTAGTCAAACAGACAGAATTAATAGTGTTGTGTTTTTTTTCACTATTGATGAGTCATAGGGTAGAGTGATAAGTTATGATTATTGTTCAAGCTTCTACAAATAAGGAGGTAGAGGTCACATTTATTATTATGGCCTAAGATGTACATGATGGCTGTTTTTGCGACGCGTTATTCGTAGGTTTCGCTGAGGTCATAGCAGAGACACCGCTTATAAAAAGTGAGAAAACTGATTTGAGCTATCTGAATCACGAACATTAAATAGCAGTCGGTACAGAAATGGCAAAACCGCGCTGGAAACCACCTGTTTAAATGTAGGTGATCTGAAATCATATCCAATCATTTCGTTTCTTTTTACCTCACAGATGACTGGATTGGGCCGATTACAGCAGGGAAACTGTGGCTGGATTTCTCCGATGAAAGGAATTTCAGAAAGATGATAGATAATCTGGAAAGAGAGTTGACGTTCGCCGGAGTTAAGAAGCGTAATAAGGATGAAACTAGTATGTTCGGGGCTCGTAGGTCAACTGTTTTAGGTTGTTCAAGTTGCCATTATACATGTGCAAAATATGTATATTGTATATCATAATAATGATATCATAATCCATGTTTTGTATAACCTAGTCAAATATGTTGTATGTAAGGAAGTCTAGATCCTCTTCTTACATCAATGAAAATAGACAAATCTCTGACCGAGAAGAATAACGAAGTTAGCAAGAAATGAAAGAGCCGGATTACCAAGGCCAAATTGCCATGCTTTAAGTCTACTATAAAAACTTAATTCCAAATTGAAATGCTTTGTAGGAGAGGCATTAAGGCTTCAATGCCCATCCCTGGTTCTCGCAGTGGCATTTGTTTTACGTTTACTGTTATATGGTTTCACTTTCGTTTTTGTGTTGTACTCTGTTAGCGAAATTTTCTCAGAGTTAAAGCTACTAAAAGCCTGCCCCTTCAATGATGTGAAGGTAAGAATAACTAGAGTATAAAATTTTAACCGTTTTAATTACAACTTGCACTCTCGGGATTAACTTTTGACTTCTCTATTTTATTGTAGGTCTGAGTGGAAAGTTACGTACTGGGTACACAGAAGTCTGGCGCAGAGCCAGGGCAGTTTAATTGGCCGAATGGTCTGGCATGGCATGGAGACGAACTTTTGGTTTGTGACACAGACAACCATCGCATAAAGATCTTCGATAAGAATAATGTAGTTATTTCATACGATTCGATGGTCAGTTTCAGAACCCTTTTAGGCCGGTTACAGTGGCTATTACTCCTGAAGGTCATTTGGTCATAGCCGATGTTGGTAACAGGCAAATTATTATTTGTGACAAAGATCGACAAATAATTCAGATCATTTCTCGAAACGCAGACGAAAGCGTTGACAATATTAATTATATGGCAGGATTTGTATACGGCATTGACTGGAAAAGTGGTAGATTACTCAAATACAGCGTGAAAGAAGGGAAACTTGTTGCACAGGTCAAAGGTCAGCAAGCAGTTCCACACTATGTTGCCCCTACTCCCAGCAACCATCTCCTAGTGTCAGATGAACGCGATCATGTCATACGCGTTTTCGATTCTGATTTAAATTTTCTGAATTCGTATTGCTCTGAAGGTTGTTGGCAAACGGTCAGGTGAAGAACCCGAGGGGCATCGACACCGACTCACGGGAAATATTATATCTGTATAGCATATGATAGGGTTGTAATGCTGGGACCAGACGGGCAGTTTATTCGCAACTTATTCGGAGGTGATGTGACCAGACCACACCAGATAGCGGTCAAAGATGACGTCACAACCCATGGTGACGTCACAAGAATAGCCGTGATGCAGGGTGACAAGATAGTGCGAATACATCAAATCAGAGTATACTCTGTATCAACATAGGGCTCACTATATGTATCTGATATCCCATTCATTGGCAATCACTACAAATTACGTTAGCGGCATGTCTTTACAAAAATGGCACAAAGTTACCTTATTCGATAATGGACCCTCGAGAGTTCTCGAGGGTCAATGGTTCGATCAAGACGTACTGCTCAGATTTTCATGTTGTCCATTGAAATTAAACATTGAATTATACCAGTATCACACTCAAAGGCATATCGCCCAGTGATATGATATAAGTACTAGATCTTCTATATAACAGCAACGCTACCCATCGCTACACTCTGCATTTATAAGCAAACAATTATGTTTGCCAAAAACGTTTCCCAAGTACAGATACAGATGTCCAAAAATTATAGGTCAAAATCAGGGATGATGAGCGAAGAAGTGAATGGTAGTCTGACGTCAAATGCTATAGATTGCTATTTGAAAGCACCCACGCATTGTGAATATTGTTTATCATTTAATATCCATATAATACTTAGATTTAGAGATACAACTGTTACAGTTATCTGATTGTTTAAATTAAAAGAGATAATGCCACATCCTTCACTAATTTTATTAGATATTAAATATTTACTATATTATATAAAAGCAAGCAAATATCAAGCGGAATACGATACTAACCGATGACACAGTTATCGCAACCAGGGATGAAAATGGCAGAATGAAAAATGGGAACACAAAGAATACAAAAATCAGGTTTGTTCAAATGATGATAAATTTACATTCAACCGATTAGTCTATCAACAAATCAATCAATCAGTTTTAATTTATATGGCATCAAGTCCGAAAAAGCGTTTTGTTCTTCATTGCTGTATCCTTAGATTGCACTGTTTGCTTTAGAGCAAATCTTAAAAATCAAAAAAAGAATAGTTTTTTTTTATTTTTCCAGGGTAAAT
This sequence comes from Ptychodera flava, assembly GCF_041260155.1. Classification (NCBI taxonomy): domain Eukaryota; kingdom Metazoa; phylum Hemichordata; class Enteropneusta; family Ptychoderidae; genus Ptychodera; species Ptychodera flava. Next base: position 4,600,354 of record NC_091930.1, read on the forward strand.
CAGATATATCTTTCAATGTCAAGATGCCACTTTGAAGAGAGTTTTGCTGATAAAAATGTCCTAATGTGATGAATAATTTAGGGCAAATTAAACATGTCTAGTTTATTAATCAGTCAAATATTTCACAAATGACCAAAGTCTAAAAGTTTTTTTTTCCCATGCACATTTGTTCATATTACGGTCGAATTGAAAATGCAATTATTTGGCTAATATTGCTTGGACTATTTTCGCTGCCAAAACCCTTTAGAGCCTTCTGTGACACCTTTCACAAAATAAATCCAAGTTAGAAATGGCCAGATATGAGTATCAGAGCTAAGACTCAAAACTTGAACGTCGATTAATATTCATAACTTGACTTTACCTCATCGCTATTACAAAGGTTGGATTTTACTTTAGATTTGTAATTCCCCATACCTTTAAGCTTGCATTATTTTCTCAATAAACTTGAAATCATTCTTTACTTAAAAAAAATAACTGTTTATACCTAGCCTGAGTTACGAGTCATAAGGTATAAAGCATGTCAGCAAAAGAATGATGGTCAATTTATCACTACTGATAATGAGTAAAGATGCAGTTAGAAATCCGAACCGCCCTATTTATTCACCTTTTCACTATCCAGCATTAATATTTTCAATCTCCTTCTTTCAATGTGACCTGATAATAATGCAAGTACCCAGATTACCTTAGTAAGGAATGGCCAGCGGTACCACTGCACTGCAAGCCACGCATGCCATAAATATACCCTCAGTGACACACGCGTGTTTTCACGAGGTACAGTATTGTGGGCTTTTTCCAAACGACAATATTAGATTTTAGTAACCGACTGCTTGTACGCTGAGAAGTGTGTATATCTTAAATTATAAATTACTGCAGACTAGTATGCATGTCTGGTATCCGTGTAGTTAATGAGGTGAATGGGAATAAGTATCGGCCATTGCGTTTCCACTGTCGCTCGAAAATACAAAAAATATTTGCTTCTTGGGGACTTCCTAAAGACCCTTGTCTGGCCGACCGAACATACATGGTGGTGCATACATACATGGGAGGGCGCTGTGTTCTGCAATCTACGGAAGCAGATTTTCGTAACGCTCCGAATTATCGTTTTTTTCCTACCCAACCAGGGTGAGTTTGCGCCAAATCTTTATTCATCCGTTACTATAACGCTCCAAGAGCAACCGTTTGGTAACACAGAGATCGTTTTGATCATATTGGAAGCAGAAATCGTTATTTTTGTACCAGTCAACTCAACATGGCCATGGAGAGTCGAGACAAAGCCTTGTACGCACAGGTGGTTGCCAATACACAGAATACCAAAGGCAAAGAAGACAAATGCCAAGTCCTGCCGATCTTTCTCAAACAATCAGACGTTGTACCAAGAGAAAGTGATCACTGGCTACAAGGGGAAGAGGTCCTAGCAGCCATCGCCGAAGTTGTCACGATTGACAGCCTTGGAGGTTTGCAACGTATACGGGGCCTATGGCGGATATATCTGAATGACGAAGCCGATAGAACAATATTGCTTCAACACGGGCTAGCACTTCGGGGTAAGTCTGTTACGCTATGGGGAAGAAACCCATTTCGTAAGGAATGCATATAGACTGGTTAAGATTGACCATCAAAGATTTGCCTTTATCGCTTGATGATAGCGCGATCACTGCCACTCTTACCAACATGGGTCTCAAGTTAAAAACAGACATAACTCGTCTGAAGTGGGGGTTCGGTGGCAAACTGACTAACATCTTGAATGGAGATCGCTCTGTTTTTGTGAGAAGCCGAAATCACCATATCAACTTTCGTCCAAATCGGAACTTTCTCGGCTAAGATTGTATGTAGACAACCCACGGCGAGCTATCAACAACGCTGTGGTAAATGTCTTTGTGAAGGACATACCAGCTCTACTTGCACAAAACCAGCGAAGTGCAGAAAATGTTCGCGAGATGGTCACCTTGCAAGAGACTGCCAAGCGAACAGGAAAGTCGCAGCCGATGATCTTTTGACCAGGCAACCTCAAAAACAGGTAGATGACGGGCCGGCAGAGGCAGAGAAAGAGGCAGAGAAAGAGAAAACTACAAAAACTGTAACTCAGAAATCATCCGATAGAAAGGCACAAAGTTCCATACTTGCTTTTCTACGGGAAAGCAAAGAAAATCAGTCGGAAATAGCTACATCACTGGAAAATCAACAAAACGATCAAGGCGAGACAGATATCGATGACGGAGACGCAACAGACGTCAGCGGGGAAGATGAGCGATACAACACGTCAAGAGAAGAAGTCTCAGAATTGTCGGCAGAATCGCCGCGGTTAATCACATCAACAGCGGTGAAGACAACAGACAAGAAGAAGAAACGGAAAAGACGACGAAAGTTACGATACTAATGAATAACTGTTTTAACTTTATTACCCTGAACGTCAGGGGTTTCAACGAAAAAAGTAAGCGACAGCATATTATTCGTTGGCTGAAATTCCAGAAGGCAGATATTGTGGTTCTGCAAGAAGTTCACGGATTGAAAAAAGACACTGAAAAGTGGGAAAAAGAATGGGGCGGTAAAATCTTCTTTTCCGAAGGGGACAATTACAGCAGAGGCACAGCAATATTGATCCATCGTAATTTACATTTAGACATTGACACCGTGTTGAACGACAGCAGTGGCCGCATTATCATAATAAACGGCAATCGCAAGGGTTTCAAAATGTCAATCTGTGGTCTTTATGCCCCTAATGACATGAAACAAAGAAGAGAATTCTTTGTCAAGCTCAATGATTACGTCAACGATAACTGTTTGTATGAGAACATAATTTTGGCAGGTGATTTCAACTGTGCGTTGGACAAATCCATGGATAGAGAATCAACGACACGCCATTCAAATGACAGCTCTACAGTTATTCTACGGAAATTTATTCAACGATTTCAAATGTGCGACGTTTGGAGAAAGTCACACCCGGCAAAACGCCAATTCACGTGGCGCAGACTCGCACCATCGCCAGTTCACAGCCGCCTGGACTACGTTTTCCTTTCAAAACACCTTATCCATCAAGTCATAAAGAGTGACATCAGACCTGCCGTCCAGACAGACCATATGGCTGTGTTCATGAAAATTCGGTCAAGTACTGATAAGCGGGGGCTGGAACGTGGAAATTTAACAATAAACTGTTAGAAAATGATGAATTCGTGGCAAAGGTAAGAGAAATCATACAGAACTGCAGGGGTAAGAACTTTAGCAGCAACCAAATAAAGTGGGACTATTTAAAGGGTGAGGTGAAAGAATATGCTGTTGAATTTACAAAGAACGCGACAAAGAGATGCAACAAAGAAGTACCAAACCTTGAAAAGCAGCTAGAAGAATATGAAAAATTAATGATAAACAACCCATCGGATGAAAACATACAGAGATACAGTGAAACAAAGCAACGGCTGGAGAAATTATATACACTACTATCGGAAGGCGCACAAATAAGATCACGAGCAGCGTGGATAGAAAAGGGAGAAAGAAGTACGAAATACTTTTTAAGCTTGGAGAAACGCAATGCCGCGAAGAAAGAAATCAGAGAATTGGTAACAAGAGAGGGAAAAAGAGTGTCAGATACAGAAGGAATTCTTCGTGAACAACGGGACTTTTACAGGGAACTCTACCAACAAAAGCAAAATGAACTGACACTAGATACGTTTCTGGCGGACACGATAATATCACAACTATCAGATTCACAACAAGAACTGTGCGAGGGACTTCTTACGGAACATGAATGTTTCAATGCCCTAAAAAGTATGCCAGGGAACAAGTCTCCAGGTTGCGATGGACTTACAGTCGAATTTTATCGTTTCTTTTGGAAAGACATAAAATCTTTTGTTATTTCGTCATTGAATGAAGCCTTTACTACTGGGGAGCTTTCAACCCTACAAAAGCGTGGTATGATATCACTTTTGTTTAAAAAAGGTGACGAAAGTGATTTAAATAATTGGAGGCCTGTGTCTTTGTTGAATCATGATTATAAGATTGCCACGAAAGTATTGTCAAATAGGCTGAAACGGGTTTTACCCTTTCTTATTGGTCGAGACCAAACGGGTTACATGAAAGGTCGTTTCATTGGCGAAAATATTCGTCTTATCTCCGATGTCTTACACTTTACGAAAAAGAAAAATACAGACGGTGCTATTTTGTTCATTGATTATGAAAAAGCCTTCGATAGTGTGAATTGGAATTTTATGTTCGATGTTCTGAAGCGCTTTAATTTTGGTGCTAATTTTCTTCAGTGGGTTAAAGTATTGTATAACAATATTTCGAGCTGCATTAGTTATAAGGGATGGTGTTCTGATTATTTTTCACTTCAGAGGGGAGTTCGACAGGGATGTTCCCTGTCAGCTCTATTATTTCTACTTGTCATTGAAATTCTTGCATGTAAGGTGAGACAACACAAACATATTTCTGGCATTTCTGTTACGAATAATAACTCTGCGAAAATTTCATTACTTGCTGATGATACTACTGTCTTTGTTAAAGATAAGAATTCTGTTAAAACTGTTCTACAGATTATGGATAGCTTTTATAAGTGTAGTGGATTAAAAATGAGTAGTAAGAAGTCAAAAGCAATGTGGGTGGGGAAAAGCAGAAACCGTACTGATAAAGTTGACGGCATTGTGTGGACAAATGAGCCAGTGAAAACTCTTGGTGTCTATTTTGGGGATGATGTTGATAAATGCAAAGAATTGAATTGGGCCAATAAGATTGATAAGTTGGAAAAAATTTTAAATGTTTGGAGAAGAAGAAATTTAACATTCTATGGGAGAACAGTTATTGTAAAAGTCTTTGGCATCTCACAGATCATGTTTTTAGCTTCTGTAATCGGGATACCCAATGATATAAAGTCTGTAGTTGAAAAACTTGTCGATGATTTTGTCAAGAAAAAACGCCCAATTAAGCAGGCAGTGCTTGAAAGAGATTATTACAAGGGCGGTGTTAAGTGTCTTAACATCGACAAACAGATTCGTGCCATCAATGCAATTTGGGTGAAAAGGCTGGTTTCGGGTAAAGACAGCACTTGGGCTGCCATACCATGGCATTACTTCAAAATCGATGAGTCATGTGATCTACTTCAACAAAATCTGTGTTGGAATTCATTGCCAAAACAAGTTGTTTCATTACTTCTGTTTTTACGTCAATATTTTGAATGCTTGGTACACAGCAAGCGACAACACTAATTTAAACAGACATGTAACACAAAAATGGTGTAAGAAATATCACATTTTTTACAAGTCGCCGATTGGCGATAATTCACAATACGGGCTTTGGACAGAAGGGCAATTTATTCCACTGGAAAAACTTACTTGTAAGATCATTTACTGTACCCTCTTACAAAATCAACGTTTAGAATGCTGATAACGCTAATAAGCTTGATAAATGGTATACTTCACTTGGTGCAAACCATTTAAAATCCAAAGTCTACAATCAGGCAATCTGGGAAAATATTTACTCGTGCACAAAAGAAACAAAATTGAGAGAATTTCAGTGGAAATTGCTGCACCGGTTATTACCATGTAATAAATATTTGTTTTATTGGAAGAAAATTGATTCCATGAACTGTCACTTTGTCAGGTACCAGAATCTTTAGAACACAAATACCTGGATTGTCAGATTGCTAAAAATCTCTGGAGGAGAATTACAGGGACTATTTGTAATTATTTGAATAGAAATGTAACTTTATCCAATACTGACATTATTTTTAATTGTAACACAAAAAAATTTGTTGGCAAAAAGTTTGATGGCGAAGTCATCAAAGTGTTGATTTTGCTTGGAAAATGGTCAATTCATAAATTTTGGCTCGGTGACAAGAGTGTACCCTTAAATGTACTGTTCCGACACGAGTGTGTTATGAGATGTAAAGTGGAGAAAGTTTCACGAAGAGATGAATTCGTAGAAGCTTTTGAAAAAATAATAGATTTTATTTAATTTATTTGTATTTCTTGCAAGTATAGGAGTTGTTGTATAACATGACCGATGTGAAACTTCCTGACAATTTTAAATAAAAGATAAAAAAAAACAAAAAAACATACATGGTGGTGCTTCCACTACACAGAAAAAACAGCTCATTGGTGTTAAATGCAGGTAACTTGCCAAGGTGTCACAAATGAAACTTTCTAGTAGTGTAATCATGCTTTTTGTAGTTTAGACATTGTTTATTTAGCAACAGGACTTTTCCAAATCGTGTACCTGGCTGGTAAAAGTAGCCGTTCTAACCATTTTTATGACTCAAAAGCCTATATACTGGTAAGGTGTCAATGATTGATCTCATGTCAAGACATTGAACTGATCTAATATTTTTGGAAAAAACATAGAAAATTGTAGAATACTCAAAATTGCTATCCCTGTTCGCTGAAATAATTAAAAGCTAGTTCTTAAAAATGTCACTTTTTTACTACTTGGATATGTAGGGCCTTATGTTGGGCCCACTATCTCTAAAAGTACATAAAATTTGAAGGGAGTTTAAATATGAAAGATTTTTTTCCAAATATTTTAAATGTTATTAGACCAAATCAAAGAAATTACACGCGCAGCTTTTACTTTTGCCAACATCGAGGACTTGACGTGATTGTTTCCAACAGGTCATCAAAGAGACTGGCCAGAGTCGCCTAGCTTTTTTCTGTAGCAGTTACAGGCTTGCCAACCCTGCAGTTTAAATGCCATCATTTCTTCAATTTTTCGTGTTAGCATGCCCACAGACTTGGAGCAACAAACATAAGGTAGTATTGACCGTTTTTTCGTAAATTTTCCAAAACAAGACATCGTTGAGAGTGATTCAAAAGAATGTTTTTTTCAACTCTAAAAGAGATGTCATTCTTGTAGTCATATAAAGCATCGAAATTGTTAAAGACAGTGTACCGCAATCTGACTCTCTGTTCAGATATATTATCATTGCATTGCTTCCTTTGATTTGCTTATATAATAAAAATATAATATACTTAAAAGGACTTATGAAGAAATGGTCTATTACTCTGTTCTGTGTTGCATGACGTCAAATGAATTAAGATACTGTATTGTAAGACAAAGACGTTGAGCTATGAAACACAAAGCGTTATTTAATTGCTAGTGTCACCAATCAAGGGATCGGCGCTAACATGTACAGTTCGTTTATATTCTGTAAAAGAACTCACGATTCAGATCCATTGCATAATGCGCCCACTCTTTGGTTCGAACACTGGAGGCGCTATCAGTCTGAATGTCTAAGCGCTGAACATGCACTGACGATACATGCAAATCTCCAAAAAACATTTATCTGTTAGTAAATGACCATGTGTTTGAAACGGATAATCTGTATAATAAGGACAGCAGCTTGCCTAGGTATATTGTGATACACACGAATGAAAACTGTTTTGAATCAGAAGGACATATCGTTCCTTCACATACTGTCAACCAAGCTTCTCACGGTCATCGATCCTTCACGACAAGTCGAGACGGAGAACAACGTTATTTATGCCGGATTCTGAACGAAACAGTGCTTCCAAATGTAAACAACTTCAGAAACAACTTCTGGTCATCATTTTTCTTCGTGCTCCCATTCTAATATTTGACCCTCTCTCTCTCTCTCTCTCTCTCTCTCTCTCTCTCTCTCTCTCTCTCTCTCTCTATCTATCTATCTATCTATCTATCTATCTATCTCTCTATCTATCTATCTATCTATCTATCTCTCTCTCTCTATCTATCTATCTATCTATCTATCTATCTATCTATCTATCTATCTATCTATCTATCTATCTATCTATTTATAAGTTCAGAAGTTATAGCAGTATCAAAGAGTTGATGACAACTGCTACATTGCTGCTTACTTAATTCGTCAACAGCACCACACGTGATTGATGTGCCCATACAAGAGACACTTGCACTCATAGTTGAAAGAGCGGGAACACTGAATGTTTTGCTAGCATTTTATTTGTGTAGAATCAGATGTGAACATCAGTAATGGTATATAAAAAGCAAAAATAACAACATGCACACGGAAAGATTAAAAAATACACGACATGTAAGTAAAGAAATAGTAAGTCATTCAGATAGGTAGAAAACATTTTACTTCGCAAACATAATTGTGCATAACATGTTTACTATAAAAAAAATAAAAATAAACGGGAGTCAGCGAGGACTCTATCTTGTGCCGCGCAACAACTGGCGTTTTTAACAGACAAAACACACAGACAATGTAGCAAATGTCATAAAATCTTTTTTTATTGAAAAGGAGTTCTTGCGTTACCAGGACTGACTTTTTTGAACGTATTGACTTCATCGTGGAAATTTAGACAAATATATCCACGTCTTGAACAAAAAAGAAAAAGAAAAAAGTTATACATTAATATTATCAATGTTTTATCCAACTCAGAAATGAAGCGATGGTTATCCTTCTTTGGGAACAACAACTGGCACTGAACACAGAAAGGTCTATGGTAAAACACTACAGATAGTCGCTAGTGTGTGTGGGCGGGGGGGGGGGGTTAGAAGAGTCAGTCATATTAGATGACAGTGTTCTCGCTAAAAATTCATCTGGACGTTTATAATAGACATCCGGTGATGACAGCGACATCGAATATTATGCATAAGGTGAATAATACAGACAAAACGATGGCAGCAATCTATACTGAGCTGCTTGAGTTGCTGCGGTGTTGTTAGGTTGATCCTGTCCTAGCCCTGCGTACGATGCTGTGTGTTCCAGGCGTTATACGGACCCTGGGAGGCCGTGTAAGACCGGGAACACACAGCGTTGTACTCAGGGCTATTGCTGCCCCTGTTTTTGCTTGAGCTACATGCTCAATTGACCAAGGAAGTTTGTGTAGATGGAGACGCAGGAAACGTGATACCGCGTCGTTCAAGCTCTTTTTGTACATTATTTAACGGATTTTTCCTTATATTCTCAACTCATCATAGAGAACTTTGTGTCACATTAAGAATACAAATTCAATCATTTTTTTTTATTTGTGGGATTGATTGAATAGGCGGTGTGCCTTTGATGACGTTTAGTTCGGGTGTTATGTTTTAAAAAAATCAGTGGCTGCGTTTATTTTGTTGGGAGCCAAACTGACTCGGTTTTTGTAGTAAAATTTCAACCACTTTCAAAAATACTTCCTTCAGAAAATACTAGCAAATATTGGTGGCTTTTTAGAGAAAATTGTGATTCGAATCTGTGAAAAGTCAAAACGATCAGAGTGACAACCATTACGTAAATGCAACAACTTGTACTTTATGTTGTTTAATGTGTTTATCAAAATACAAAACACTGACGAAAGATAATATATATATTATATATATATATATATATATATATATATATATATATATATATATATATATATATATATATATATATAACTAAGTGGCCTTAAGATACTAGTACTGAGTTTAATGTTCAATAGCAACATACTTTTTTCACCTAGTGTTAATGTGTCGCTATCTAAAACCAGTTACATTGGCAATAGTAAAACATATTACCTTCGATATACAATTATCCATATATTTCAAAGAGAGCCCAAGTTATTCATCTCTACAAAGGGGTAGGGGTATGTTTCCTACAGATGAGAAAAATTATCATACTAGACAACATTTGTAACTTTAACACTTTATTGGTATTGTTCAAAAATCCCCCGTTGTATGCATGTTTAATTATTGTTTCGAAATCTTGTTGCCATGTAAATTCTTTAGCTTTGCCGACATAAGAATTTGCGATATCATGTCGACAAATCAGTTTTAGCCAGGACTGGAGTTCAGTGTTAAGCAACGTCATTGAGTTCTGCACAAAAAAAGGTTGCGTTGATGAGTTCAACTGCGCATTTCGTTATGATTCAGGGAATAGAACAACAACAACAACAACAACAAAAACAAAAACATTGCAAAATTTAGATCTAACAGAGCTTTAATCCGCTGATCTTCGAAGAGAAAGGCATTCATTTTGGTAAATCATGAGACCATTTTTAAGCAGTGCTGCCTTATGGAGAAAAAGCCAACTGATCCCATTTCATCCCCTTAGATATATGGTATTCATAATAGCAAGTGCAATAATGCTAACCCTTAAACATTCGGCATGCACAGTTTTGAACTAGAGAAACAAATTACCTAATATTTGCCGTCATTTGACGTTATAAATGACCGCCATCCTCATGTTTAATCCATGGGCAAAATAGAATTTTAGATTTTATAAAAGCGCTAAAACGGTAAAAGTTTTGATTACTCCTAGAGCTTAAACTGAACCCCCTACAAGCGATAAACAAGAAAGTATTGTAAAAGATTGGGAGTCAGAATATATGTAACCGAGGTGCATAAAAGCCGATACTACGTCTGTTCATTGGTTAATAAAGACCAAAAAACAAAACAAAACAAATAACCAAAGTTTTTTTTTTCGGTTTTAGATGTAACACAATTTGGACTGTTATTTGATTTCATAGAAAGAAATTTGGAGTTTTGAAGTAAGAATAGTTCATCTTTTTTAACATATAACACACCTTGAAAGGGAAAATGCTACAAGTTTGTGTACGGTGGCCCAAAACTACCTGTTCTCCGCATGCAAAGTCTGCGTCGCATTCAATTTTTTTCTCTCACATATGTCTCCGCATTCAAAGTCTGCGTCGCATTCAATTTTTTTTCTCTCACATAAGCTTATGTCTCTGCATTCAAAGTCTGCGTCGCAATCAAATGTTTTTCTCTCACATATGTCTCCGCATTCAAAGTCTGCGTCGCAATCAAATGTTTTTCTCTCACATATGTCTCCGCATTCAAAGTCTGCGTCGCAATCAAATGTTTTTCTCTCACATATGTCTCCGCATTCAAAGTCTGCGTCGCAATCAAATGTTTTTCTCTCACATATGTCTCCGCATTCAAAGTCTGCGTCGCAATCAAATGTTTTTCTCTCACATATGTCTCCGCATTCAAAGTCTGCGTCGCAATCAAATGTTTTTCTCTCACATATGTCTCCGCATTCAAAGTCTGCGTCGCAATCAAATGTTTTTCTCTCACATATGTCTCCGCATTCAAAGTCTGCGTCGCAATCAAATGTTTCTCTCATATATGTCTCCGCATTCAAAGTCTGCGTCGCATTCAATTGTTTTTCTCTCACATATGTCTCCGCATTCAAAGTCTGCGTCGCATTCAATTGTTTCTCTCCTAGATGGGCGTCGCAGTCAGTGATTTTGTCAGCAATACATGAGGGCGCTGGCAAGTTTTTGTGAGCGTGACCCTCGCTCCATGACCCATGATTGCATCCGGAAAAAGTATCACTCTTTCAGTGTTCGGATCGCGAAAAGCTCATTGATTTCGAAGGTAAGTGACAAAGTTATTCATTGTATTGTAAGCTTATGGGGTTAATGATCTAGCCACCGTCTAGCCCTGGATGTATTGGCAGTTGTGGGACGGGCTGCCGTTTTACATTCGGACGCTCATGTGGGACCCATTATGATGCGCCCATATGGTGAGCAGCGTACCCCCTTGGCTAGATCATTAACCCCATAAGCTTACAATACAATAAATTACTTAGTCACTTACCTTCAAAAATGAGCTTTTCGCGATCACGAACACTAAAAGAGTGATACTTTTTCCGGGTGCAATCATGGGTCATGGAGCGAGGGTCACGCTCACCAAAACTTGCCAACGCCTTCATGTGTTGGTGACAAAATCATTGACTGCGACGACCATCCACAGGCGGCCCAATCACTATTAATAAAGCTTATTATTGAGTTTTTCTCAGTTTTCTCTGTCACTATCAGTCCCTCTCCTTTACTTCATGCTCTGACTGATCGTAGTAAATAAAATAAATGACTATATAGCCTAACCTAGCCTCTTGACTCTTTATTTATTTTACACCCCATTACAAGGATGTTTATCTCTCATATACACATCTTGTAATTAATTAGTCACACAACTAATTATGCAAATCCGTGGACTTATCAAGGGTTGGTCAACATTGGAAAGATAGAGATGTAAATGAAAAAGGAGTTTTAGTAACCTTTCCTATCTTTCGCGATGTTGACTAACCTATAAAATCCCTGATAAGTCCACGGATTAGCATAATTAGTCATTTTGACTAATTAATTACAAGATGTGTGTATATGAGAGATGAACGTCCTTGTAATGGGGTGTAAAATAATAAAGAGTCAAGAGGCTAGGTTAGGCTATAAAGTAATTTCTTTTTGTTTCCTACGATCAGTCAGAGCGTGAAGAAAGGGAGAAGAACTGATAGAGAAAACTGAGAAAAACTCAATAATAAGCTTATTAATAGTGTTGGGCCGCCTGTGGCCCATCTGGGAGAGGAACAATTAACTGCGACGCAGACTTTGAATGCGGAGACAAATGTGAGAGAAAAACAATTGAATGCGCCGCAGACTTTGAATGCGGAGACATATGTGAGAGAAAAACATTTGATTGCGACGCAGACTTTGAATGCGGAGACATATGTGAGAGAAAAACATTTGATTGCGACGCAGACTTTGAATGCGGAGACATAAGCTTATGTGAGAGAAAAACATTTGATTGCGACGCAGACTTTGAATGCGGAGACATATGTGAGAGAAAAACATTTGATTGCGACGCAGACTTTGAATGCGGAGACATATGTGAGAGAAAAACATTTGATTGCGACGCAGACTTTGAATGCGGAGACATATGTGAGAGAAAAACATTTGATTGCGACGCAGACTTTGAATGTGGAGACATATGTGAGAGAAAAACATTTGATTGCGACGCAGACTTTGAATGCGGAGACATATGTGAGAGAAAAACATTTGATTGCGACGCAGACTTTGAATGCGGAGACATATGTGAGAGAAAAACATTTGATTGCGACGCAGACTTTGAATGCGGAGACATATGTGAGAGAAAAACATTTGATTGCGACGCAGACTTTGAATGCGGAGACATATGTGAGAGAAAAACATTTGATTGCGACGCAGACTTTGAATGCGGAGACATAAACTTATGTGAGAGAAAAACATTTGATTGCGACGCAGACTTTGAATGTGGAGACATATGTGAGAGAAAAACATTTGATTGCGACGCAGACTTTGAATGCGGAGACATATGTGAGAGAAAAACATTGATGCGACGCAGACTTTGAATGCGGAGACATATGTGAGCGAAAAACACATTGATTGCGACGCAGACTTTGAATGCGGAGACATATGTGAGAGAAAAACAATTGAATGCGACGCAGACTTTGAATGCGGAGAACAGGTAGTTTTGGGCCACCGTACAAGTTTGTGTATTTGGGATCGCGATTTTGAAGTGAGGAGTTTTAAAATTCTAAACGTAGCAACATACGTTCGACGTGAGCAGTTTGGAGTCATGCCATGACCATTACGGCTTCCTTAATTTGGCAGCAATGGATCTCTGTGACTAAATTTTCCTCTGTCATTGACATATTAAAAAAGGAATACGCCCTCATCTGAACGTCTGATAAGGGCTTCTTCCACCATTACCATATACAGACAGGTAGCCGGTAGATGCAGGTACGTTCAAAGCAAGGGCTGAAATGGGAACTCGACCTGAGAGCAGGTATGGATTTGGCGTAAAGTGGACCACTCGATGCTAATGTATGAATAAATATTGCCTCCTTACATTCCTTGAACTCGGCGACACGCGAGCACCGTGGCGGGTTATAAATGGCCTCTATTGCTATCTAGGTCACTGGGGCTTTCCGCCCAAACAAGGCGTTGCTTCACTCTACAATAAATTACTATGGTGTCCAATCCATGCCAAAATTACTACTTTGATTTTACAACACAACATGCCTTTCCGAATTCTATTTTACAATTCAACATGCTATTTCACAACACAACATGCCATTCCGAATTCTACTTTACAATTCAACATGCTATTTCACAACACAACATGCCATTCCAAATCCTATTTTACAACTCAACATGCTCTTGCCAATTTCATTTGACAACACATCATGCACTTCCAAATCCTATTTTACAACTCAACATGCTCTTGCCAATTTCATTTGACAACACATCATGCACTTCCAAATCCTATTTTACAACTCAACATGCTCTTGCCAATTTCATTTGACAACACATCATGCACTTCCAAATCCTATTTTACAACTCAACATGCTCTTGCCAATTTCATTTGACAACACATCATGCACTTCCAAATCCTATTTACAACTCAACATGCTCTTGCCAATTTCATTTGACAACACATCATGCACTTCCAAATCCTATTTTACAACTCAACATGCTCTTGCCAATTTCATTGACAACACATCATGCACTTCCAAATCCTATTTTACAACTCAACATGCTCTTGCCAATTTCATTTGACAACACATCATGCACTTCCAAATCCTATTTTACAACTCAACATGCTCTTGCCAATTTCATTTGACAACACATCATGCACTTCCAAATCCTACAGTGGAATTTGATCGAGTGTCCGTTTTGCCTTGCAGAGCTCGACAAACATGTTGCTAATCATTAGAAAAGTAAACATTTGCAACAAATTGAGTCTTTGATGTTAGATTATACAGCGCGCGCGGCGAACGTTTCCCACACACTGTCTAGTCTACACTCATTACAGTCGTTTCAGCATGCCACTCATGCACAACAAGCTTGACACCGCACTATAGCTATAGTACATCATCAAAGTTTTCTTTCAGCTGTTTGTGTACTTTGATTTGGTACAACAGACAAAATTCACTGGCATATTTTTCGAGTGTCGGATCTATATCTCGAGGAAAGTCCTCAACATCAACCGGACTGACCCTGGGCGTTTTATTATAGTAGAACATTGTATTTCTTCACTGGGTAAAGAATATTTTGAAGGCTGCAGAGAGATATCACCGTCCCCTCAATGCTAACCCGTTGCCGTGTATGATGTTGCCCGGGAAATTAAGTGCCAAAATATTGTAAATTATTTCAGAAACACTGGGTGTGTTATTCAATGGCACAAAATGTACCGTGTTGATTGAATTGCACTTGCATGTGCAAAATCTTCAAGTCTATTTTGTAGCTCAGAGAAGTGTCAATTGAGAAAGTTTCATTTAGCTGAGATAAAAGATAAAGCGGGATTAAAGTTTCATGCAGGAGAGTTTAGCATTTTCTGGTTGACAATATTCAGTGTTGTATGGTGTCAAACTTGTTGATAGAGTAGACTGCACTGGCAATGCTACAGACTGCATGCTGAAGGAACTGTTGTCGTGATTGCTGACATCGAGAGAAGAAGAAAAGTTTTTTTAAAAAGAATTTACTTGTTTCTTCATAAAGTTCCCAATTTAAAAGTAAACACCTAAAAGAAAACTGGTGATGTGCATGTAGTGCAGTGTTATGTTTGTTGTGAGTGACATGCTGAAACGACTGCAGTGATCGTGACGAGACAGTGTATGGGAAACGTTTGCTGCGCGCTGTAATCTAACACCAACCAAAGACGAAGACTCAATTTGTTGCAAATGTTTACTTTTCTAATGATAAGCAACATGTAGACTCGTCGAGCTCTGCAAGGCAACCGGACACTCAATCAAATTCCACTGTATTTTACAACTCAACATCCCATTCTCAAGCTAGCTCTGCGGAGCAGGGCAGTGTTACTGGCTATCGAACACGATTCAAAATGGCGGACGCGAAATGGTCCCCTCGCACAGAGAGAGAAATGCGAACTTTGCACAAGTCTAAAAACGCAGCTTAGCACATTGTGTATCTAAACAAGATGAGCGTGCTCGAAAACTAGGATCGATCACGATTTTAAATTAAAAATTGGCTGTTTTTGGAAAAAAAACTGCGCGTTAAAATCAGCAGTTTTGTCTATTGTGCACCGTGGGAGGCTTATCGTGTGCGCGGCTCATGTGAAAGACCGGGCAAGATTCACCCTCAATCATAAGTATCCGCTGACCTCCCTCCGAGCTCAGACATTATCTCCGTTCTGTGACGGAGCAGGTCGTACAATTTTCATAGTTCATTGCGCATGCTAAGTAGACATTGCCAATATAATCTACAAGATTTTTCGCTTTACCTTGTAAAAGAACCTTGTTTTACGGGGTACCAGTCAACTCGCACTTTTTCCAACCCGCCCAGAACCAATTCGCCCGATTCCAACTCGCCCGATATTATTTTGCAATTTTATGAGTACCTGGTACGCTAGGTCTGCATGGCAGGGCTGTGTGTTTACCGGCGTTATACGGAGGCCGTATAACGCCGGTAACACACAGCCCTGCCATGCAGAGCTACTGGTACGCTTGCTGCGAATCGGTAGCCTTTGCCACTCGGGTAGCTTGGTCATTGGAGTGGAAGAACATATCAAAGAGTGGCAGGGCTCGTTTCGCAGCAACTGGTACGCATAAAACGTTTTATTTCTAACAACAAATATTTCTAACATAGAGAACCACAGGTGCGGCTTGAAATATGTGCCAACACGGAAACTTTTATTTGCGAATTTCACGTTTTGCAAATCTCTTGAAAGAATAAATTTCGTTCGGCTTCTTTACGTATAGGGATAGTTACTGTGAACTGGCTCACTTCTTTAGGAACAGCAGGACCGTCTTTCACGAGTTACTGGCCTGGCATGACATGAAAATAGCTGGCCTCGGGCCATCGGGTTAGCGTACATGGAATCTACAACACCCTATCTCAAAACAACGGGCGAGTTGGTATCGGGCGAGTTTGAATCGGGCGAGTTGGCTCTGGGCGGGTTGGAAAAAGTGCGAGTTAACTGTAATTCTGTTTTACTTTACCAACCCTTGGAAGCTGAGGAAAAACCCTGTCGCCAAATAGAAAACTTTCCCCTGAAAGGAATTTATTTAATTTCCTACAACCAAATACCTAATCAGTGATATTTTAAAAAGTTGTACGTTACGGTAAAAAAGCAGAGAGGAAATTCTTCCGTACTGATTTCCTGCATTATTATTATTATTATTATTATTATTATTATTATTATATTATTATTATTTTGTGGTTTCCAAAGCTTACATAAAACGAAAAAGACTAACATTTTGACAGGACAGGAAACGCCAGCTGAAAGCCATATGAAAGGTGTTGCTAAACACATATTTTCCGCTGCAAAAAGTTTTAATATTTTATTAAAGCTCGGCAGACAGACACTTTATGAAGTTCACAAGCTTAATTTTCAATTTTGATAAGGGGGTCAAAATTATCTCAATGGCAATTAAGCAAATATTTACAACGAAAACATCACGAGATTTCTAAAAGTTAACAGTATTTGCGAATAGAGGTCACTTTCGCAATTTCCAAAGTTATTTTGTGAACACTTGTCAAGGAAGTGTTCGAAGATTAAAGAAAACTCCTCCACGGCTTTCATTTCATTCTCTCCATTGTACAACATACATTGTGATGCAAATAGATACCAACTTTTCGATGCTGCTCGTCGAATTATGAGATAAAAAAGTTGACACAAGAATACCTTGAAAAGATTACAGTAGCGTGTAGTTGTGACACGAAAATAGTTTGCAGCAATCTGTACTATCTGACCGCACCAGCTATGCGTGTAACAAAATTATTTAATTATCTCAGAACTGAGTAACCTGCACTATAGCGTTAAACTCCTATTTTGTTAAGAAACGACGAAATCATCTCAATTCCAAGCATTCTTCAATATGCTCACGGCTATCTATTGTCTTCAGTTTCACTTTGCTGCAATCTGCATAGCTGTGATATCGCAGCGGTACTTGTGGCGTGTATCGAACGCGCTCGGGTCATTGAGGTCATCGCCACTGTGGCGATGACCTCAATGACCCGAGCGCGTTCGATACACGCCATACCGCTGCGATATCACAGCTATACAATCTGCAATATCCGACAATCTATGACTCGGCTCCGAGTAACCTTCACTAACGTTAAAACTCCGTCTAGGCTAAAAAAATTACCAATCCGTCTCAGTCTGCAGAATCCTCCAATACACTCAGGACCACACATAAGAAAAGTCAATCACTTTGCAGCTATCTGCAAAGGTACAAAAATTATTAGTCTCAGCTCGGAGCAAACTGCACTGACGTTAAACTCCGTCAAGGATGAGAAATTACTGATCTATCTCAGGCCGTAGCATTCTCCAATACACTTAGGACTCTGGGATCAAAGTCCACAGATATGAAAAGTCAATCACTTTGCAGCCATCTGCAATATCTGACAAGCTTTGTATAGTACAAAATAAAATAATGTCTCAGCTCAGAGCAAACTGCACCAAGTTAAAACTCCGACAATGAAAACAAATTTCAAATCGCAGTCTGTTGCATCTACAATAAACTCAAAACTGTATCTACAGTCCATACATACGAAAAGTCAATAGTTTGAAGCCATCTGCAATGTCTGACACGCTATGTATAGTACAGAAATTATAAAATGTCTCAGCTCGGAGCAAACCGCACCAAGGTAACAATCCCGACCATGTAAAGAAATTTCAAATCTATGTCAGTCCGTTGCATCAACAATAAACTCAGAACTCTATCAGTGACGTCTGGCGGTTCGCCTGCAATGAGTCGAGAGCCTGTGGGCAAAACCACTGGTTGCAACGCAGTTACTCCACCGAAAACAATCGGTTTTTTTTCACCCAAAATTGTGATCGATCTCCTATTTTGAGCACGCTCAACTTGTCTAGATGCACGATGAGCTAAGCTGTGCTTTTGAACTTACACAAAGCCCACTTTCATCTCTCTATGCGATGGGACCATATCCGTATCAGATGCGCCATATAGTAAATCTCGGTCTTTCACGATAAGCCTCCCACGGTGCACAATAGACAAAACTGCTGATTTTAACGCACAGTTTCTTTTCCAAAAACAGCCAATTTTTAATTTAAAATCGTGATCGATCCTAGTTTTCGAGCACGCTCATCTTGTTTAGATACACAATGTGCTAAGCTGCGTTTTTAGACTTGTGCAAAGTTCGCATTTCTCTCTCTGTGCGAGGGGACCATTTCGCGTCCGCCATTTTGAATCTTGTTCGATAGCCAGTAACACTGCCCTGCTCCGCAGAGCTAGCTTGAGAATGGATGTTGAATTGTGAAATAGGATTTGGAAGTGCATGATGTGTTGTCAAATGAAATCGGCAAGAGCATGTTGAGTTGTAAATAGGATTTGGAAGTGCATGATGTGTTGTCAAATGAAATTGGCAAGAGCATGTTGAGTTGTAAAATAGGATTTGGAAGTGCATGATGTGTTGTCAAATGAAATTGGCAAGAGCATGTTGAGTTGTAAAATAGGATTTGGAAGTGCATGATGTGTTGTCAAATGAAATTGGCAAGAGCATGTTGAGTTGTAAAATAGGATTTGGAAGTGCATGATGTGTTGTCAAATGAAATTGGCAAGAGCATGTTGAGTTGTAAAATAGGATTTGGAAGTGCATGATGTGTTGTCAAATGAAATTGGCAAGAGCATGTTGAGTTGTAAAATAGGATTTGGAAGTGCATGATGTGTTGTCAAATGAAATTGGGAAGAGCATGTTGAGTTGTAAAATAGGATTTGAATGGCATGTTGTGTTGTGAAATAGCATGTTGAATTGTAAAATAGAATTCGGAATGGCATGTTGTGTTGTGAAATAGCATGTTGAATTGTAAAATAGAATTCGGAATGGCATGTTGTGTTGTAAAATCAAAGTAGTAATTTTGGCATGGATTGGACACCATAAAATTACCATGACGCGAGCAACTGTGACTTTATCCACGTTAATGCAGTGACACGCTACGCTAAAGTGAATTCAATGAAGACGATAAAAGTCAGCCATTAAACTAATTACAACATAGTCAATACTTGTGCCATGGTTACCATGTTGCTTACTTTCATTGGTCAGATATAAGTCACGTGATAAGGGCTAAGGTCGACTAGCAACGCAGGACAGCAAAGGCCACTGAACTCCGTTCATGAAAGGTAAGTAACTATACGTATATAAATTTGTCTGCCATAAACGGTTTTGATGCCGAACAATGCTCCTAAAAGGCAAACCGAAAATGCGGGCGTAATAATCATAACCGTTGTGCTGAAATACTCAATTACAAATCTTTTATCAAAAGTCAATTTCTGTTCCATGTTTTATGTATACCCTACTCTGATTTCCGACATTCAACTGGGACTTTCCCGATGGCGAACATTGTATACGCAGGGCGGAAACATTGATATTTCCGCACGTAAGTAGGACAGGGACCTCTGTTTCCCTATTTAAGCCATAGGCATAGCTGAATATTATATATTCATCTCCTAAGCACATTCTTTTTCGCTATGGACGGTGTTTGGTAGCCTCTGTTTGGGATCAACACCATACGCTGCAGCTAGTCGAACGACTATTTGTATGAACTTACCGTGTATTTGGTTTCAACGTTTGTACGTGACAACGAGAAATCCCTAGGCAGCTAGACGGCGTATGTTATTTTAGGCTGAACTCAGCCATCGATTGTTTAATCGTTCAGCCACATGTCCTGCGATATTACTAAGATTCCATTGGTGCATACAGCGACTTGCACGCACCATGCCTGTAAGGGCAAGACTGTAAGGTCATGAACTTATTGTAAAAAATGAGGTCACTGTTTCTATGGGACGGTGTACGGGCTATTGCAGCAGATTGTGAATATCCAGCGCGTGCCACAGTAAGAATAGCTGGTCCGTGTCTCTTCAAGAATTGTGATTTTTTTTTTGTTCAGAGAAATTCTACACCCGACTTTTCGTGACTTGTGAAAATTCCAGACCCCTTTAGTTTTACATATGTGTTACAACGTAGAGTATAGAGCTGAATGACAGAGACAGCTTGAATGTAGAAACGATGTAACAAAGATGAACATTTAACACCACCAAGCAGTTTGCACTGCATTCAATATTATATTAGGTTTACACCAGACCCATCAGTCACACACAGCTGCCCTGTGCAATCTTTGCTGACACTGACCGATCCAGAATAATATGACATTAGAATGCATGTTGGTCTGTCCTTTTATGACGTTCCGAAAGTACTATGCTTGTGTCATAGATTTGCCACAACTCCAAGTTTGCACAAACCGGTCAAAATCGGATCGCAAGGGTTAGAGTGCATTATATTACTGACAAGTCGTTGTTTTGATCTTCAATTAGCGAGTAGCTCTCAGGTTACTGTGAGTTGAAGATGATATGCACTGAGGCAATGTAAGGTGTGCGGTCTTGTTGCAAGAGTCAATTCGGAGGCACCATGGGGCAGTGTGGTGCAAACAACGTGTGGTGCAAATTTGATGTGTATTTTTCTCTTTACTGATCTGATATGACCTTCACCTACTTTAACAATTTGATGTCGATTTGTTGCAGTTCTAGACCCCCCCCCCCCGCCACCAACGTCCCTGACGGCTTCATTTTATTATCGTCGCGAAATATCCGGGTTTTAACGTGGCGATTGAGTCATTTGTTGCATGGAGCTACCTCTGTTGTTGCGTCACGTCACGGTGAAAACATATGACCGAAGTTTGGATTTTTCGACTGCTATACTGTACAATATATTCAACATTTCGATGTAGATGAATGTTCAGTCACGGTTCTAATGTACGTCACACAATTTCTGTATCGTTTGCTGTCTTGTAGCGTCTGATCTAAATCCACCCCTATGTTAGAACCCACTGAGAAGGAACTCGGCATGGCGTCTCAAACGAAACTTTTTAGTAGTGTAACAGCTTTTTGTAGTTTAGAACATAGACAGTAGAGGGGGACTTCCCCCTCTACTGTCTATGTTTAGAACTACTATTATATAGGCAACATGATGTCTGACCAGTACATAGGCCTAGGGGTAATTACAAATGCTCAGAACAGCCATTTTATCCAATCACATACGCGCTTCGTGAAGGTGTCAAAACATTGGGTGATCTAACATTTGTAGATAAACATCGAGAACAATAGTATTATGCATGTGTTATAATCCCAAGCAGGCCAGTTTCTGTGTGGGGAAAAGTTGGAATGGGCATGAAATGACATGACATACGGGTTGTTTTCTCATAAAAGGAGTCATTGTCTTTCTTCGGCATTGTAACTTTCCCTTTGTTTATTCGTCTGGTAAATGAATAATTTAGTAAGTGAATGAAAAAATCAACAAAAAGTAAATCATAAACCAACAGTTAACAATCAACACTAATTTTAAATGTTTGTATAATTCCAGGTGGAAATAGTTTAAGATTGGTTTAAAAAGTCTATCTAAGTTTAATCATGGACGATAGCCCTCATAACCAGCATATTATGATTTCTTACAACTGGGATCATCAGAAAGAGGTATTGCGAATTAAACATGCATTGGAAGAGAAAGGATATCAAATATGGTTCGATCTGGATAAAATGGCAGGTAAGAACATCATGTCACTTTCCTTAAGGTATAGTATGCGCCTCGAAAGACTTAAACTTTTACTTTCGCTAAAATCATACGTATCAGGCATACGGTAGGTCACAAAGCCTGTGAATGACTACCAATACTGCAAGCCGACTGATGTAATGGAAAAAAAAATACCTTTATTTATTTTTGCAAGGAGATATATACAAATCTATGGCTGAAGCAGTGCAGGGTGCGAGTGTGGTCTTACTATGTGTCACGGAAGCCTACAAGAAGTCAGAGAATGGTATGAGAGAAGCAAAGTTTGCAGCTGACCTGAAAAAGAAGATAATACCGTTGAAATTAGAAAAGGGTGTACAATTTGGTACGTAAGTAATACGAGGAATACAGAGGGTTCTTCCGATCAAATAGACAGAATTAATAATGTTGTTTGTTCACGTCATTGGGTAAAGTGATGTACCGTGTAACAATTATCATTTACTTTTTATTAAGCAAAAGTTTGACAGCTTATTGTATTTAAATTATTTATTCCAATATATTTAACAAGAAAAAAGTGTTAACATTAGATGTTTAACAATATACTACTTCTCTGGAGTCAATTTTGAATTGCGTGTATCAGTATAGGCTGTGCAAAAACTAGGGGTAGGGGTACATCGTTCTTTCCTTGATGAAGTAAACTTGGTTCAAATGCCATATACCTTACACTTTTAGAAAGCTTAGATACAGGTCTTTCTAAAGTGCATAAGGCTTTAGTAAAAAATATGACCTCATAGTTTTGGATAACTTTAAATCGATTTTTTCTGGTAATTCAGCATTTCTAACAGGAAGAAAATATGATAGCTATGGTTTCCTTCTAATGAAGCAAATCACATAGGTTTATGGATGTAATTTTCTAATTGCAATGTGCTGAAAAAGAAAATAAATGTCAAAATTGGGCATTTACCATGCAGTATTATCTGTAGTCACTAAACTTGCAAGTTTTTCTATACTGCCATATCGTAAATGAGCATCTTTATTGGTATGCAATGAACTAATGCATAGCTTTAAAAAGAAGACGTTGAAACGCGCCCAAATAGTCATATGTCATTTTTCTTGAATAAATAGACTGTTGATGACTGTCTATGTTTTTAAATTTACTTTTTAAATATTTTCCTATAAAATAATTTTGATAAGACATAATTGAAAATGTTCTGTTCCTCCGTGTCTCACTCATACAGCAAGCATGACTATCAATCCATTAGGCCCTGGGCTAGAGGGGCGTCTACGTGCAGCCCCCCCCCCCTACAGGATAACAAACGTGTATTTACAGAAGCCTTGGGATCCCTAGAATATGAAATAGGATTTTTATAAAAAATAAAGGGACTCAATAGCTGTGACGGTCATGTGTTTTTAAGGGTAATGCAAAATCAAGATTTGCGACCAACATGCATTTTTGTCAAACCTGTCTTCTTGTAAGTCATCTGCTGAAATTACGTTTTACTTCAGCCTAGCTTATGGGCTGTCATTGAAAAGCTATTTTATTTTGCTTTAAATGACATCTTGTAATATGCAATATCGTCTACAGTTTTCATTAAATAGGACCAAACCTTACCCCATAACCCAAAGTTTTATGTCGTGTATTACTGTCAAACCTACAATTTAGTTTTGATTTATTTTATAGAAAAGACGAATTATGTATGAAACCTATTTTAACCTATTGTATTTGTTAGAAAGACATTTCCACACTATGAAATATACCATAAACAAGGTATTTATTGTGATTTAATCGCTGTTAGCATCATGTTCTGAACGGATAGCGTGATAAATGTTGCTGAAACCCGTGAAATTTTATTCAACAAGTTTCCACGAAAGTTATCTGCCAACCTGTATTATATACGTAACCCAGATTGTAGGGTATCATTCCAATTAGTTTGTATCACTCTTTATTTTAGAATATCATAAAGTGCATCATCATCTTGAGGTGTAATGAAATAGCGAAAAACCTACCCTAGCCCTTACTTTTATTTGCAAAACTACATCTGTTTGAAAACTTACTATAGATGAAGTTTGCGAATTCGGGATATGGGGTAAGTTTTGGTCCTATTTAATGAAAAATATAGACGATATTGCATATACAATATGTGATTCTAAAGCGAAATAAATTATTTCGTAATGATAGCGCATAAGCTAGGTTATGGAAAAAAAAATCCGCAGATGACTTACAAGACGACACATTTAACATATATATATATATATATATATATATATATATATATATATATATATATATATATATATATATATATATATATATATATATATATATATATATATATATGTGTGTGTGTAACCGGGTAATTAAACTGACTTTAAATGTAGCCAGTCAATTAAACCCGACCCAAGTTCATATTACACAATCAACAAACCAGGAAAGAATGATTATCGTACAATTTGCGTCGCCGTTTATATTAAGGTTTATTTCACTACACTAAAATCTCTACTACTAATGATAATAATAATAAAAGAATAAAAACACTGGTCTACAATGATCAAAACCTATAGCAGTATTACTGGAAAATAATTTCCAGGCGCAAAATCTCAAGTTCATCCACCATGATAAAGTTCCAGGTAATTCTAAAATGGCTGTTGTCTAGGGTTTATTCACTTAGCTAGTGTTCATATGGCTGCACAATGGTTTCTCCTCGAGTTGTAGGTCAATGTCCGTCCTGTTGCTATGACGATGACAGTCTATCCAATAGGAAACTACGTTACACACACAGAGTCCTTCCAGATGATCCTCCCTGGGGATTTTGTATTCCAACCCTGGTAGCAATGAGTTGATGATTGACACGAACACTTCCAGGCACTCCTTGCTGGCTCCTCAATCAGGCCACAATAGGAACACACGCAGTGTATCAGTAATTCATTAACTGGATCTCCTCTGTAAGCACAGTCATGTAAAAGACCAATGCAATTATGTAAGCATTTCCTTCTGTTTACACAATCTCATTCAGGATGAGACTAAGTCAACATGATAGCAAATACACTGTTCAAAAATTCCATGAAACAAAGAACTAAGAATCACAGAAAATTTCCTTCAAAATCAGAAACCCAAATTTCAACATGTTAAATAAAACTTCACTACTTTCTAAATCACTACTGGAATAACACTAACTACAGAATAGCAACTTAGAAACTTTTCCACATTAATTGGGAAAACACATGGTCCTTCCACGTTTCACTTCAGGGGTGTGTGTCTCATAGTCTGAGACATTTAAAAGTTCATTGTTTTCAATACCAAAGCGTTCAAATACACATACCTGTAAGCACAGTCATGTAAAAGACCAACCACATTGTCTTGGAAATTTTTCTTGGTAGGAAAATGGATAATAATTCCTACATGTACGTCCCACACAAAGTACTGTCTTCAAGCAGTGAATATCAGTAGAGCATTGCAATGCATTGTGGGTGAAGACGCTATCAATGAAATTCCACACATGTGTCATCACACTCAAACAACACGCAGTAGACCTAATCACATGACTTACAATCGTAACCGGGGTTACACATTCCCCTCAGATGCTTACACACTCCGGGTGTAAGTTATTTTTGTAATTGATATAATGAGACTCAATGTTCAAACATTAAAAACTTAAAAAGGCAAAGGTCATTGTCAATGCAACCCACTGTTATTGTTTTTAACAGTCAGTCACTCTAATCATAATTCACGTCTTTGCAAACAAGAAACATATCAGTACCTGGTATAGGTTTTACAGGAGTGGTAAGACTTAACAGGCTTAGCAATTTACAATTTGCTTGTACCCCAATTCGGTCATAGGTCAATTTATCAGCAGGCTGTCCAGCATTCTTTCCTTTTGGTCATCCTTCTTTGGATAGTTGTGGCATAATTTCCACTTCACTCTGACGTGTTTCTCTTTCATCAGGCACATCTTTGTATCAGTAGAGTCGGCTGCTGTTTCTATGGTGCTGATATCGTTGTCGTCAGTTACTATGGGTGATGCTTTGGGGATTGGCTGGTTGGCAAACAATTCCTCCATATCTGAATCAGTGTCTGTCTCCTCTTTCTTATCAGTCTGTTGTCTGGCGGACTGTCTGGTAACTGGTCTTCTTTCTTCAATTTCAACCTCTTCTGGTTCTAAGGCGGACAAATAGCCAATAGGAAGTAGCATGTTCCTATGTAGTGTCCGTTCTACCCCATCTCCAGTTTCTGGTTTTACCACATACACTGGCAAGTTGTCATCCAATCTCTTCTCAACAACATGCACATCAGGTTTCCAGCGATCGGCCAGTTTGTGTTTGCCTATCAACCCAGCATTGCGTATTAATACTCTGTCTCCCACAAGCAGATCACTGCAATGCACTTTGCTGTCATTGCCTCTCTTGTTGGCGAGTGCTTTCTTCTTTGCTTCATTCTCAGCTAATTCATAGGCTCCTTTCAGTCTGCTTTTCAGGTCCTCGACGTACTGCAGGTAATCATGTTTGGTGTATTCATCTGGGCTAACACCAAAACAGAGATCAATGGGTAGTCTGGCTTCTCTTCCAAACATGAGGTAATACGGTGAGAACTGAGTGGCATCATTCTTGGTACAGTTGTAAGCATGCACCAGGAAACTGATATGTTGACTCCAGTGCTGCTTTTCCTTGGTGTTTAATGTTCCTAGCATGTTCAGCAATGTACGGTTAAATCTCTCTGGCTGCGGATCCCCTTTGGGGTGATATGGGGTTGTTCGGGACTTGCATATACCGGCCACTTTCAGTAGTTCTCTGATGATTCTGTTCTCAAAGCTGCGCCCTTGTTCACTATGGATACGGGCTGGTAGTCCATAATGCACAAAGAACTTCTCCCACAGAACTTTCGCCTCCGTCTTTGCTTCTTGATCTTTAGTCGGGTACGCCTGAGCATATCTAGTATAATGATCAGTTACCACTAGTACATTCTGTGTGTTACTTCTGTCCTGTTCTATGGTCAGAAAGTCAATGCAAACTAATTCCATTGGGCAGCTGGAGAAGATGTTAGTCATTGGAGCAGTGCGGCGTGGCAGCTGTTTTCTCTGTACACATCTACTACAAGTCTGGCACTTTCTTTCTACATCTGCTCTCATTCTTGGCCAGTAAAATCTTGCTCTGAGGAGATCGAAAGTTCGGTCGACTCCCATATGGCCTATGTCATCATGCAAGGCTTCCATGGCTTGTGCCCGATACTTGGTCGGTAATACCGGCTGGTTAGTCTCCTTTCCATGGTTATTTCTAGTTTTGCGGAACAATACTCTATCCCACAGAAACAGCCTGTTTCTTTGCCTGAGCAATAACTTGACTTCATCAGGAAGTGATCTCAAGTCTACCTTCTTCTTTCCGTCTTCAATGTAGTCTCTCACCTCACTCAACACTTCATCATTTTTGCAAGGCAAACCAATCCTTCTGTCTCGCTACCACGGAGACAGGGGTTCCAGGGGGATTTTCACCATAGTATTGTAGCTGGTAATACGGTTTCGGCAATGCAGCTGCTGAGATGGCCACTGTTTCAGCAAGTGAGGGTGATTCAATCTTACTGTGGTGCTGGTTATCGTTAACTTCGGTAGTGGTACAAGTGCAGGACAGAACACTATGCGACATACATTGGCTGTAGTGGGTCTTGTGATACCATGGCTCATGGTAATGGCACCTATCACTTCTCTGGTCATAATTTCATCTGATTGTTTATCCACTCCTAGGACACGTTCTCTCAGCCGTCTTATCTTTTCTTCCATATCTAGTGATTCTTGGTCATCTGGCATGTCAGCATTGGGACGGCGAGACAGCGCATCAGCGTCGATGTTTGCTCTGCCACTTCTATACTGTAGTGTGAAATCATACGCCGCCAGGGCAGCTAACCACCTGTGTCCTGCAGCATCTAACTTTGCTGTGGTAAGGACGTAAGTCAGCGGATTGTTGTCAGTAACAACTTTGAACTTCGTCCCATACAGATAGTCGTGAAACTTGCTTGTGACACACCACTTCAAGGCGAGGAACTCTAACTTATGCACTGGATATCTCTTTTCACTTTTTGTCAGTCCTCGACTGGCAAAAGCAATGGGTTTAAGCAGGCTATCATGTTCTTGGTATAGTACTCCACCCAGGCCATCCAGACTGGCATCCGTATGCAGTATAAATGGTCAGGATAGGTCTGCAAATGCTAACACTGGAGCATTTGTCAGTAGTTCGATGATCTTGTCCATGGCCTTTTGACACTCTAGGGTCCACCTGTCGCAAAATAGTTCTGTAGCACTTCTGAACGGTACGCCATCATTGTCCTTGTACTTCCCTAGCCTCCTTCTCAATTTCGGAGGGATATATCCAGCAGTCAGGTCGTTCATTGGCTTGACAATTTGGGCATAATTCTCAACAAAGCGTCAATAGTATCCTGTAAATCCGAGAAATGTCTTTAGCTCTTTAATATTCTTTGGGGTGGGCCAATTCTTCAATGCTTCTATCTTGCTGGGGTCAGGGCTCACGCCATTCTCATCAACTTTATGTCCAACGTAGGTGACTGTCCTCCGGAAAAGCTGACATTTCTCGGGTGATAATTTCAAACCATACTCAGCTAATCGGTCCAGCGCTTTCATTAGCCTGTCTTCTGCTTCGTCAACAGATCTGCCAAATATGATCAAATCATCTAAGTATATCAATAGTTCAATCAGGTGCATATCACTCATACATTTCTCCATCAGTCTCTGAAAAGTGGCTGGTGCTCCGGTGATTCCCTGGGGCATCCGTTCAAACTGGTAGAAACCAAGGGGACATATAAAAGCTGTCTTCTCCTTGTCTTCCTCCGCCATGGGAATCTGATAATAACCTGATTTCAAGTCCAGCACATGAAACCATGTACACCCGTTTAGGCAATCGAGTGCTTCCTGTATCTTAGGTACCGTATACTGATCGGGTATTGTCCTCGTGTTTAGAGTCCGATAGTCCACGCACATACGTATCGCCCCCGATTTTTTTTCTCACAAGCACAATAGGCGAAGCATATGGGCTCTTCGACTCCTTTATTATACCGGCATCTAACAATTCCTGGATGTGGCGCTTCGTATTGTAGAAGTCCGCTGGTGCAATTCTCCGTGACCTCTCTCGAAAAGGGGTCGGGTCACTCAGAGGAATGCGATGTTCAATGGCCAATGTGTGTCCTACATCCCAATCGTGTTGCAAAACACATGCCGTCGTTGCTTTAGCTTCTCATTGATTCTGACCTTGTCCTCATAACTAAGCGGGGAGTCACCAAAGTCAACAATGAAGTCCGCTTCATCGTCCTTCTTGTTACCACTGTCCTGTGCTGCCACTTTCGTTTGGTAACTGCCACACTCAGTATTCCCCTCAGAGCCCTTTTGTTCTGGTTCGGGTATAAGTTCATTGGGTTGTATGGGCCGCACCCATTCTGGTAAGACTAAGTCCACAACGACACGTCTTGGCATGATGGTTATGTTATGTCTTGTATCGTTATGTACAATGACTTTCACTCGTTGGGTACTCCCTGGCAGGAGGGTGGTGACACTGCTCTTTATTATCAATCCTCCTGGGGTGTGGTGCTGGGATGGGGTTTCCACCAATATGGTAGTTTTGGGCAATCCAATTATTCCTCTTCCTATACATGTCAATGGCATTGTCTTTCCACTCGGTATAGTAATGGGTCTCCTCCCTGCTAGCCTAACAGGGTTGATCCGTCCATCATGGCCACACTTGTCGAAGGCATCTATCCTCTTGTACGCTTCAGTGAAGAGGGCTGCCATCGGTAATTTCTTCAAGTAATGCTTTCCCGCTATTTCTTTACATCTCTGGGCCATATTACAAAATATACTAGTGTTGGTACCGCAAATCACTGGTACGTATCCACTTTGGTCACGGTCTTGAGTAACTAATGCAAGTGTTTCACAAGTCTCCTCCACTCCAGCTACATCCATCGGGAACCGAATGGATACTGTAATGTACCCATAGTACGGAACCACTTGATCACCTGCACCACGGACTATCAAGTCTTCAATTGGCTTGAGGCAGCAGTGAGACAGGTGTCTGTCATAAAACGAGTGCGAAATGAGGGTGACTTGGGAACCACTGTCAAGTAAACACTGGTAACTGATTCCATCAACGAACACTTCTGTAGTCATACTATCACCTACCAGCCCTTCAGGTAGTGGTTTACTGGCTACGGAATGTTCGTTAACTTGTGCGATGTCGTCAATTTTGTCTTTCCTTTCTTCGTGGGTATTACTGGCACTACACTCTTCTTGGACATCCACTGGCCCCTCTACTGTGGGTGTCCCCGGAAGTTTCCCTTCAAATCGAAAAAAGCTTGTGCGAATTTCTGCTTGACCAGCTGTAAGTCTGGGCTATCCTTTCTGAGACATTTCTTCTCCGTATGTCCGTCCAAACCACAATTAAAGCAAAAGTTCAAATTTTTGAACATATCAAATCCCACTGGGTTAGAACTCACTGACTTCGTTGCTGATGTCGATGTTTCTGGTGTTGGGGTGGAGGCTGTTTCGATATTGGGACTGATTCTGATCTCTCCTCCTGCGATTTTGTTGACGGGCTCATTGCTGACTAGTTGGCGTTAACCAGTTGTTACTTGAGGCTGGCTGTGTGGGTGGCTGGTTGTCATTTCCCTTCATCATCTGATCCATTACCTGCTGAACTACTTGCTGTATATCCGACTTCTCCATTGATTGCTTTACCACTGGTGCCGATGTTGTGGTTGCTTCAAAACTATCACAGATAGCGGTGTAATTTGTACTGGCACTCGGTGGTGGGCCCTCATGGGCTCTTTTCTTAGCTTTCTCTTCTTGACGTGCTTCCTCCTTCCTTACCATCTGCATTAACTCGACGTAACCTGGCGGGTGGTTGAGCCTTGTGTCGAGTTGCAAAGATGACAAATGGCTTTCATTGTACAACACTCCATCGGTGAACTGTTTCAGGCGAAGGTAATCGGCCTCATACTCTTTGACACTGCCTTGTCGTATTGCTCGTCGCAAAAGAGTCTGTAACTCCTGCAAATACTGAGAATGTGACCACTCTGATTTCTGATAACATGACTGAAATGCCTTCAAAGACTCAGCAGGGGTAAGTCTTGTGCCATATGAACCCTCAAGGGCATCAAGGTAATCACGTACTGTCAAATTGGGTGCTGGGGTCAATGACCTAATAGTGTTCATAGCAGGTCCAATTAGCTTTCAGCAATACGCTTCTTCTTTTCTGCATCTGATACATTCCATTCTTTGATCATTTGCTCTGCTTGATCTGCCCAACTTCATAGTCGTCTTCATTTACTGGTACTGGCAGCCTACCGGAGAAAACTCTCAGTTTACGATACCACCCAGACTCATTAGTCCTTGGTTGCAGGTTAGTCACAAGTTTCTCCATCATATCCATCCAAACAGCATCAGGACCAGCTTGGCGTTGCGGTGGTGATCTGCTTGGGGGTCTTTCTCTCGGCTGGTAAGGCGTACTATTCCTGGGAGGGGTAGGCAGTGGAAAGAAATCTGCTGGTTCTCTGTCCTTTACGTCATCGTAGCCGTCCAATCCAGCCAATTGTGCTGGGGTCAACGGTGGTGGAGTCTTGATTGCCGTCCGCCAATCACCCAAATCCTTAATAGGTTACGGTGCCTCCTCATCCAGCGGTAAGATGCTCCATCGCTGCTGGCCATATGCAGGGAAGCCTCCTCTCTGACTTTGACCGAATGGGGGAACCTTACCGTTTTAAAAAAGCGAGGCAACAGGAGTAAACATCCCAACACCAGTGTCGGCTCCACTCTTTTCATATGCCAAGAATCAGCCCACTCCCTCTTTGTGACTGAGTGGCAAATCACACCTATTCCCCCATCACATCTTAATATTTCTGTTAAGTCGGCACTTTACATTATCTGGTAATAAACTGCAATAAATCACTCACATCATTAATAGTTGCATGGGAAACCCAGAAAACTAATCCATGTCTAAGATCAATACCATTCTTATCATATACTTCAACTGCTTTTCTCTCAAGCTCATCCATTTTTTGTCAACAACAAAACAAAACAAACAATGCAATGCAATACTGATATCAACGGGGTTGGTCTTTTGTAATCTATACTCTTAACTGTTAAAACACTACTGCAACATTAACTGTACGATAAATAACTCATTCAATCCAATATCCCTCCCGGACGAGCTCCCAATTTTGTAACCGGGTAATTAAACTGACAATTAAATTTAGCCAGTCAATTAAACCCGACCCAAGTTCATATTACACAATCAACAAACCAGGAAAGAATGATTATCGTACAATTTGCGTTGCAGTTTATATTAAGGTTTATTTCACTACAACTAAAATCTCTACTACTAATGATAATAATAATAAAAGAATAAAAACACTGGTCTACAATGATTAAAACCTATAGCAGTATTACTGGAAAATAATTTCCAGGCGCAAAATCTAAAGTTCATCCACCATGATAAAGTTCCAGGTAATTCTAAAATGGCTGTTGTCTAGGGTTTATTCACTTAGCTATTGTTCATATGGCTGCACAATGGTTTCTCTTGAGTTGTAGGTCAATGTCCGTCCTGTTGCTATGACGATGACAGTCTATCCAATAGGAAACTACGTTACACACACAGAGTCCTTCCAGATGATCCTCCCTGGGGATTTTGTATTCCAACCCTGGTAGCAATGAGTTGATGATTGACACGAACACTTCCAGGCACTCCTTGCTGGCTCCTCAATCAGGCCACACAATAGGAACACACGCAGTGTATCAGTAATTCATTAACTGGATCTCCTCTGTAAGCACAGTCATGTAAAAGACCAATGGCAATTATGTAAGCGTTTCCTCCTGTTTACACAATCTCATTCAGGATGAGACTAAGTCAACATGATAGCAAATACACTGTTCAAAAATTCCATTGAAACAAAGAACTAAGAATCACAGAAAATTTCCTTCAAAATCAGAAAACCCAAATTTCAACATGTTAAATAAAACTTCACTACTTTCTAAATCACTACTGGAATAACACTAACTACAGAATAGCAACTTAGAAACTTTTCCACATTAATTGGGAAAACACATGGTCCTTCCACGTTTCACTTGAGGGGTGTGTGTCTCATACTCTGAGACATTTAAAAGTTCATTGTTTTCAATACCAAAGCGTTCAAATACACATACCTGTAAGCACAGTCATGTAAAAGACCAACCACGTTGTCTTGGAAAGTTTTCTTGGTAGAAAATGGATAATAATTCTACATGTACGTCCACACAAAAGTACTGTCTTCAAGCAGTGAATATCAGTAGAGCATTGCAATGCATTGTGGGTGAAGACGCTATCAATTAAATTCCACACATGTTCATCACACTCAACAACACACAGTAGACCTAATCACATGACTTACACTCGTAACCGGGTTACACATATATAATACACTACTTCTTCTGTCTGATGATTGCAGGATGCATGAAACTTAAGTAACATATATCATAACTTTGTACTTGAAGTCATTTTATGTTATTATTGATAACGCTCAGCTTTAGCATCGAGCTCGTTTCCCACGAGGACATCCGTATACTTGTGTATATATATATATATATATATATATATATATATATATATATATATATATATATATATATATATATATATATATAATACATTATATATATATATATATATATATATATATATATATATATATATATATATATATATATATATATATATAATAGTGTGTGTGTGTTACGAAGTTTTAGAGGTATCAATGAGTTGATGACAACTGTTGTATGTGACTTAATTTATCCGTCAACGGCACAACACATACTTGGAGTGCCAATATAAAAGACACTCGCACTCATAGTTGAAAGAACGGACACACTGCATCCATTATAAGCATTTTATTTGTGTAGAATTAGACGTGACAACATTAGTACTGATATACAAAAGCAAAGATAGCAACATGCACAAGGAAAGATTAACAAATACAAGACGTGGAAGGAAAGGAAAGGTAAGTCATTCAGATAGGTAGAACATATTTTACTTTGCACATTTAAATCGTGAATGTGCATAAAATGTTTACAACAAAAAAGAAAAAAAAAAGAAAAACAGAGTCGGCGTGGACTCTCTCTTGTGCCGCGCAACAAAAAAAACCCTTGCCATTGGCGTTTGCTACAGACAAAACACACGGGAGACAATGTAGCAAATGTCATGAAATCTTACTATTGAAAAGGCTTTCTGGCGTTACAAGGACTGACCTTTTTAATAAATTGATTTCATCATGAATTAGTTAGACAAATATATCCATGTCTTGAACAACAAAGCTGAAAAATTAAATATAAAAAATTATCAATATTTTATCCTACTCAGAAACTGAAACGAGGGTTATCGTTCGCCCGGTTAAAGTGATGAATTCGTTTCTTCGCTTCGATAAAGTTTGTATGTGCGATGTGTGATAGTGAGCATGCGTGCGTGAGTGCTTCACAAACTCTACAACGTGTGGAGCGGTCTTAGTCAGAAAAATGTAACAACTTAGCCGGCTATTGAACCACTCTTTTTTGAGAGTGGGGATTTAGCTGAGCGGTTCTCTCTGTGGCCTCTCCGCTAGGCGACTGATGCCGTATGTTGTGGGTTCGAACCCGATTGAAAACTAGCCGTATTTTCTACCCTGGGTTGGTAACTCTGCTGGTGGATAGAATTGTCCCCGAGGTTATCGTTCGCCCAGTTAAAGCGATGAATTCGTTTCTTCGCCTCGATAAAGTTTGTATGTGCGATGTGTGATAGTTAGCATGCGTGCGTGAGTGCTTCACGAACTCTACAACGTGTGGAGCGGTCTCAGTCAGAAAAATGTAACAACTTAGCCGGCTATTGAACCACTCTTTTTTGAGAGTGGAGATTTAGCCAAGCGGTTCTCTCTGTGGCCTCTCCGCTGGGCGACTGATGCCGTATGTTGTTGGTTCAAACCCGATTGAAAATTAGCCGTATTTTTGTCTTCCGGAACAACAACTGGCACTAAACACGGATAGGGTCTATGGACAAACACTACGTATAGTCGTGCTATGTTGGAATTTGCTCGCTGTCGTCGGAAATCATCTGAAAGTTCATAATTGACATACGGTAATGACAGTGACATCGCATATATGGATAAGTTGTATAATACTGGCGATACGATGGTAGCAATCTATATTGAGCTGCTTGCGATGTTTGTTCGGTTGATACTGTACTAGCCCTGCGTACGATGCTGTGTGTTTCCGGCGTTATACCTACCCTGGGAGGCCGTACAACGCCGGGGACACAGTATCGTACTCAGAGCTTTGGCTGTCCCTGTTTTGCTGAAGCTGCCACCTCGACTGAGCAAGGAAGTTTGTGTAGATGCAGACACAGGAAACGTGATACCTCGTCGTTTCAGGCTGTTTTTGTACAAAATTTAACGTATTTTCCTTATATTCTCAACTCACCACAGAGAACTTTGTGTCGAAATAAGAATGCAAATTAAATCTTTTGTTTGATTTGTACGATTGATTGAATAGGCTGTTTTCATTTGATGAAGTTTAGTGTGGATGTTTTGTTTTTAAAAAGTGGCCACGTTTACTTTGTTACATGGCATAACAGGGAGTCCACGCTGACTCCGTTTTGTAGCAAAATTTCAACCACTGTAAAAATACTGCCTTACAGTAAAATACTTACCGAATATGGGTGGCTTTTTTGAAAATAAACTTGTGATTCAAGTATGAGAAAAGTCAAATCGATCAGAATGAATAACACTACGTAAATGTGACAGGCGGTACGTTATGTTGTTTTATATGGTTATGAAAATACAAAACATGGTCAAAAGCTAAAGCATCACCTCGATGTAGAAATAAATCTATCTTAACACAGTGGCATTTCCTCATTAGGTTGTCTTGGATAATTTTTCTATGAAAGTCTAAGTAATCTTATAACCTGTCTATCTTATTTGAAACTCGAAGTTTTTAAATTTCTAGCTATGACAGTCGTAATATTGTTCTAAAGCATCTACCTATATGTTGTTCATTTTCATGCAGAAAAATAGTTAAAGATAAAACTCTGTTATATTGATATTACGCTGATTTACAATTCTGACTGTAAGAAGGAGCACTTTATTTTTTCGTCTGAACATCAGTTTAATCTCAAAATGCAGGTATAATCAAACATTTCATTTCAAAGCTTAACATTTAGCGTAGTACCAAACCATGCCAATGTGTTCAGAACAACAAAAACAACAACAAAAACTACACAAATCTGTACCGTTTGTGTGAGGGGGAATTAAACACTCTTATCGCTCCATACGTCAATTAAAATTTCATACGATGTTGGCCTAACCATTATATGAAAGTCGCAACGTGTAGGAAAAAGAAGTATAAAATAAGTGAAAGCCAAAATAGTTTCTGAGCTTTTTATCAAATGTAATACTTATATACAGCATAACCGCATAGCTAATATCGTTAAAATTATACTTGCAATAATTTGCTTGAATGTTTCATCGTAGAGCGAAAGAAAAAATATCCAGGCTTAGATTGATTGGTCGAAATACGGCCCTCTTAGAGAGGACGTATTTAAAGTAAAATTCAAAATCTAATATACCATTATACACAAAGAGCAGATGCATGACATGCCACATATCAATTATCCACTAATTAACATATCTGTAATGATTGTTATGATATCGTGTTAAAAATGCATACACTAACTTTGATTATATAATACAAGTATATTGATGGCGGAATACCGCAGCCTGATGAGTTGAGAGGAGAAAATGACCATGGTATATTCGCAATACTGCGGCTGACACACGCTGTTGACATTCCTAGACAGAATGTTATTATATACTGTTTTGATATAATAACAATAAACCACACGATGCGACGTTATGCCACTCGATTTTTCCAGTTAATTTCATATATGCACTCGCTATCGCTCGTACATATATGTCGAGAACTGGGCAAGATCGTGATGTAATAATAATAATAATAATAATTTATTGTTTAAAAGACCACTACACACCTTGTCTCAGATGTATACCAAAGCTATGTGTTGCTTTTTTTATTAATCACACAACCGAAATATATATATTCTTTATAAGATGTGATTTGTAATGAATTTTTGCTAACACGTGCAAAATATTCTCTTGGTCTCACATCTTACTCTGTTTCGATTTCGCAAATTCGATGAATGCCTCTCTCTCATTTCGTTATTGAATCTTTAAGATTGAGATAGGCATAGATAGTGTGTTAGGTATTTTATTACCATCAGAGCCAACATCACAGAGCGTCTGACGTCGATAGTTACTTTCTCATGTACTTCAGAGGCCCAGGTAAATGGATTTGAAGATCGATAGCGCACAGCATAAAATTAATTTACACTCGCTGATATATAGGCAAATGGCTTCGTATACGTTCAAAAATACGTTCAGAGAATAAAGTAGGTACAACACAACATTAGTGGTACACATAACGTATATGGAAGATATATCAATACGTTGATATACGTAAAGCATATCCATGCAGAACAAGAGTATACAAGACGTAGATCTTCGCAGATCTAGTGTACATAGTATTGGTGATTTTTATTTGTATACATATGGCTTACTTAGCATATTTGAACAACGTATTATATATATCAAACAAAGTGTCTAGTGGATAAACATAATATTAAGCGAATACAATATCTTGACATGGTTGTAGATCCCTTGAAAACTTGCTAGAACATAGTCGTAAACTACATCGTAATTGAATTGAAGCTCCTCTTCTACAACTACAGTAAAAGAAAAAAAAATAACAACGTAAAAAACAGCATTCCATTTTCAAATTATACGTAAGATTATTGGCCATTCTCATCAGAAGGTTATAACACGATCGAAACTAATTTGGAATAATTGGATGGCGGAATAATGTCAATTTAATCTGTAAAAGTAACTGCGTCTGCTTTTCTTTATAAGTTACACACTTGTTTTTGATATTGCAACACATTAGGCTATATGGTACCTAACACTTTCGAGAGAATTGAAAAATATAAAGATTTAGTTATACAGAATTAGTTATGATTGTGTTTCGTGTTATATTGCATAATTTTGCGATATCTCAATCGTATTTTGTGCCGATAGGGAAGTATTGAGTAGATCAGCAATTTATAATAATACAACAACTTGCATGCGCAATCTTCGATTACTTCATCTTCATTCTCTTCAAAATCTCTCCTACATTCTTTTCCATATTATCCATCGTCTTTTCCACCTTGAGAAGTCGTTCTTCCATAGTCTTTTCCACTTTGAGGAGTCCTTCAACTCTGGTGTTGAAAACGGAAATGAAACACGTTGAAGAAGAATTATACGGAAAGTGCTTCCAATAACGACAGACGCTAAGAATCCCAAATTTCTCCCATGTTTTGGTGATATCCTGCTTGGATTGAATAATTTTGAAGCTTTGAACTTTTGACGATCTCACTACCTTGCCTTGATGGACAACGAGAGGAAACTATCTTATTCTCTCTGATATTAGATCAAAACATGCAGAATGTTGACCATTATCAGATTAAGCACAGAAAGTTTGGAACAATATGGCATAGAAAAAAAATGAATCAGCACACAGCATGCAAAAAAATTAAAACATGACTCGCTGATAAACAATATATATGTCACTTATTCCGAACAAAATATAATTATACATAGAATATTCAACGAATTCCAATAACCGAGTGGGCTAAAACAAAATAAATAGCCCCGATATTTACTAATTGAAACAGCATCGCGCTTTCAACATTTCAGAATGAGTTCTAGGTCATATCTTGGAAGTATTAAATTTGATTTATCTCTAGAAATACGTTTAATGGAAGATCTTTTGATAAGAAAGTGGGGAAATCCGTTTCAAATAACGCAATATTAAAATCAAAGCAATCATAGAAATTTACAGATGTTAGATAAGCAATCTATATGTGGAGAGGATGATGTTACTTGATTTGCAAAAATCTGTCAAAAAGAAGTATTTATGTTAATGTCAACAAATTTGCCACTAACCATCCTCAATTGAACTAGCTATTTGCGGAGAGGAAGGTCAGTAAATACGAAGTATTTGGTGAAAGCACAGCTACAAAGTACATCAGAAACATGTGAGAAGATTGCTTTTGTGGGTTATAAATACATTTTATGTAATACAATCACAGAGTTTAAGGATAGTGGTTTGATTGTGTATTAGGCGTTGTATGGGTGATTGGATAAATCGCTGTCGGATATGTGGATGGATGACATGTGTGGATAAAAAAAGTTGAGAGAAACCGTCACTAGCTTAAAGTGAGAAGTGCAGATAAGAAAGTACCTTTTGTCAGTTGTATCTATCTGCTGTTGATTTTTCTTGATTAAATAATTCTGTAAGTGTTGTTTCTCAAATAGGTTCAGCTCTTCATCGTCACGCTTTTCCAACTCAACACCTATGAAACATTAAAGCACATTTTAGTTCAATATTACTGAAACAAACTTTGCTTGTACCTGTACACCCTGAACTATGTTTTGAGATCCACAAGTATGTTACGGATCATTAGTTGAGGACACCAGTGGTCTTGCACAATGAGAGTTCGAAATTTACAATATGCGATCTTTGTCTAGAACCAGGACATTAAAACGATTATAAACAACAGTAATGTGTGAAATATTGCATCGAAAAATTAAGAACAATTTATTCATTTTGTTTTATAGTATATCGATGGCTTAGACACGTGTTTGCAGACTACCTATACGAGTACTTGGTATTGCACGGTCCCTAGTTTGGGTCAATGTGAGCTTGGGAAGCATTTCATTAAAATAGATAGAAATTGTAAGGCAACCAACAAAATTATCACAAATAAAGAGTGGTGATTGACGACACATAAATAAACAGATACACAGATACACAGATAGATAGATAGATAGATCATAGATGATAGATAGATAGATAGATAGATAGATAGATAGATAGATAGATAGATAGATAGATAGATAGATAGATAGATAGATAGATAGATAGAAAGATAGATAGATAGATTGGTTGATTGGTTGATAGTTAGATAGAAGAAAACTTTGCTTGATATTGATGCATTAGAAACTTACGGAGAGAAGATGACTCCTTGATTTTCTTGTCAGACATACCTGTTACTGGAAAAGACCATATTCATATTTCGTAATTATATTGTTTTTGAAAAGTTGCCCGATACATCGATACCTCTTTGTAACTCAAGATTCTACACTTCTAACAGTACGAAAGTTGTACTGGCGTATCATTCTTATCGAAAGTTATGGTTGTCAGGAGCGTTTAAAATATGTCACAGTATGGTCAACTTTGACTTTTGAAATATACATCAAATAAGGTCCAATAATCGTTATCATTCAAGGTAACTATGAAATTACCAGGTCCAAGGAACATACCGATGATGGCACAGGTAATCGGATCTTCTTGAACCACGAAATAGTCCGGAATGGGTAAGCGTACTAGTAATTTACCTTTCATGGAGGAAAAGAAGCAACATTGCCAAAAACTTTGGAACGAATTGCACAAAGTAGGACGTTCTTCAACAGAACAATAAGTGTTATGTTGTTTTCCGATTACCACGTCATTAAAATTTGTGATGAACGCCAAAATTTCTATAATATATTAACCAAAGATCATATTACTTACTCTTTTTTAGGTAAATAATAAAACGAAACACATGATTAAAATGATGAGTGGTGGCGCCAGTGTTGGTCTGTCGAGATACTCGCTTATCAATCCAAAACGATAAAATTTCCAATATAATCCTGCGTTGTCTTGCACATTTTGAAATGTGTAGCTTGTAGAAAAGAGACACAGACGATTATTCATTTTCACAGATGACTTTTAAAACCACATTTACTTCAAAATTTCTGCTATAACTCTCGAACAAATTCCCAAATTATGACAATGAATGTCTTTCTTTAATTTTGCTGTCGTGTCGTATGTTGAGAAGCGAAGAGATTTCATTTAACGTACAGCAGCTCTATCAAATTATCCTACAAAATCTCGAATTTGCTAAATGCTAGAACGGAATACATCTGACGGGTGTGTTTCAAACACTTGTCAATATTGGTATCGCCTGCCGATCACCCAAAGTTTCAGATAAATAGCAATCATTGACAAGAACAGAATACGAATATATCTTCTTTACTATATAGACAAGCACTAGCATTTTGCATTCGAATGTCACACTTTTCGATGTACTTTACCTGAACATGGCAATGAGTAAATTGACTATTAAGATATTTGAAATCATCATGTAGATTGCAGTTAGAGTGGGCGCCACCCATTTATGCCTGTCAGCTTGTGGGCAGGCGGTATTTAATCTTGGATCTTCGTATAAAGTCATGTTTCCGACCGTTCTTTTCAGATAGAGTGAAGAATGTAAAAATTAATCCTTTGGGAATTTGTGGAAGTGTGCAGCTGTGCGATCGATTGTGCCGAATTTTTAATTTGTTGGTAACGGTTTTACTTTAATATGTTTCACTTTCCCATTTAGCTAATTTTCCGAAGATACGTTTGTTCCGTGCTCAAAATATTTAATTCTAACAACATTAAGGTACTTTCTGTCTTTGACGTGTCAGAAAATACCTATATATATTATAGTTTTATACATTCTATACAGAACAAAGAACAAACTGTTTACAAACGGAACAAAATAAAATATAAACATTTATTACAACTATAGACAAAAGTTGCATACTGTTGGAAACATTAAATGAAATGGTCTGTGTACCTTCATCTTCGTCCAAAAATAGCTCGCCGTAAAGCCGCCAATAAGGTTTGTATAAAGAACGAACCACCAATTGAAAAGAGGGCTCCATATTTGGATTCAAGATAGCCTCGTTAGCAATGCCAAAACTGGCGACGAAAATAATCAATATAAAAAGAAATAGACCGACATCTCTCATCTGCAACAAAAGAGTAACTTTTCCATATTAACATTCATTCAGTTTCATAATTCCTAAGTTATTATGTACTAAAGGCAGTAAAGATATATGTCCACAAGTTCTCAGTCTACCTACAATGAATAATCATTCTGGATAGCACATATAACCGTATATGTTCCTTATTGACATAACTGTGATTTACATTTAGTTCATACAAAACAATTCTTACCATTCTACTTATCATGATTATCTTGGTCCAACTCCTTCGAAAATAAAACCCATTTGGAGCAAACGAACACAGAACAAGATGAAGGTTAGACTGT
Organism: Ptychodera flava; assembly: GCF_041260155.1. NCBI lineage: Eukaryota > Metazoa > Hemichordata > Enteropneusta > Ptychoderidae > Ptychodera > Ptychodera flava. The sequence continues at coordinate 4,642,800 of NC_091930.1, forward strand.
ACATCACTCTTGCCACGGCAAATCGACATGGTGTAAGGGTAAAGCGTAGTAGACATGACACTGCAAACATTAGACACATGACAACATCGAACAGGTTCCATGCATCGGAAATCCAACTGATAAATTTTTGATTCAGCATCTGTTGAAGATAGGTAAAACAGACTCAGCTATTTTACGAAAATCAGGCGCAGTAGTTGTCTCAGACTGTGAAATCAAGTACTTTTTAACTACTTTGCACCACTTTCTTAATTGCCCCCCCCCCCAAAAAAAATCAAAAATATTGCAAGGTTACTTTATTCTGGAGTGGTTTATCAAATGGAGAGTGTACAGGAGATCAAATATTTCTTTATTATCAGTATTTCTTTCCAATTAAAGGAGCAGGAACCCATAGCCCACGAATGCGGCAATGAGAAGTAAAATATCTTGAGCAAAGGCACAGCACCATGCTAGTGTTTCGAACTCCCCATCCTCTGACATTGAGTCTGTTACTCTTGACCTACCCGGTCTCGAACCCACCATCCTCTGATTGTGAGCCTCATATCATAACCACTAGCCCAAGTGCCTACAGTTTTGCACTAATTCCAGAGTGTTTAAGTTTGTTTGTTTTTTTATACAAGTCATTTAATGAATCAATTTTTTCTGGAATCGCATTTCTATCTTGATGAAAATCTATCAGATATACTGTAACACTAGCCTTAGAGAGAAGGTGTAATATGTAAATAGCATGTAGAAACTACGTCCTGACCTGTCTGGCTTCTTCAACAACAAAAGTACCGACCCAGAAAATGACAACCAACTCCGTGGTACTGGGTGCATCTGCTTCTTCACTTGGTCTCAAGTCGGTCAATAGAAAGATGGCATACAATACAAGCAATATGATGTGTGAGACCTGAATAGAACACGAAGCCGAACAGGTAAGTATGATGTCATTTTCAGTAAATCATTTTTGTGATTGTGATTGTTTTATTGAATGTTTTTACTGGCATATGGTAAAGATGAGGATGTTCAAGATATTCATCAATGATATCTCCAGTATTATCTCAGGTAGGGTGTTTCCACATATGTATTTGTTTTTCAACAAATCAATTAAAGACGAAGAGACTTGAAGTAAATCACTGCATCAAAATGCAATAATACAGATAAATTCACACTGTGTTGCTTGTATTGTTGAATAATACACGTGAATTTACATGAATCCACATGAATACAGGCTTGCTGTATTCATATTGATTGTATTCATCTGTATATGCATTATTCAGCTAAAATACGGGCAACAATCCATGCTTATACTGGAAGTATTATAGCGTTATCATGCAGTGAATGTATCCCCTATCTTGAAATAAAATAATATTTATTCTTAGGGCATTATAACTTGATTCTTGCCGAGTTATATACAAATTTTGTTATTGGTCCTGTGTAGTAGTATTTCATTGCTTTCCAGACCTTTAAGTATTTTCTAACAAAACCTAATCGCCTTTCTTTTTTTAACTTCAGTATTAGGACAGTCTATCTCCATCGGAAAAAATCATTTGCAAAGATTGGAAAACATATTCAAATTGGTAAAAAAGTCCCAATGAACAACTGTATGAAAGAGACAAGAAAACAGTAAAATAAATGCAAGGTTCTTACATAGCGACAAAAAAGGTACGAAACTGAAAATCGCATTTCAGCAACCTTTTTATTTGATGCTCACATAACTTTCAACATGTACTGTGAAAGAAGAAAGCCTCTGAAATTTTCGGCGCATTTGATCGAACAATTAAAATCTAGCATTATTATGAACCTATAGAAAGTACAATAACAACCGAGCAAGAGTCTTTTTGATTCTGCGATACCTTGTTTTTTTCATGTTCAATCCAATGTTTAAATTATGTCTTAGGTCTCTTTTCCTTTTTGTACAAGTTGTTATGGTTAAATTCATTGTCTTTTCCAAATTTAAAATTCATTTTGTTCTGATTTTCATTTCATTTCTTTGTTTTAATTTTAAAAATGAGTTGTCGTTTGGACCTACATTTTGATGTATGTTTTAACATGAAAATCGTCGTATTTTGTAATTAAAGATTTTCAGTCTGCTTTCTTTCTTATTTAATTTTTGTTATCGAGCATAAATATTATTCACTTTCCACTTGATCTTGTCACATGATATGTGAGCGAGGAACACGACGTTTACGTTTTGTACGGAGAAAAGCCAGCAGACCCCACACAACGCTTACCTTCCGCTAATTTATACACGATTTCTAGGACAGCATAGGCCGAAGTTGCGTTAGTTTTGAAGAACAAAAATAAACTGAATGTCAATGATGCGAAATTTCTGAAACGTCGCGCCGGACCGTGGCGTGCTTACAATGCTTCCGGAACCCACAGTAATGCGACCAGCTTCAAGTTCACTGTTTCCAAATTATGTAATTTCTTAGGAATATACAAGCGTTACACTCTTGTGTGATCGTAGTTTGGATTAATATTGTCATAGTTTGATTTAGATACACGGCATTTTGAGGCCTAACGTGTGGCCTGGATGAGCACTTGACTCCCGTGGTTGTAGTGGAAACTGTACGTTTATTTTTTTCCACTGCATGATATACTCCGTGGGTCGAAAGTTCAGGTGCGGGAGAGGTTTTTACGGAATCCGATATAAACACTTATATAGGCGATAAACTACAACAAATGGACTCAAAATCTATATTTTGTCAGTCTCTAACATTTGTGACTGATTTTTGCACATGTTCACGTAGGACAAATTTTGATCTCGGGAGGTTAGTATTACAATTTTCTGTCACGCTATCAACCGATGCGCGATGGTAAGCTATTAGCGGCCGCTATGAGTCAAGAATGCTCGGCTACCGGCGCTCGGCTATGACTACGCCGTAGCCTACCGCATAGAACGGACAAGCGTGCGTGCAGACTGACGCCAGAGTAGCTACCGAGGCCCTTCTTTTATTGACATGTAGTCTTTGGTCCGGACAAAATTTGCAGCCATCTAAGTCTGTGTACGGTGATTTGTGTTCGTCCACTATGTTTTCATCCATTGTAGTGGAGGGTAACGTAGTGAACAGAACATGTACACAGAGAGGGACCGTGGGTCGACATAGCATCGTGCATTAGCTACGTTGACAGTAGCTCATGCTTATTGAAAAAGACTAAAAGTAGCCCAACCTGAACTTTCTTACGTAAACGTTTTTCGTTTCTGAAGTATACCACAGCATAGACCCTGGAGCGAGAATCTCCTAGAAGTTTAAGAAAATACAGACTCACTCACTCACCAAAAAAAACTACCTGCGTGAGGAGCTCATACAAGATACCCGGCCCAATATATCTCACGAAATACTGAAAATAATCTTTCCAAAACAAATATTAATCGCGTACATTCGAAACAAAAACATAAAAGGCACATTACTGAAGGCAAGACTAGACAAACAAACGAACAGCAACGACCTGGTAACAGCATCTTCAACAGAACATATATACTTTATTCTAACAACACTGTTAGTAGAGCTAGCTCCATGGTAGATCCAGAGCAAATCAATCAAACAAGAACCAAACAAAACCAATAAACTCAAGCGACTGATAAAGGAATTACTTAGGGTTCAAAAACGAAAGCGTCAAAAGAATCACAGTGTCTCGGACATAACTGACCCGGTTTCGTTTCGCCATGGTTAACTTCTAACACCAAAAAGCCGGCACTTATCACAGTGCGCAGCATGAAAGTACCACACTCATAGACCCTCTCGAGGGTCTATGCTACACTCAAAAGTCATTAAATAATTGCACAATCAGACCATACCACAAAACATTAAACCACACTACTCCAAAGATAATTTAATTGCCAATGTGTGCAGCCGCGTTCCCTTATTTTACTTGCAATGTTTTATGTTTCCCAGTGTTTCGCTAAACTGCTAATAATACTTTTAATTACAATGTTGCTTTGCAAGTTACCTACCCAAACCATTTAAAATGGGTGATCAAGATTGCAAGAACAGCCTGTTTTGACCAATTACACTAACGAATCTGGGAAAGGTGCTAAAGACGTGCGATACATATATATAAACATTCAGAACATTAGGATCAAGAGGCGTAACTTGTCAAACCTGTTCAGTTTCTGTGTAGGGAAAAGTTTGATTGTGGATAGCTTGGAAACTAAAATATATAGAGCACCAGCAATGCTCAATGGGTTCCTTGAAACCGTTCCACCGCAGATAGCACTACATGGGGAGGGCGCTTGGACATTGTTGGTGTTACAAGACGGATTTTCCGTATGGCTATTTCACGGCCTGGAAAATCATTTATTCTCGATTGTAGATTTTAGTACTCTGTGTTATTAAGTTTGACCGCCCGATTAATTATTACGAGATCTGATTTTCTGATTGCACGACATATCAAAACAGATACATATTGCGCAAAAAAAACAACAACAAAATATATACCCAACTCAAACAATGACTATCAAATTGCCGTAATTTAATGGCGGTAACTTTTCAAATATTTTACATTTATTCACTATCTCTTTTGGCCTCTAATCCCAAAGCTGTGTTGGGTTTGCAGGCTTATACCATGTTGTTCAACATATCACTTGACAAAATGCTTGATATGCCCGTAGCATATTTACGTACATTGACGTATATGGAACACAATATTAATTGCATACGCAACACATAACGCATATCATTGTATATGGAACATTCGAATACGTGGATATGCGTAGTGTGTTTCTATGCAGATCATGAGTATACGTAATGCGGATCTTTGCATAGTAAGTGTACACTGCAGTTTTGCATTTTATTAGTATACGTAGGTGTGTACTTAACGTATTTGACACATGTACAGAATCAGTATATATGTATATATTGTTGTATATAAAGCATTTTGCCCAGTGTATGTTATGGACAAGACAAACAAAACGAACTTGCTTTTCGGTTAAACTGCAAATTATAAAATTATAAAATTTTTAGCAAACCTTAGATCTCTTATCCCCTTATATAACTAAATGGCACATTTTCGGTTCATAGACACACTATATCAGGATTCTTACCGTGTTATAACCAAATTTTGTGATTGGCGCAGAGTAGTAGTATCCCATTCTTTCCCAGAGTGGGGTGTCTTCATTGTTTGAACATGAATGTCTTACTAATGGTTCAGTTGCCTTTGTCCGATAGCCTGAGTTTTTGTAAAGATTCCGTTCGGATTTTGTTGCGAGTCTGTGACCGTCGGTAAGCAATGGCATGAATGGAAATAAGGCAGAATAGCCCCAAGGAAAAACTGCAGTTAAAACGAAAACACAAGAACATAGTAATGAATCATCACAGATTTCGAAGCAAAATGGGTTTTCCCAACTGAAACATCGTATACGTCATTGTTCGAAGTATGATGATCAAACGAAATTTACGCATTTAACTTACCACAGACTCATGGTCTTAATTTTTCACATTTGAGAAACAAGCCCTTCAGGCCTTTTAGGTCAAAGGCTTTTAAAGTTATTAATAAACTCATTTCTAGCTGATTTTGCATTTATTTCGTTTAAATACTACTGGTGTATAGGTAAATTAAGGTAAAATTTTCTTCATGTGCTAAAACATGAGAAAATGGTTACACTTATAAGTAAATTATATGCCTAGTATACTTACGGTCAGCCAATGTTTCTTTGATAATAACAGCAAGTTACCATTCCAGACCCTATCAATTACGCGCTGGCAAATATCGTGTTTTATAAACTCCATATTTTTCGTTGAATATGCAATGGATAAGCATGTTGTGTTCCCCCATGCAGGCAAAGAGCGCACCAAAACTTGATGGGAACGCTTGTTGTCAGCCTCGTGAATGTTCTCAAGGATACCAACGGCAAAATGTTCATATTCTCTGAAAAACACATGAGTAGAAATCAGCGATATGTATTGTGATTCATTAGATTGAAGATTATTACTTTTCTTACAAATTAAGTCAGAACTAAATTTTATAGGACATCAGTATCATTAAAAGCGAAAGTTTCTTTTTCAAAATATTGACTTCATCACTTACAAACAATTGCGAAATGCATTTACAGAACATCACTTCATAAGAAATCGGAGCTGCAACTATTAATAAATTATCAAAATGTATTGTGTTTCTCATCGACGAATACTGTGCATATTAAGAGAAAGAATTGAATCCCATTTAAAAGACAACCTACAGAGCATGTTCCACGAGGTCCTTGTGCAAGATAAGTTGTTGTTTTTCCATTACATAGATAGACAAGGCTCGAAGTATCCTACATGCTATCAGAGCTGCACCTGTGACAATGATGGTGACAATCGTCCACAGAAAGATATTTATTACATTACGGAAGAAATTGTATACATTATCCGAGACAATTGTCAAATACTTATCGAGACTTGCTTGTCAACTTGATAACTTGCTCTGTTTGTCCAAAAGGTTAAATTAAATGTAACATAACGTTTCTCCTAATCCTGGCCCATTACACTTTATAACTTCAAGGTCTACTAAACCAAGTTTATATAAATAACAAAGCAGATGTCTATAGGACCATATTGATTGGTAAACAAATGATCATATATTGTACTTTATAACACACCACATGCTCATTCCGTGTCGCGATTCGCCAGAATACGTCACGTTACGAGAAAATAAATCCGTCTAGTCCCAACCGGATCGACAAAAGTGACGTCAGAGGGTATTTTTTGAACAGCTATTTCCCTAGGGAAATAGTTCTGACCAAATTTGGAAAGTGCCCGGTCACGTGACCGCAGTGTCGTCTGCAGCTTTGCAACAATGGCGGGTGACTAGAACGTGATGTGCGTCCGGGATAGGTGACGACACATCCTCTAAAACAGATTTTCCAACATTTTCCAACATTCCAACAGCGTAGGAACTTGAACAGCTCATCGACGGAAAAGATTAAAGTGCAACTAAGGATGTCGCTAGATATGTTTAGAATATTTTTTGAAAGAAAGTGGTACCACGTACAACTGAAACCGCTGTGGAAACATCGCCCAGTGAACTTGTCACAGTGGATTGTTGCGGTGCAAAATATCAAAACACATTAAAAACTATATAACAATACAACATGAGCATGTGGTGTGTTATAAAACACCTATAGCCTGGTCTTTATTCGGGCTATAGCGCTCGTCTGTTACCCCCTCAATGGCGGCCTACAGCCTCGGGGAATAGCGATGTGTTTCTGATAACACGCGGCCCCTCGGGGTAATAGACGAGCGCTATAGCCCTCGTGACCAGGCAATAGGTGTTTACTATTTTACTGACCATATAGACTCATTTTCAAGCTTATGAATTACATGACATGTTAACAAGCGTGGTTTCAGGAATTGAGACTTAATTTTTCCAACAGAGTTAAAAGACGGGATTTTTATCTATCCAGAATTTTATCTCATGCATTTTCAGTAATTCGATTCTCTCATATCGACTTAGCATTGTTATTGCCGATTTTCGTTTAAATATTTTATTTTTTTTCAATATTTAAACGTTATCTCATAAAAGGAGAGTATATATATTTTTACACTCCATGCTCTTCCGTGTCGCGATTCGCAAGAATACGTCTCGTGACGATAAAATAGATACGTCCAGTCCCCACCGGATCGACAAAAGTGACGTCAGAGGGTATTTTTTGAAAAGCTCTTTCCCTAGGCAAATAGTTTTGAACACATTTGGAAAAGTGCCCGGTCATGTGACCGTAGTGTCGTCTGCAGCTTTGCAACAATGGCGGGTGACTAGGTGTGCGTCCGGGACAAGCGACGGCACTCTCTCTATAACAGATTTTCCAACATTTTCCAATATTCCAAAAGTGTAGGAACTTGAACAGCTAATCGACGGAAAAGATTAAAGTGTAAATAAGGATGTCGCTAGGTATGCTTAGTATGTTTTTTGAAAGAAAGTGGCACCACGTACAACTGAAACCGCTGTGGAAATATCGCCTAGTGAACTTGTCATAATGGATTGTTGCGGTGCAAAATATTAAAGTACATTAAAAACTATATAACATAATAAAACATGAGCGTGTAGTGTGTTATAAAACACAAATAACCTGGTATTTATTCGGGCTGTAGCGCCCGTTTATTACCCCCGTGGCCGTGTGTTACCCGTAACACATCGCTTTACCTCTAGGCCTACGGCTTCGGGGAATAGCAATGTGTTTCTGGTAGCACACGACCCTCGAGTAATAGACGGGCACTATAGCCCTCATGACCAGGCAATAGGTTTTAATGTATCTTGTTAAATAAAAAAATAGTATAAAAAGAGTACTACAGACCGATATTGCAAGTTTTTAACCTTTTGAAGAATAGAATGGCAAGGGCTCTTCTATTTAGCAACACTGCCCACAGGAATAAGTGTTGGGTCGAACTGAATTTGTCGACGACATAACTCGTTTGCAAGTAGTCGGGCTCATCGTATTCGTCGTGTATAATCTTCACTATCATATGATAAACATGTTTGAGCTTGACCTTCTGACTCTAAATTGTAGAAAAATTGCAATGTGACGTGACAAGGTTTACAGAAAAGCACATTACATTTTCTTTCATCGACTGAAATGGATCTTTAATAATAAAGAATTTTAAAAAGTATAGTAGTGTATATTATGTTATTAAACATTGAGAAGAGTAACTTTTTTTTCAGTTAAAGTCCTCGCACTTAACACAATTTCGCAGAGCTTTCATGATTTTCTAAACATATTACACCGCCAACAAGCATCAAGCTTATCACAGATAAGTCCCTGCAAAAGAGGCTAGTTCTGAAATCTGAAGGAACCACCTTTTATCTATTGCTTTTGATTATCAGGTGTCAAATGATCTCTGATCATGATTCAGAAAGATCGAAACATTAAACTGTTCTATTTCGGTGAGAAACATTTTGTTTACATCGTCTTTTCTGTAAGTTATATAAAACTCTCCTTTGCAAGGATACTCCTATGAATAGGCGAGAGACACGAAGTGTAATGTAATGTGACAAATTACAGGCCATTTACAAGGCCCGAACACTTACCGAACCGTTATCTTTTAAGCTTCCCAAATCTTCTTTTAATATGTGTCTTGTACTGGATATAATGCCAATCTCTTTGACATTACTATTGACAGTCTGCAAAACGATATAATTTGTGGCACGATTATTACTTTGTGCGAGTTAAATCGTGCTTCTGATTGTTTCAGAAGTTTTATGGTATTTGTCAGTCACTTGTATTCAGTCTGTTAAATTTTAAATTCCCCATCTTTATACCTATTGTACGGTGGCCCAAAACTACGTGTTCTTCGTATGTAGTAATTTCTCCCCGACTTAGAATTTCTCTCCGACTTATGTGTCAGCATTCAATGTTAGCGTCGCATTCAATTGTTTCTCTCCGACATATGTGTTCGCATTCAATGTCTGCGTCACAGTCAATGTTTTCTCTCCGACGTATGTGTTCGCATTGTTTCTCTCCGAAATATGTGTGTCAGCATTCAATGTTAGCGTCGCATTCAATTGTTTCTCTCCGAGATATGTGTCCGCATTCAAAGTCTGCGTCGCAGTCAATTGTTTCTCTCCGACATATGTGTCCGCATTCAAAGTCTGCATCGCAATAAATTGTTTCTCTCCAAGATATCTGTCCGCGTCCAATGTCTGCGGCGCATTCAATTGTTTCTCTCCGGCACATGTGGTCGCATTCAAAGTCTGCGTCGCAGTCAATTGTTTCTCTTATACATGGGCGTCGCAGTCAATGATTTCTGTCACCAACACATGAGGGCGCAGGCAGTATTTGCTGAGCGTAACCCTCGCTCCATGACCCATGATTGCATCCGGAAAAAGTATCACTCTTTCAGTGTTCGTGATCGCGAAAAACTCATTGATTTTTAGGGTAAGTGACAAAGTTATTCATTGTATTGTAAGCTTATGGCGTTAATGATCTAGCCAAGGGGCAATGCTGCTCACCATTATGGATGCATCCTATGGGTCCCACATGAGCGTCCGAATGTCAAACGGCAGCCCGTCCCACAGCTGCCAATACATCCAGAGCAAGACGGTGGCTAGATCACAAATGATTATCATAATGTTGAGAGGCCAGCGAGCTGTTCCGAATTTTCGCAACAAGACAAGCAAAGTAGGCCAGAAAACAAATAAACAACCAAACGACTTCGTAGACTATAGATTATTGTGGACCGCGCAGTAACCGGTTAAACTAGCGGCTTCTCGTCTCACATCAAGGTGAAAACCAATTATCGATGTTCAGATTTGTCATCCAGTACTCAAATATATAACATTTTGGTACACATATTTTTGTCACAATATTTCGATATTTGTTTTACCTCTCCTGTATCGTATGCATTCAATGTCACCTCGCTAACTCAAATTTCATATCAAACGTCACCCCGCTTTCAAGATATACTACCGCCACTTCTCCATGGCGGGCGTCGGATAGCCTTGGCATTGTCTACCCATGGAGGTAACAATATTTGTTATTACTTCTATCGTCTGCCAATTAAGGCAGGTTGTCGAACGCTGCTAGCACTGTCTATATTGCTGAAATGTAGGCAAAAACGCTTACTATGATTTTAATTCGTTTTGGTAATTAAATAGGTTATTAATGTGACTATCATCGTCCCGTCGTATATAACGAAGTTTTATTTCCCTCAGCGTTTACACTGACTGTTAAGCAGACCGTAGAGGAGATTTACAACGCTTGTCCCGGTAACCTAACGATCTTGTTCAGCAGTGACCGCGATTTCATACGTGACGACAAAAAGTGGTAAGGGAATGCTACAAATCACCTAGTTAGAAACATATAGTGTTAACCCCCTAATGCATGGCTTACAGGAGAATTACACCGTGTTCAAATAATCTGCTTCATCAGTACTCCGAATGATGCGCCCACACGCTTAATATTTAAAGCCTTATCACTTCACTCAATGATATAGCCTATTGTTATAAGATTTGGCCTAGGTTCTTTTGGCTATACCATGGCGAAGCGATCTGAAGCTCAGTGAAGAACAGTGGGCGGGTGAAAGCAGCGCCCTAGTTACTCCCGTTCTCCCCTTTGTATCCGCTCTGGTTGAGTTCTATTTGTCGTATTGCAATGAAGGAGAAGGTCTAATTGACACGTCTCGTCTTTATACACACTCAGTTTGCGTATGGCGTATTGATTTCGTTACGTTGTGCGGCTTTTAATAACCTAATATTTAAAGCCTTAACACTTCTCTCGATGATATAGCTTATTGTTATAGGGTTGGGCCAGTATTCCGGTAGGCCACCTAATGCCACTGTGCTTTCCTTAACACTCATACAAAACTTCATCCATACCTCAAAACTTCTTAACCTTACATCAAACACTATCATGATGTGTAACCCACTCCTAATATCCATTGTTTTAGCTAACATTTAATTTTATTTATTGCTTGTCTCAAAGCATTAACTCCAATGCCACAATAGTGCGATTTATTTTCACACGAACATACATTACATACTTTGTAAATGTATTCTTAGATATATAAAATAAATTCCGTTAGGCAACATGACAGGTGACTCATTTACCCAATCACTAAGCGACTGATAGTCGGGCCGTGATCAGTCTAAAGTTACCCAAGAGGTGGTAGTTCGGGTAAGGGGATATGCGTGATCAGTCTTTTTCAACTGAAAAGGTACTTTCTCAAAAGAAAAACTGACATTTCACAGTATACCGACATGCCACCTTTTAGGGTGCCTCAAGACAGGACCTAGGAAACCGCGGTTGCCTGAGGGGAATTAATGTATTTAGTTTTTTTTTGCTCGTACAATGGTACTCGTAGGCACCCTTGCAGCAACCCCTCAAAGGGTTGAATACCCCCACCTAACTTTGTGAAGACACTCGTGGACAGCCATGCAGCAACTGCTCAACGGGTTGAGTACCTGGTCCGACATGTGTGACTTAAAGACACTCTTGGGCACTACGTGGTCCTATCTTTATGCGACACTCGCGGTGCCCTCACAGCAACCCTTTAACGGGTTGACTACCTTGCCCTACTTTAGTGACGACACTCGTTGGCACCTTCGCAGCAACCTCTCAACGGGTCGGCTCCCTGGCCCCGATTTCATATGCATAAAAACGTTTGTACATTCTCACAGTGCCTTTGTTGAGAGATATTACTTTCCGGTGCCTACACACAGAAACATCAGAAAAATTCCCTGTCTAGCGAGCGGTGCGATGTTAGTTTCTGACATAAGCAATGTTACGGAGAGTAACAAATGGCAGAGAGGGTAACTAATATCTTAGTTCCAACAAGTAACTCACTAGACTAAGGTAGCTTATCAAGAAAGATAAGGGTAGCAAAGTGCGCTGGCGGCCACGCCCTGGTGACTTATAACCCAAAAGAGCAAACAGCATGACCTAGAAAGAGTAACACAGCAAAAACAAACACACACGAAAACAAACCAACAAAGAAACAAGGTCACAAGAGGCAAAGAAGAGCGAGAAAGAAGAAACAGGTGGCTAGATAGCAAGAAGGAAAGGTCGAAGGCGGACGTTTAAAAATGCAGAACATCCCTGAGAGGTGGTCCAAGGGTGTTGCAAAAGAGAAAACAGACGTTCACGAAAAAACCGGCGAACTCGACTGAACAAAGAAGAGGTGAAAGACAAGTATAATCAGGCTTCAAGCGCTATAAACTCTATAATCTCTAGGAAGTCGGAACAGGAGGTACAAAACGGAAACAACGCGACGTATTGTATCCTTACATGAGCTCTAATCAACGGGAATAACGGCGATACCTGCGGTGTGTAATTCGTTGGGGGCTCCCCTGTCTCTAGTTAGTTTGCACAAGCTGGTGTAGTTCTTCCAGTTGAGGCCGTAGTCTGGTCTGGTCTCATGGTAGTTGTGTATCCGATAGTCTTCTTGCATTCGCTGCAACAAATGCTTGACTGGTGGTCGTGGATTGAGATGACGAAGCCATGGCGTGTACGCTTGGCGTTGTGTTGCATGGAGGGAGAACGTCTAATTGACACGTCCACTATTTATACACACTTAATTTGCATTTGGCGTATTGATTTCGTTTTGTGATGCGACTTTTAATAGGCTGTCTATCCAGGTAAGTTGCTGTACATTCCTCGAAATCAGTATTTGATAAATAGTGTTAAATACCTTATGGTATAATTCTTCCAGCCACTCCTTGGTTAAAAGTTTACCAATGTCCACGGGATAAGTAATGAGTAACTCCACAAAATCTGCCTTGTTTTCTATAAACGCCGAAACCATGGCTTTTTTCAGGCATTCGATATGTCGCTAGAACATGAACATTACCTCCGGTTACATAGTTTATATTAATTAATCTCTTTAAACATATGAACAAAATGCTACAAAACAAGATAGATGTTAGTATCTGCTTTGACATGGTAGAGAATGGCCTATTTCAATAGTTGTTCACTTCAGTGCCTTCCGAATGTTTTCAAATTTGCAATGTTGAGGAGAAACAAGTTCATTACAATGTCTAACAAAACCCTCTCCGCACTGAAGCGTATCTTCGTCAGTTGTCTACATATGTTTTTTTTGCGAATATGAACATTGAAAGCAACAGGCAAAAGTGTTACTATGTTTACAATGATAGATAGAGATACACTTCTTCCTCCGAGGCTCCCCTTTCCGTTGAACCTTATAAACTGCCAATATTTTCGTTATTGCAGCTGATCTCGTACATTACATTTCCCACAGTTAGTCTATTAACTGGTCAAAATAGTTTATATACAATAAACTGGTGACGCAATACTGCCAAGCAAGTACATACTAGATAATCAGTGTATTCTCTCTGAAGAGTATAATAACAGCAGCGTTGTACTTGAAGGCGCTTAGGGCGCAATACACAGAATAATAATAACACATTACCCGTACCTCCCAATAAGAACGTTTGTCAGGCTTCAAAATCTCATCCCTTGCGATATCACACCAATTAAATGCAACCGCCAAATCCATTTGCGCTTCAAGAGCCAATGCTTAAGTTATATAAGGTATAAAATGTAACAGATATCATTACTATAAGGAGCAATATGTACGTGTGCGTTTGTGTGTGTGTATGTGTGTAAGTGATTGAGTGTATTTGTGTGTTACTAAATTTTTGAAGATTTTTGTAAAAGTGATAACAAAGGCGTTTCGAAACACAATTTTACTTTTGAACACGATTGGAACTATTTAAGTATAATTGGATCTTCATATTTTTCAAATTTCTCAAAAATCTTAGGTGCCTATAACTGAATGTCTCAATGTAACAAATTACTCATAAAACAAGTGTGTAACCTTAAGAGAAAAGCAGATTAGCTTACATTAGCAGATTTAAAGACATTACTTCACCATCCAATTATCCGAAAATTAGTTCCAATCGTATTTTTGGATACATTCAACCATTTCACATGTTATTGATTCCTTTTAATGCTTTTGTTAATACAAAAATAATTAACTAACCTGGCAACACAGCCCTGATGATGGTTTCATCAATATTGTTCAAATTTGCATCGTCCATTTGAACTACGGTTATCTTAAATGGAACATGCAAGAGTTACGTTAGCTTTAGTCAAAGTAAACCATCAATACCTGTAAGGGTGCTTGAACTGATTTTGCAACAATACATGTACGTCTTTGGAAAACGGAGCGTTTTAAATGGTCCGATTTTTTTATTAATTTTAAGATGTCGTAGTGGATTGCTAAAATGCAAAATCGAAGTACCAATAAGCGATTGCCACTTTTAGTTCTCTATTTCATGGCTATTTTGCTTATATGTTCACAGCCTTAGTCATGCTACGAAGCATTTTCATGAAAAATAATCGACGATAATGTCAAGAAAATACAAGGAAGAAAACACGGCCACTGAACGATGACTTGTTGCTTTTAAAGGACATTCTAGACCTGGTTCAAGGCTGTTGTTTGTGAATTTTTGAGTAGGGTGAAGGCTATAACTTGTGGTCGTTTTTCATGTGAAACGTGTGAGTGGGGTGAACGCAATGAGTGGGGTGAACGCTATACAGGGGAGTTTCTCTCGGAATCACAGACTTGGCTTTCTTGCACAATCTGCATTGATGAGATGGCGTTTGTATTTACTGATCTATTATTCATTAGATGACATCGTCGTATTTGGCATGTTGAGAGGAGCTACCTTTCGAGCCCCCACGATATGTGCATAAAACTCACATGGCATTGGTGATAAAATGTCGAGTGCGATCAGTCCCACGACAGTCAGCAGAGCTTCTGTTTATCAGCGAAAACGTTATCGAACAAGCCTTCCACTATGAAAGGTTATATAAACTATCTGGTCGTTGATGTAGCCAACACAGCTTTCAGTGTGTCTGATCAGTCCTTTTTCGTTCAACTTCTTGGCTTCCAATTCCCTGACTATACTTCAGACAACTTTTCTCATGTAATCTTGCATGATTTGCAATGGCCAACCATTCAGTTTTAAGACGCGGTCAATATGCGAATTTTATGCCTTGTTTGAAGAGAAGAGAACGCCAGAATAACCGGGGAGGGTTGTCAATCACTTTGTGTTTGCTCTACGTCACTGTGTACAAAGTCAGTCTAGCCGCCGGTACTGTGCAAGAAGTCCAAGTCGATGATTCAGGCAGAAACTAACTCACTACTGAGCAGACTCAATCGCAAGGAAAACCTGGCCCAGGCTGTCAAAGTCTAAATAAGTTTTTATGAGATATGAGAGACACAAGAGAAACTATTACAACAGATTGTTTTTTGAAATTCACCGACTTGAACCAAGTCGAATGAAATTCCTACGATTAAGTACCGTTTATCCAATAATTAGTATCAGACGATCGCACTTTCGGGATTCGACACTAAACATCGTTGTTGCTAAATATTAATAGCTCTTAAAATAAAATCACCATATCTAACCTTTAAGCTGGTCTTGCTATCACTTGTGTACATAGTTGTAATGGAAAAAAGAAAATCCAAATGGATTTAAATTTGATATTTTACATTAACGACATACCAGTTTTCTATGCTGATGATCACTGATTTTCTGCAAAAGGTCAAAACAACCGTCATCATGTATTTTGTTCCCTTGGTGAATACGAAGAATATCGTTTTTCAAATCTTCGTCTCTGAAGAATAAGAAAGTAAAAAGTGTCTTCGTATATTGAGTTTTTTATCATCTAAGAAAAATATCGATAATTGACGAGGTATGGACTTTTGGTACTCTACTTCATAAGGTTGCATAGTTTTCTAAAAATTAGAGTTCATACATACTTTATTCTGAATAGCTTTCAAAACGTATATATATGAAAAGTAAAACTCGATTTAACGTTTAAATTTATGTTGACTGGTACATATTTTAAGGTTCCAAGACAAGAAATTTACCTTTTTAATCTAACAATTCTCTGGTGGTTAATAAGCTCAGAACCCCTAAATTATACATTTTCTGAAAGCCTAGATATAGGGAAACAATTTGGTAACCACAGTGTCACCATAGTTTACATGACTATCACATGACAGGTAATTTGCATAACCTTTCAAAAAATATGTTTTCCCTATGTTTTGTCTTAATACTTCAAAATATCTGACTCAAACTTGCTGGAATACAAGCTGTCACAACGCTCTTTTAAAATGTGTCTCAGATTTTTTATATCTTGCTTAGTTTTTTTAGCACAATTTTAAAGAAATTAACTAGGGTTAAATTCGCTGCTCCGGAAGTTTTTCTGGCAATAAAATTGTTTAAGAAGGTTTAGAAAAATTCTGAGACACACTTTTAAAGATCCTTGGGACAGCTTGCACTCACACAAATTTCAGCCATATATCTCAAAGCATTGAAACAAAACATAGGGAAAACCGATTTTTTGAAAGGTTATGCAAATTACCTTTAACTTGATAGTTATGTAAACAGTGGTGACACTATGGTACAAAAATGTTCACCTATATATAGGCTTTCGGAAAATACATAATTTAAGGGGGTTCTGAGCTTATTAACCAATAGAGAATCGTTAGGCCAAAAAAAAAAAAAAAAAAGCTGTTCAACGGGCGGGATGACTTCAAAGTTGGGTAGGTAGGTCGGATTTTTTTTTTTTTTTTTTTTTTTTTTTTTTTTTGGTTTTTCTTAAACAGAACATATAATATAAACACTTTTTGGGTGTTTCATACTTTTTCTTAGTCACATAACATATACTGGATATGTTGTTTAGTACGTTCATGAATTTCTCAAAATCATCACAAAACCTGTTTTGAAGACTGATATACCGATTTTTCTTATTTTTGACCCTGACCTAAAACTTGGAGGGGAAGTGAGAGCTGTTCGTAACTGCCCTCCCACTGGGATACACTGAAAATGTGCCCTCCCACTGAATTTTGATGCCCACTGCCCTCCGGTATCTACAGTCTGCCCGCTCCCCACTGCCCCAACAATTCACGCTCCCCGCTGCCCTCTCCCTACTACTGAAATTCCCCATTGCCAACTAGATGCCCACTATGCAACCCAGATCAACACAAAACCATGCAAGCAGTTTGCAGTATACCTTGGAACATTGCTCCCCTCTAAGTTAGGTTCTATTAAGCACGCCGCTTTCCCCTCCCTCTACGTATTTTCCGTTGCCCACTGTCAAAAATTTTCTCCCCGCCCGCTGAAAGTAATGAAATTTCTTCCCCGCCCACAGTAAATATCGATATTTTCTCCCCGCCCGCTGATTAGTTTTGAAATCTGCCCGCCCGCTGAAAAACTTCGCAAGATCACCTGTTTGCACGAACAGCTTCGTTGGCGCCACCTGAATCTAACGGAGCTAATTTCTGTGTTGGTGTCACCAGCCATATGAGCACGGTGCATTCCAACCAAAACTCGCGACTCAGAAACTGACGGGTCAGCCCCGGGGATGTACAGGGTGACATCGTCGAGCGAGGGAGTGAAATTAGACCATTCGTCCTGTGTCCAAGTCAAACAAATGTCACAAGGTTGACTCCTTGTGCATTCTCGACAACGGAAACACAAATCATGTCCGTCCTGCAGTGAGAACTGCTGCTTACAATCACACATTCGATAGGAGAAAGCCATGATGAAAATCGGAACGAGTGATGACTCAAAGAACAATAAAGAGTTTTAAAGGAACACTGACAATAGGAACACTAGAAAATATAGACTGTACAACCACTCGGACGTGAAATAAACGCCGGTGAAACAATACAGTACAGAGTGTCTAAGCTATACGGAACACGTGGCGTAATAGTTTATTTTCCACGGCATATTAACCATGCCCTTCACCTTGACCAAATGTTTGTGATGCGCTTCCACCTTTACTCTTCAAATCATATAGCCTGTATCAATCTCACTCAAGTCAATGTCATTGAAAATGTGAAGGTCATTCATCTTACAGACAGATGTTCACTGAATAACATCTCCGCGTTTCTTCAGATTCGTAAAGATTTCGGGAAAAAAAAAAAGAAAAATGTGGAGTGGTCCAAATATGGGTCGGTCGGCCCGTTGAACAGATATTTTTTTTTTCCTCGCCTTAGCTGTGAAAGGTCGATTTCTCTTCTTGCAACCTTAATTAACATAGCAAAATCAAAACCCTTTCATTATTTTAAGAACGTAAGGACTCAGAGCATTTACAAAGTCATTCAATTACAACACATTATATGATATAAAATGACGCTGTTCTAAAATCTGAAATTTGACTTGATCTCCTTTGCAAGCAATTGCACGATTTTATTTGCTTACTGTGTAAAATTCTTACTTTTCATTGAATTCGTTGTCATCCATTAGACGTATAGCCTTGGCAATAATATCAGCGGCTCCACCGCTTCCATCAACAACAAATACATGTGTGTTATTTACTGTGTGACCTGCGTCGTTTATCTCTTTTTCCACAACAGCTGAGTGTACGGTTCGTATTGTTCCACAGTCACCTTGTACAACTACCATTACAACGGGTATGATATTGTTTCCCTCTTCGGAGCTCTTGGAATCTGCATTACAAACATCGTTTTCATCTGGCTACCTAAGTGATATCCAAATGTTATATACGCGCCCTACTCATTGCTCTCCAGTAAAACAATGTGTTAAGGGAAATATCATATTCGCTGATAACTAGAATGTCAATATTATAAATAACATTTTGCTGTATATTACAGTGGCTTAGTTAGACCACAGGTTTGATATGATACCTGTAATTTTTTACGTCATACCTGTAAATGTTTTTTCATGCCTGTTTTTTTTTTCATGGCTGTAATTTTTTTCATACCTGTATTTTTGTTTTCATACCAGTAGTAAGAATAATTTGGATTTTGTGATATAATTTTAACACCATTTTATCCGAAAATAGCTACAGGGAGGGGAGGAAAATGCCCGTCCCTGTAGACCCTACAGCGCATCCATAGCAACAGTCATTGACACATAAATGGATTACGTGTAAGCGAATTGCGCAAGTAAGTGTACGTAGTGAGTCATAGACAGTGGATTGCGCAAGTTTGGCTGACCTATAGCGTTGAATCCCTGCCAAAATTACGCTATGCCTTTGGAATTATGACATGCCTTTCGTAATTACGACATGGCATGATGAGATGCAAACTGCGATCATTTGAAAATGCAGACTTGACATTCGTAATTACAATATGACATGATGAGGTGCAAAATGCGATTATTTGGACATGCCATTATGAAATGCAAATGGTATAACTTAATTTTGGCAGGGATTCAACGCCATAAGGCGTTGAATCCCTGCCAAAAATCCCTGCCAAAGTTAAGCTTGCCATTTTTAATTACAAAATGCCTTTCGCAATTACGACATGACATGATCAGATGCAAATGCCATTATTTGGACATGAAGACTTGACATTCGTAATTACAACATGACATGATGGGGTGGAAAATGCGATGGACCTGAAGACTTGACATTCCTATATGAAGAATGCGAGAATTTGACCATAAGAATATTCAATGCGAATTACATTTGATCGTGCACATGAAGACGTGCCATACAACATGCGGACATGGCATTATGCTATGCAAAAATGCGGACATGCAATTATGCCATGCAGAATGCGACATGCCATTATGCCATTATGCCATGCAGAATGCCGACATGAGGAGTCAAAGCTTTGAATTTTTATTCACTATAGTGGTCTATGAGAAAAGTAAGAATAATGTTTTTCCAATACTGATACCAATACAGATTTCCAGTACAGTATTTATGAATGCTTGATTATTGATATTAATGAACTTGATTAGACTATAGGGTAGTTACAAACGGATGTGTGCGCAAGAAATTGGATTTTGGAAATTCAACGAAATGTTGATTCACTATACATAGTCTGTGAGAGAACTATGAACAATTTTTTTTCCTAATATAAAACACAAAACTAACTATTTCTGTGTATTTATAGACATCGATGTCCTATATGTTTTTCTCTCTTGCCTTCCATCAGTTCTAACTGTTCAAGGTGTTTAATGCAGGATACCACTGCATCTTCTTTGCTTGTGAAACTTGTGGATAATGTGTATGTTATTAAAAGAGTCAATGTATTTCGTCAGTAATTTAATTTCCTGTTCAGAGAATATCAAATGGATAATCAAAAGTCTGGCAGTAAAATAAGCTTGTGTTTAAGTGATCCCCCAAAGATAGGTTTATAAAAAGTGACCCTCCCCCTTAGACAGTTTTCTAAAAAAGTGACAATCCCCAAATTCCCCGGGCCACCCACCCCCTGTAATTACTGAAAGCTCCCTAATAAGCTTACAAAGGGAACGTGAATGTGCAAAAGTTTGTCGTTTCCTTTCAAACATGGCGTGGATTGTAGTGAGAAACCAGCTCTTGTCACACAAAAACCCGAAATATAAACATCAGTAATTTGGCTAAATAGCAAGAAATCAGGTAGACACCAAACAGGTAGACTGGCATAGAAATTTAGAGAATGGCCTGATTCGCCAATTTACCTTCTGAGACGCTCGAACGGAATACTGTTCGGCCACCATGTGCAAGTTCTGAACGTTATCTCTGTAGCTCTAGTTTTGCCGTTCGACCCAAATATCCGGGCGAAACCTCGAGCTACAGTACTGCAGCTAAGTCTCGGGCTTCTCTCGTTTGAGGCCATGTTTCAAAATACACATTGGCATCGAAGATATAAGGTGACTACCTAGTTTGCTGGAAAAGTTATAGTAGCCTTATTCAAAGTTTCGTCCCCTCATCCTGTATTGCTTAACCTCATGTCCGTATTATGCGTGGCATAATGTCATGTCTGTATTACGCATGGCATAATGGCATACCCGCATTCTGCATCGCGTAATGGCAACTTCGCATTTTGCATAGCAAAATGGCATGTCGGAATTACGACTGTCAAGTCTTCATGTCCAAATAATCGCATTTTGCATCTCATCATGTCATTTCGTAATTGCGAAAGGCATTTCATAATTACAAATGGCAAAACTTAATTTTTGCAGGGATTCAACGCCTTATCCCGTTGAATCCTGCCAAAATTAAGCTATGCCATTTGCATCGCATAATGGCATGTCCGCATTTTGCATCGCATAATTGCAAGTTCGCATTTTGCATCGCATAATGGCATGTCCGCATTTTGCATCGCATAATGGCATGTCCAAATGATCGCATTTTGCACCTAACATGTCATATCGTAATTACGAATGTCAAGTCTTCATGTCCAATTAATCGTATTTTGCATGTCATCATATCATGTCGTAATTGCGAAAGGCATGTCGTAATTTTGGCAGGGATTCAACACCATAGCTGACCTATATATGACTCTGTAGGGAACACACGGTATTGCAACATAATCCTCGCGTATAAGTATTGCAACAGAGACCATTGGTCTTCATTTTTCCACACTACCCCTACGGAGTCACATAGCTTTTCTTGCTACATGTAGGTATAAAAATTCTGCCTGCAAAAGACGAGGAATGGTACATCATCCTTCTGACTACATGTAATCATACATAATTGTATGACTCTTTCCTTGTCTTCAGACTCTGTATTAATATTTTCTGCTATGACTGTTTGCAGTGTCTTGCGCAATAATGTCGCTTATGCAATAACTGTCGTAGCCTTGGTTGTCATGACAGAGGTATGTCACTCTGCAGCTTTTGCGAAAATTTTCTCTGAACTCGGGAGTCGACTTTCATTTCATATCCGCGTAAGCAGTTACATTTGCTCACGAGATAGTTAAAATTTTAGAAATTTCCTCTGAACTTAAAATGTGAGGGAAGACCATTATTTCAAACAAAATGAGACGCTTCAAGTGAATGACACTGATATCTAAAGTGTTTACACTTGCATCTTTATGAACAAATGAAGTTCCGGAGTGGTTTTCTATTCTATTCCCCCAACAAAACATTCAATATTTATATTACTACGATCTTTATCAATACTTATAGTTATATCACAAGATGTTATGTTATCTGTTTTCATAGCGTAAAATCCGACGAAATCATCAAACTCATCTCCTGTAGCTAAATTTATACATCTAATGAGGACTGTACCATGCTGAAGTATTTTCATATTATCTATCATCTCTTGATTGGCTGATTGCAGAGTTAATACAGCTATTTCCTCCCCGACACTTTTCAGACCCAGTTTCAAGCTCTCTGTGCCTCAAAATAATCTTGTGGGAACCACGCCTAGCCATATATGAGCAATAATTCTTTCCAGAGTTTATCCATCTTCGCAGTGTATTATCTGACGACATTATTGTAGTAGGAGAACTGATTAATACAGTACCAAGAACTGTCATTCCTACTGCTGCAGCCATGGTTTACTCCATAGGGTCTATATACATTACAAAGTATAAGGTTCTGAAGGAATAATATTTTAGTTGCAACCACTGCAGCAGTCGCTCCCCCTTGTTTTGCTAATCAAGTGAGATTTGGCTTCCTTTGATTACCCATCTCTGTTTTCAGAAATTTGCTAGAGATCATGAGACATCCCATCGTAAGTCAAGCGATTACAATACCATCATACATTGTGATTACAACTGTTTTAGTATCCATGATTGCTGTGTATATAAAATAGAAAAAATAAAATAATTCCCTATGGAGTCGTTGCACGTATTAATCCATCTCATATAATGTAGAGGGACTGGGGCCTAGTTGGGCGCTCTGTTCTGATAGGGGCTCCATAGGAGCAGGATGTGTAGGCGCATTCTGAGGGGGACTTGGTCGCTTAGGAGGACAAAAATGCCAAGCACCCCCCCTAATATAGCCCTAGTGCAGTCAATGAAACTCCTATAATTCCTAAAACAAGATAACAATTATTATACCAT
This sequence comes from Ptychodera flava, assembly GCF_041260155.1. Classification (NCBI taxonomy): domain Eukaryota; kingdom Metazoa; phylum Hemichordata; class Enteropneusta; family Ptychoderidae; genus Ptychodera; species Ptychodera flava. The sequence goes on from NC_091930.1 coordinate 4,665,980, forward strand.
CTGTCACATTGTTGTGGTGTACCCGGGAACTTGACACAGTCTGCCTCAGTCATTGCTATCGTGGAGCCATTCCGAAAGGCCCCTTCAGTCTGTGCTATCACTTGACGCTGCACTGTCACTTAATGCTTCATCTCTTGTTCTGTCTATTCCATTTTACTTATCCCTTCCATGCAGCTTCTCTCCCTGGATGCGTCATCGGAAGGGTAATTTTCTCTTTGTTGCACTGCGGTATAGTCATCAGAGGGGCTTGTGGTAGCGGATCCATTCCTCCTGTTTGCTTGATCCCTTTGGGATGTGATGATGGAAACGTTTGAGGTGGTTGTGAAGTTGAATCCATTTATTTCAGGTATTAAATTAAACCCTTTTTTTTAAATATACAGGTTTACCCGTTATTAAACCTATGGAAACCAGAGCAAGAAGTGGCCCATATATAAGCTATGTGTCCTGATATTCAGTTTATTTCACTGTTTAGAATAAAATCCTGTTTAAGATCAGAGGCATAGTTTTCTTGATCATCAATTGCAACTAGGTGACTGATTGCAGGGGCTCCCAAGTCTATGAAACTTTGAGTGACGGTATTACTCATAAGGGAACAGTATTTCGCTTCATAGACTTTAAAGGCTTGTGTGATCGAATCATCATTCCACTTTTCCACATTTTCAATTTAAATCTCCTTGCCAAAAATAACTTGCTTTGTCCACTTGCGTTGATACAGAGTATTTTTTATGCTTTGTCTCTATTATGGATCGAGCATCTGCCCCTCCGGAACGCGCTGCGGTCAGTGCCTCTGTCGCTGTCACTGCATTAGCCACTGCTGAAGATTTTATGAAATTCTCCATTGTTTGCAATATGTTATCTATTCTTAGTAAAAAATAAATAATATGTTTAAATCTATGCAATATATTATCTATTCTTAGTAAAAAATAAATATACGTTTAAACCTGTATCCGATATACAGTATTAGCACAGTCTGGAATGTGAGGAGAAGAAGAAGCGTTCCAAAGGGAAAATACGGTAGTAGACTATGAATATGAAAATTCTCCTCCATTAAAATCTTTCTGTATATAGAGACACATATTGCAATCATGAGTACAGGACACACTAACGCATTACCGATTGCCTTTCAGCTGAATGGAAACTATATAACGACAGTACAAACATGCAGATATTCCTCCTAACCGAATGACATAAAACCCATTCTCATGGACTTAAAACTATATGTAACACCGACAGATAAGTTTACTTTCCATCTGCAGGATATATTCAAAGATTATGTAATCACTCAGCAATCGGGGGAAAGTAATGTCTGGTTGGGCTGCACGGACATGAAATACTGGGACCAGCAATTAAATTTCACCGTATCTCATCGATAACAACTTTCCGCTGCAAATACAATCAGTCTGTTGTTTCGATGTATACTTTACAGTATGTAGCACTCTTTATGAAATGGAGGTTGCACTCCCAGACGAAGGGATTTCAAAGCCGGTGATAATCAATATAATCTCATGAAATATGAACTTCTCTGTACAGAGTTTGGAAATAAAAGCCCCATGAAGTCTGACCTTCGATATCGTATTAAGTCTTAAAACTAAGGTCCAGGCTATGGTTATATATATTACACTAATAGTGGCCCCATCCAGCAACCTGCCACTGTTTACAATGGTCACAACTTTTTCCTGTCCGCCGAGAGTGGTGTTTACGATACACTTACAATTTGTGGAAAGAAAAAACATGTGCTTACCGACAAAGATAGACCATGCTATTATTTCTTCTGAAATGATGGATCTGAGGGGCAATACAATAGTTTTATCCCTCTGAAGGGAGACTCAGGACTAACAAAGGCAGGTCTCGCCCACCTCAATGAAAGCCTTGAAGCTTATGTCTTTTTGCATACATTGTGCACAAGGGAATATTTGTAGTACCATAGTGGGCGATACTGGCAGTGCAGAGAAAGTCTGTAAAGAGTTGGTGTTCTCCTCGAAGATGAAATTTGTAATACTGACAAAGTAATCGGTTTTAGGTGATACCAAGACACAATAATGAATACGGGTGTAAAACTTGATATCGCCGTTTTGCCAAATTTACTTCTCTTGCCGTCTAAAATGGTTATTCTTTCAGGCCCGGCGATTGCAGGTTACAATACAATGCCCGGCGAAAGTGTCGATGGTCTAACTACCATGTAAGTTCATGGTCATATTGCCATGGTCAACCTTGGTAGTTCATGGTCGACCATGTTTGTTAAATGGCACAAATTACCATGGTTTTCCATGGTCACCAACCATGGTCAACCACGGTAAACCAAGGTAGTTAAACATGGTCAACCATGGATGACCATGGGCATCAAATGTGGTTGACCATGTTATTAACCTTGGTCAACCATGATTACCGACCAATGGTATTTGATGGTTTTTGAAACAAAACCATGTGTTGAAAATTGTCAGAACGGAAAAAATCTTGTATAAACCACACCAAAAGTCTGCCAAAACACCAGTGATCCCTGACTGGTGTCATTATAACTAGACATACTCGCTTAAGGATCAGCAAACTTAGCCTCCATTATAGTGTCCACTGCAATAACAGCCAGGCCCTTCAGATTCTATCAAAGATCATCCTCCAACATCTTCTGCGTGTTTCCCTGAATGTTCAATGAGCCAAATAGTCCAAAATTTCTCCCAAAATCGATGTTAAAAACACAGCTACTTTTCCAGTTGTTCACTGAACAGACAATCCATTTGAAGTGAATTTTGAAAATGGCTGCTTCAAATAAGCCAATCAAAAGCATTGCTTTATGACATGTGACATCATGGTAAAGGGTCAAAGTTCCAATGACAATGGACCTATGACCTTGCCTATGTTGATATCATGTATTGAGGCAAATGTTGAGTGAGACTGAGATAGTCTTAACTTCCTGCCATTGCAGCAGTGCTTTCATGCCCTCCATGTCAATAATTCCAAGAAATTCAGCTCGATATTTGTCCACAGTCTTCTGACATGAACAAGAATACAGCAAATTGGTCTAAGCTTCCCGGGCAACGACATTAATTCTCTCTAACAACTGTGAATGATGTCAAGAGACTCAACTATGTAAATATAGGAGTGTATATACATACAGCCTATTATCGATATGATCATCAGAAAATTGGGCATCAAAATCAAACTACCACGAGTCATCAAATATCATGGTCAACCATAGTAGACCATTGGTAACCATGGTCATAAATACAATCAGTCATCAAATACCATGGTCAACCATGGTAGCAGATATCCATAAGCAGGTCAGCCATGATAGACCGTGGTTAACTGTGGTAGACCAGAGTATTGGAATGCCTACTGTGGTCTCGTATCACGGCCAACCATGGTAGTTCATGGTCAAACATCAAAAACCATCAAATACCTTGTTGACCATGGTAAACCATAGTTGACATTTTGCTGGGGTACGCATGAGAACCTATGATCTTCCAGTAAATAGAGAAATAAACACAGAAATCAAAGAAATTGCTAAACATCAGGCAATTGATGGGGGCGAGGATGCTCTGCAGTGGCAGACGAGCCCTCCAGTTCTCCCCCTAACACAGAAGATGTAGCTGATGTGAGCTGAATTGTTCCGAAGGGGGCAGATGTAGTCACTGCTGTTGCAGACACTGGCGCAGACCCAATTCATGAATTCAGCAAATTGGTTTGTTATCTTTAGCCATATTCATTGGATTTATGTACAGTATATAGATCAAATGCAGGCCTAAAATATGACAGCTCTCAAACCACCATTCAACATGATTATAACTGGGCCGACAAATTCTGGCAAAACAGAGTATGTGATGAATCTTCTCACCGGACCGTACCTAGGGAAATTTGAATATGTACTCTTCATTTGTCCGACATTCATGAACAATAAAACGTATAATAAAAAATTCATATTTATGGATGATAATGTATTTGTGTTTCCGGTCGGACTCGATGCTGTGGATGAAACTCTAGCCTTCGTACATAAGGAATGGGCCGGCACGAACACTCTCATAATCCTCGATGACTGCGCCTCGTCCAAAGATATGGAGAAGCGCAGTAATGTTTTAGTCAGAAATGGCTTCAGCGCCAGACATGATCGATTATCTGTCTGGGTTCTGACTCAACAAGATACTAGTATTAGTAAACCCTTCAGTAGACTTGGTTCAAGTCGGTGAATTTAAAAAAAATAAAATCATTTATAATAGTTTCTCTTGTGTCTCTCCTATTTCGTACAAACCTATCCGGAATTTGGCAGCTCACGCCAGGTTTGAGTCTGCGCAGTAGTGAGTTAGTTTCTGCCGGATTCACCGACTTGGACTTCTTGCAAAGTACAGGCGGTGAGACGGACTGTGTACACAGTGACGTAGAGCAAATACAAAATGATTGACAGCCCCCGCCGTTATTCTGGCCAATAAGAAGAACGCTTGCTAATAAACCTCTGCAGGCATTAAAAAGTTTGTCATCTCCGTGCAAAGCTAGACAGCGAGTACGTTTTACATCTGGGCGAATAATGGTATCAAGTTCGTACATCAACCGCGTTTTACAACTGATCGGTCGACCATCGCTAATCATGCGAGATTACCAAAGAAAGCTTGGTGGGAGTTACATTGAGGGAAAAGATGTGTTTGTCTGCGCACCAACCGGCAGCGGAAAAATCACTGACATACGTAGTCGCTCCACATTGTTTTGATTTCCATCGCTTTGGGCACGTAAGAGAACAGGCTACAACTGTAAGGACGGTGTCTTTTTCCACCCTTGAATAAACGGCCACGATTTTCGCATTTTGTAACATGGGTCCCATAAACAACACAGATATTTTCACGCGTTTTCGGTGATAGAACAGAGGTCGTGCTGACTTTTGTGGGAGTGATCGCACTCGACATTTTTTCAACAATGCCATGTGAGTTTTATGCACGTCTCGTTTGGGTCAATTGGTAACTCCTCCCATTGTGTAAAATTTAGTGATGTCATCTTATGAATAATATATGAGTAAAGAAACGTCATCTCATGAATAATTATAGCAACGCAAACCCTGCAAGAAAGCCAAGTCTGTGATTCCGGGTGAAACTCCGCTGTATAGCGTTCACTCCACTCATCGCGTTCACCCTACTCATTGCGTCCACTCACGCACGCGTTTCACATGAAAGCAAAATACAAATCATTGCGTTCACTCCACTCAAACATTCACAAATCACAGACTTGAACCAAGTCTAACCCTTCAGGGTAAACATACAGATGTTAGAAGTACTTTTGTACACACCTAGCAAGACAGACAACAAGACTACCATAAACGAATATGGAATGGAGCTCTCAGAATTGGATTTCTCGGATCGAGTCAGGCAATTGAAAAATACACCATTCAGTAAACTAGTATTTTGTTTCCGTCACCCATATGGCCTGCAATTTTTATTATAAGGAACTATATAGAAATAGGAGCAGGCTACCATGGAACCTGAAGGAATTTTAAGAGAGCTATATTATAACCCCAGAACTGGTTTTGGAGGTGTACAAAAACTATATGAGGCAGCACGTGCCGCCGGACTGAAAGTGACCAAGAAAGAGGTGCAGGACTGGTTGCAAACTCAGCTAACTTATAATCTACATAAACTGGTCTCTCTTGGCATGTTCCGAAGTGGGCGGCGCGTGTTCGTATCAGCAATAGACGAACAGTGAGAATGATCTTGTGGAGATGTCTGTACCTTTCGCAAAAGAGAATAAGGGTATTTGATACATGCTGACAGTAATCGATGTGCTCAGTTAATATGCATTGGCCTGCCCAATACAGTCAAAAACTGCTGATGATACTCTGGGGGCGATGAAAGGTGTAATTAAGAAAAGTGGGAGGCAACCCGACAGACTTCTGACAGATGAGGGGCAGAAATCTACTGACCGGAAAATGCAGAAATGGCTTCAGGAATCTTCCATTCACTGGTTTTGCATGTACAGTGATGAAAAGCTAGTGTTGTGGAACAATTCAATCGTATATCGAAGATAATGATGTAGAAATACTTCACATTTAAACAGACACGCCAGTGGCTCTCTATTCTACCAGAACTACTCCAGAACTACAACAACACCGTACATCAAAGTATCAAAATGAAACCACTCGATGTAACAGAGGCGAATGATTGGCAGGCATTTTATGCATTTTAGGGTCCCGAGATTGCGACTGCGGTCGCTACCCCTGAGTTTAAGCCTGGAGAACAGGTCCAAATTACAATATACAAGAGCACTTTCAGGAAGGATATTTACCAAACTGGACAGAGGAGATCTTTAAAGTTACAAAAGTGGTGTATGCAGCTGGACTGGGAACGTCGTGTGTTTACAAGATAAAAGATCTGAATGGAGAGGAATACTTGGCACTTTCTATTATTATCATAATTATCATTATTCAGAATGCTTGGGAACACGCCGACGAGCTGTATAGATTCGAGAGAATTCTGAAGACGTAAAAGTGAGAAGAAAGAAATATTACCTGATAAAATGGAAAGGTTATCCAGAAAGTTTCAATAGTTGGGAGCCAGAGGAAAATGTTATTAGAACTTAGTACTTGCGCTAGTACTTACGTAGTACTCACGAAGTACCTTCCTGATGCTTACGCAAATACTTACGAACATTATTCAATAAGTACCACGGAGCAAGCCCTCATTTCTTGAAAGTAGAAAGTGACAGTTTACTATTTTATCCAACCCCCAGGTATTTATCATGTGTTGTCGTAAGTATTGTTCACTTATTGCATCCTTTACAGACTGTATGTGGATGAGGCGGCAAACAGTGACGGCCACATATTAAGTTTGCAATATCTTCAAAACGACTTCTCATGTTACTCTTATCAGATCTTTCGACACCAGGCAAAGTGCCTGTAAGTCAAACGGAGCATTGTAAGCACATATAGATTCAAAAATATTAAGAAGTTTGTGGAGGTTCTTGAGTGAGACTCGAAGTTGTTCTAGTTGTTCTTGGTCCGATGGATAATAAGCATTTTCAAGTTCCTCCTCCCTAACATCATCTATCAAAATCATTGGCTGCTGCTATTCCCTGCAATTCCAAAATCAAAAGCCTTTGGAGAATCTACGGGCCCAACTGTCTCTGTATCAATTGTATAATTAAGTATATTATTTAGAAGAGAAGACGTAAGTGGACCACAATTACCATTAATTATCAAACATGGAAGTCTGTAGTCATTACAAATTTCTAAGAAAGTCCGTTTGAACTGTTTACATATCTTTTCCAGTCCTTTAAGGTGGACAGAGGCTCTATTTCATATGGTCTGGTCTGAGTCAGAATATTCCGCTTGCAATATTCCCAAGATGTGTCTTTGAATATGATAATGAAAATGTGTAAATCGTCAAATGCTGATGAAACGATCTTTTTTTCTTGTGACTGCATGGAAACACCTCTAATTCGAGAAAAAGTTAGATGTTGAATTATACTTGAGTCACAAATAATGTAGTTCGTTTTTTTCCCCAGTGGCGTTTGTGCCCTTTTGGAGCGGTACCAAAGGGGCCGCACATTGTAAACTAAGAGTATATTCTATAAACTTATTTTGAAAATCATCACTAGCTAACTCTTACCACTTCCAGATTGTCCATTTACGAAATCAATATGGATGACATTTTGTAATATCTATAATATTATCACAGAATTTTTTATTTAATTATTTTTTGTAAAGATATATTACGATAAGACGATGGCAATCCTTTCCATTTCAAATGCAATTAAAATATTGGAAAGTGGTAGCAATGAAGTTCATATTAGTTTGGAGAATACCAAGATCCCATTATGTATGTAGATAATCTAGAACTAATTTTTCCAATCAACCTTAAATATGGTTCCAAAGATCTCGCCACATGCGATGAAATGTGTGTATCTTGGCGACCAACTCTTCAAATGTTTACCAATCTAGTTGTAACATACTTAATACACGATAATGTCCTTGCAGAAGCTGACTCTTTCCAGGCTAGCACACGCAACAGTTCATGCCACAACGCAGGTGGATCGTTTTGACTGGACAGAGAGTAGAAATTACAAAGCAAATGGCTGAACAATTCTTAGACGAGAAAAAATTTAGTAATATGGCAGCACGAAGCAAATTGATTTTGATTGCTAAGGTTGAGAATGAAAAGCTGTATTATATAAACCTCAGGCTGTCAAAAAATAGGGTGTGGATTTTTAGAGATCTCCTCATTAAAAAAGTCAGGGATCTTCAGAATTTATAAATAAAGTATACAATTGGAGTGAGGACAGCTATCGCTCTAGTGCAGAGCCCGACTATGTGAGTTCTCTATTGCGTTCTGAAGATGTGTTAAACGATAGAATACTGGTCGAGGATCTAACACCTAGTGACATGGGACGAATCAGAGATGAACTGACACTCTTACGACATGATGCTAGCGGTAATGCACATAAAATACAAGCTTTTGAAAATAAAATCGATAAATGGAATAATCTAAACCCTGACTACAGAGCTTTTGTTGATGAATTAGAGATGGCGAATATGCGTCTTAATGAGCTTTACAATGAAAGAGATAAAATTCTGTCAGAGCAGACAGAACTTACACCCGAACTCAGAAAAAGACTAGCTAAAATTAATAATCGAATTGAAGTGCAACATGATATGATCAGTGGGGCACATGGAAGACTGGCACAGGAAGTAATTCCGATCAAGAATTGTCACTCAGGCTGACCCTGCCTGGGTTATTTAAACGGAATCTTACTGCCCTTGGAATGACAATATAAACAATTGCCCAGGCTCTGACTTAAGGAGGAAGGTCGGCTTGAACTGGTGGCTCAGGAAGTAATAGGCCAGACAATGTCTCAGGTCTGCCCAAAATATACACAAAAGCAAAAGAAATCGTAAGCAGTTTGGCGAATGCTTAAAAACCCTGGCCGCAAAAACTGCTGCTGCAATACAAGGTTTAATTAGCTCCCCTGTCAGTTTTCTATTAAAAACAGCAGGATCGGTGGTCGGGTTCATTGGAGAACAGTTAGGGATTTTTGACAGATTTAACTTTTGTCTTAATAAATAAAATTTTGTATTAATACAGAGTCTAATGAATTCTGAAGACGATGAAAGAAACATAATAAATAAATTATGTATTGATATACGGAAGCATGTTTGGCGAAAAGAATATTGCAAAGTTTCTTTCTAAAAATAAAGACCTCTTTGGTTCTCTGTCGAATTGGAATGCTGCAAACTCCGGTGGGTAAATCGGCATACCCTTCGAACAATCCAGGTGTTAGACTCAAAGATGATAATCTATATCATAACATATTAGCTTTCATAAAGGAATGCCAAAAGACTAACTTCTTTAAGCATTAAGAGTTCATAAACGTGTTTCAGGAGGCAGGTGACGACCAGGAAACTCATCATATAAAGAATATTGGGTTCTTCGACTGATTACACAGGTAACAGCTTTATATTTCATTCAGAAGGAAAAAAAAAGTAAAGATGTGATGCACTACGGCCCAAAGGCGCCCCATTTTGTACAGTATTAGCGTCCCGAATTTTGCCACACATACGTGGAGTGCGCTTTCACAGAGTAAATTTCACCTCCCGTGTCATGTTGAAATATTTCGTCGAATTTCCTCGCCGAACAGCTGAATATTAATGAAAGAGTAACAGGTCCTATTTCCCGTATATGCTGCCCTTACAATTATAATATTTTGGGAAGAATTTCACATGGAATTCCAAAAATACGTAAGCGATAACAGCCATATGCAAAATTACGTAAAAACACTGTCAACAGCAAAACGATCTTCCACTCGTCATTTCATAAAAATAAGAGGGAAACTCAAAAAAATAAACCATAGAGTTTTAGTTACCCTTCATGATATCTCTCATACCAAATATTATAAAAAATAACGGCGAAATGAAAAAGTTAAGTATTTTTCATTTTACGACGTGTCTAATCAGCTCGATTTCCCATAGAAAACAATGGCGTTTAATGTACTGAACAGACCGTACAACTCTCGCTCGTTCAAATTTCTCATTCTGAACCAATGATAGTGAAAAATGGCACAGTGTTTCTCTGATTTATATACAAAATTCCTGTCGTTTAAGTTTTTTGAATTTCTCGACGAAACATGTTTTAGTTGCATTTTATTTTTTCGATCGCTGAATTTTTGCTGTTGCCCTCAATAAAATGGCGATCTTACAGCATTTGCATATGCAGAATCAGGGTCTTATATTGACGCATTTTAATCGGTTGACGTCTCTTGAATTGTACAGAGCAAATACCTGTCAGGTTGTTGTAATTTACACCAAATTTTGGCGAATATCAACTATGAAAATTCCAGTAAACTGCAAAAATAACACAGAACAGAGGCGAACGGGCGTAGAGTCTCCACTGTAATCGTGCAGTGGACGTTATCGATCGATATTCTTTTGTCCGAATTGTTACATTGTTGTCTCACTCACTCGCGTGAAGTTCCCCGTTCACAATGGCGCCAAACTACGCCGAAGTGCGCCAAAATGTGCTGACACGTACGTAAAACTATCACCAAAACTGAAAAAAGTGTCGTCGATATACTTTCAGTACAGGAAACCAACGGATACCTTGATGTTAAAAGGTATAAGTCAACATACGGGTAATTGTGGAAATGTTTATGACGTGACCTCAACACAGGAGCGCCCGACACGAGCGGCACCGAAACAGATTTTCGATCGATAATCTATTGAAAATAAATTGATACAATGTTTGCCGTTGTCAATAGCGACCAGCTGAAAGCGCTGTTCCATAGAAATAATGCTTCGCGGAATACCGTACACTGAGTCATACTTTTGGGCCGTAGTGATGTATTTTCTTTGATTGTGAATTTTTTTCTTCTAAGTTACTATATACAATCATAGATCCTCGAGAAAAAACAGAACAGGCAACTGTTGTTGTTTCTTTGTGCGATCTATCTTGGAATATATTAAGTTTATTTGCAAAGCGGTCCCCGACAACAATACTTCATACATAACACTGAACCTGAGTAACGATCAAACTGACGTTCTGAATATGTACACTTTGCTCTTGCATGTCACGTTCCGAGTAATGACAGAGAGAATTTTGAGGATTTTTTTATACTAGTCATGGTGAATGTTCTGGTAACGATGAAGATCACATTTTGGAATATAGCCGAAGCCAATGGGAAAACACCAGATGATAAAAACAGTGTACATTTAGCCATAGGCGCCACAGAAAATTCTTGCTAGGTATCGACAATATAATTTTACATTCCCTACCATAAAATCTCCGATAACAACATTTACAAGTAAGACAGGTCTACACTTCCCCAGTCCTGCAAAACGAAAATCTGACCTTTATTTCATCTGTCACGCAACATTTGGCAAAAATCAGGGTACACAAAAATGACTACTCCACCGGAGCTAAATACACGACCTCTAACATTTTGATACTGTTTTAGCCTAAAGAAACATCAAAGTTCGGATAAGCATAAAATACATTTGTAAGACTGACTTTCGATGTCAGGAGAAACTTTTCGATAAATCGGGACTCTACAATGGATGATGGACTCAGAAGCGGTAAGGTAGAGATGCATTTACACAAAGCTGAACGCTGTCCTCGCAAATTTGGCCATTCAAAGTTTTCAAACAACAACATTTCAGTAGTTAACATACATACTTTACCGAATCATGGAGCACTCCTCACTCCAAACTGCAAAAACGAGGGAAAGTTCGGAGATACACAGACGATTGTGGAATGTAAAGAACTCTGTGATGTCAACTGCTGAGAAGTCTGGAACTGCAGCGATATTAGTTTCGGATTTCTATTCGAAACTTTGCCACTTTACATCAACATACTGACTCCCTGCAGACTTCTAGTTGCATTGAAATCTCGCCACAAATATGTAAAAAGTACTTTAAAACCATTTTGACGAATTCTTCTCAAAATAGTTGTAACACTTTTCTTTCTAGAAATGGACTTGCAGGTAATCCGAAATAGCTTGTAATCCGAAAACATTATTACCGAATACCCGCATGCACGTGGCTGTGAACCGGACGTTGTGCAGTCGATCGGGTCCAGCTTCATTCCGTCCCCGACCCATTAACACCTCTTAATTATTCCTGGTAGGAGCGCACGCTGCTAATCCCATAGACCCTTTGTTCTCTATTGAAGTTGCCTGTCCCGTTTTTCTCGAGGGTCTCTGATACAATACACGAAAACATAATGCCATATGATAGATCATTGTTACCGACTTTCAGTTGCCGAAAACTGCAGGGAACAAAGACAGAAAGGACCAATCATGTGGTTACTAATAATTAAGTCAGGCACATCCAGGCGAGAAGCTTTACATACGTTGTCCAAAGCTGGAAAGCAGATTAGTTTTAGTTCCGGATACTTTCGATCTCGTTTTGATCTCATGATAGAGGGCAATGGAAATATCCGAGCAGTTCAAAATGTTGCAAAAAATATAATGAAGGAATGTTTCTAAAATTTTAGGGGCAGACATTTCTCGATTTGTGTAACTATAACTTTACTGAATGTTATTGTGATCTCTACAAACATAAAAAGGTGAGAAAAACATGACGCTTCACGGATTTCAAAACGAAAATCTGAAAAAAAAATTAAGAAGTGGTGTGACCGATGCAGATGTTAATATCACTGACAATAATTTAACAATAAAACAACTATGCTATTTTGTCTGACCCATTCCTTCATCACAGGCCATGCAGTTACCTATCCATCGGCGTTGGGTAGTCATATCGAATGGAAAATTACACTTGCACCTGCCTCTCAATTAATTGTCAGTGAATATGGTGACACAGCAAATTATAAATTAACAAACATTCAGATGGAGTATGAAACTATTAAGGATGACACCCTTGCGAGAGATACAGCCGGATATTACAACAATGGTAAGAGTTTTCTCTACGAACATTTACAACATTTTAAAACAATCGAATTAAATGAATCGGACACGATTATCAATGAAAATGTTAATGTACCACGTCGTAGCATGAGAGGTATATTAATACTCTTCACTAAAGATCAGAATCAGTCAGAACTGAATAGCGAACTTTTCATAAATCCGTCCATTGAATCTGTTTCTGTAACGGTCGAGGGCATTGCAAATAAAACATATCCCCAGAATATGATACCGAGACATTTTTGGTCGAAAACACAACAATATTTTGTGGAAGATAAAGATTGGTGTGAAATTATTATGGATGAAGTCGGTTATTTGAAGAATAAATTCTGTCTATTTATCGATATGTGTAGCTTTAAAGATATTGAATTTCATGGAAATGGACTAAAAGTATTTAACTCAAAAGATGGTGTACAACTTGAAATTGTAAAAAAAGATACATCAGGGAAGGGTTCCAGCACCAAAACTCACGATGATAAAATAACTGCATACATTTATGTTATCAGTGATGCAATGGTCCCTGTTGAGAAGAGTGGATTAAAGTCTATCCTATTTTAGAGGAAATGAAAGTTGACTCCCGAGCTCAGAGAAAATGTTCACAAAAGCTACAGAGTGATAGACTCAGTCATGATGATGTACCATTCTTCATCTTTTGCAGCCAGAATTTTATACTTACATGTAGTAAGAGAAGCTAAATGTGACTCCGTAGGGGTAGTGAGGAAATATGAAGACCAATGGTCTCTGTTGCAATACCTTTACACGAGGATACTGTTGCAATACCGTGAGTTCCCCTACAGAGTCATATATAGCTTAACCATACTTGCGCAATCCACTGTCTGTGACTCACTGCGTATGCTTGCTTGCGCATTGCGCATACGCGCAATCCATTTATGTGTCAATGACTTTTGCTATGGCTGTGGTGGGGGCTACAGGAAGGGGGATTTTCCCTCCCCTCCCTGTAGCTATTTTTAAATAAAATGGAGTAAAAATTGATATCACAAAATCCAAAATATTCTTAATACTCATACCTGTATTTTTTATTTAATGCCTGTAATCTTTGTATCATTTCTGTAATTTTTTTCATAACTGTTATTTTTATTTCATGCCTCACTGAACAAAATGCTTGATGTACGAGAAGTATATTAAATTTTCCGTATACCGATGTATACGGAACACAATATTAATTACATACATAACGTATATCTTTGTATATGGAACATTCTCATACGTTGATATGCGTAATGTATATCTATGCAGATCATGAGTATACATAATGCAGATACTTGGACACCAAGTGTACACCGTAATTTGCATTTGTTAGTATATGTACGTGTATACTTAACATATTTGACACATGTACAGAATCAGTATATGTGTATATATTGTTGTATATCAAGTATTTTGCCCATTGCCTGTTATACCTTTATATACCTGTAATTGTTTTCATACCTGTAAGTTTTACTCCACGCCTGTATTTGTTTTAGTTTTTTGACCTTTAACCTACCGCTATTGTTTGCTGTCAGCCTGGGTCAAAAGCCTACTTTCGTCCAGAATATGTCATTGTTGCACCGAACAAATATCCCTAGTTAATTGGTCTACTAAGTTGCCCTCAGAATCGATGTTTTATTACTACTTCACGCTGAAAACGCTTGCTTTCCCCACCGTGCTACATAATCGATTGCTGCCACAAGACCTTTATCATGAGCTGTCGTCATCACCCCTTTTCAGCAACGTTTCCATTGCAGGCATGAAGTAAGTGATTTCGAGTTTGTTTGAGTAGAGCATGTAGATAGAGATAATTGTTTGATTCAAAAATGCTAAATTTTTGGTTAAAGGTAACTTTTCAGAAAGGATGAACAAGGCTATCAGTGGGTTCAAAGGTCACAAAACCAAAAACAAAAAAATACAGGCAAGAAGTAAAAATGACATGCATGAAATAAAAATTACAGGTACGAAAACAATTACAGGTATGAAAAGAAATTACAGGGATAAAACAAATTATAGGCATGGAATATAAATTACAGGCATGAAAAGAAAATTGCAAATATGAAAAATATTACACGTATGAAAAAATTACAGGCATGGACAAAAAATTAAAGGCATGAAATAAAAATTGCAGGCAAAAAATAAAAATTAAAGGTATGAAAAACTTACAGGCATAAAAAAAATTGCAGACATAAAAAAAATTACAGGTATGGAAACAAAATACAGGTATGAAATAAAAATTACAGCTGTGGCCTCATTAAGCCACTGTAGTATACAGATCACATATATTCATTTTAAAGGTGAGAATAAAGACTGCAGACAACAGCTACTATTTAATGTCACTGACACAATTGCGACGACAATACTGACAAGCGAGTGATGATTAAATTTTTATTTGCGGTAAGTGTCGGTGAATTTATAATATACAAGATAAGTAAAAAACTTACATTTGTATTAAGTATGTAAACATTTATGGGGTTAGGTGACAGATTTTGTATCAAGTTCGATAAAGACCGAAGAAATGAACTAGCGCGACGCAGTAACATTTTGTATTACGTATACAAAGTTAAGCCACTACACAAGGGAGTAAACGATACTTTGTGCGTCGTTGAACTCTCTTGAAAACAATTAAAAAGACCAAGTGAATTTGGTTGCTATTTTAAGACTTTTTGTCTACTAAAGTTTAACACATAATCATGACAATCGTAGTCACAAAGTTTAAGGATATGTTTAAACCAGTTTACTGATAACGTTATTGTTTTTAGCCGCTTACCATCTTTACGGGCATTTCTTTGTATGTATCGTTCAAGTTCAGCCCTCAACTTAACATCTGCTGATTCAAAATCCTCGGCATGGTCAACCAATATGAAGTGTGAGTTGTGACAATCTAATGCTGGCTTGATTCCACCATGATCCCCATTTCTACAGTCTTCTTTACTGTACGTCGCAGGCCAAAGACCTTCCGTCGACTGTTTATCATTGTGAGAAAAGTTATTACATAGGATTATAATACTCAGTGGTGGAGTATTCGTTATCAGAATTCCGAAAAAAAAAATGTTTTTGCATATACAAGATGGACTGTTGTTCCTTGCGATAAAAATCCCTCTGCATAAATGCGAGCTAGGCCATGGTAAGGTTATACAACACAACTAAATAACTCACTAATCTCCCGAATCAAATAGGAATTCAGCAAGATCGAAGTTGTTGACATCAGTGTTACGAAGTTCATTGATTATACTATTCGTTTCAAGACATGTGACGCGACACTTTTTCCAAGTTCAATAATACGGTTTTTTTTCAAAAGAATATATTGTAATTTCAATTTCTGTTTTTTCTCTGAGGTGTATATATTGGGATACAGAGTACAAGAGTGACCAATAGCCTGTTAAATACGAGCATAGTGAACAATCTGCAAAGTTGCTGGTACAAACTGAAAAGGAATCCGAAAAAAATATATTTACTAAAAGAATACGATTTGAACAAATTTTGGATATTGGACTGTGAAGTATGTCAATATAATCTGCAAATGGAACCTTATCTACTTTTCTTTTTACTTTACACACTTGAATTTGTGAGTCTTTTGTAATATCGCAACATTCAGCCATTAGGGCACCTAACACTTTTGAGAAATAGAAAAAATGTAAAAATCCAATAATCCCAAATTAGTTCCAATCGTGTTAAGGCCGAGTTACACAAGGCAACTCGTTGAGCAACGCGACAAGCAACACGACAGGCAACGCGAGTTGCCCGCCGTGTTGCTTCGTTTGTATGATATCTTCGCGTCGCCCGAGGTGGTCAGGCGACGTCGCCCGGAAAACCGACATGTCGGTTTTTCAGGCGACGCGTCGCCCGTCGCTTGGACGAGTTGCCCCGTGTACACACTGCGTCGCGTCGCCTGAAGAAACCTTTGACCTCTGCTCAAGCGCAGAACAGTGATTCTGTTTGCGCTCATCGATTGTAACTTGTTAGTACATATAAATTTACAAAACTCGAACAGGAAATATACTATAAACTGTAAAAAAATCAACCAATCAATATGTCAATAAATCTATAGACAAATCCAAAAAATATCCACCCTCTCTATCAATTCTACTTCAATCTTCGGTAAACTGGTGAATAACCGCTTCAATATTAGATAAACTGCTGAATGATAATTTCTCCTGAGGAGCCATCAATATTCTCCGTTGTCCTTATATATGGACTGATATTTACACGTATCGAACGCATCGATCAGGTCGGGACGACACAGAGAATACAATCAGCCTGACGAAAGACAATGTGGAAGTAAAACTTTCTGACTAATATGCTCGAGCGTCGCCACGTCATCGTCACATAAGTATTTTCCTCTTAGGCCTACATAAAAAGTCAATATATTTTCTTAAACCAAAGAATTAATCAATTATCGAAATTATTTCATCCCTAATTTACCGACAGCACATATAGACATGCCAGGCTCCGATAGATTGTACACCAAAACGGACTGGACAATTTGCGAGATGTTTTGCGAAACGACGAATGTATCAAGTGTCAGCTTGCGCCTACGCCAGGTCATTCTCACCATGAGGAGGGATAACTACTAAAGAGGTTGCCTTTTTCAAGGCAGATAAGTGGAGGCGGTAGCAATGGCGGTAACCATAAACAAAATTGCGAAACGTTTTCCCAATTTCACAGAATTTCACACGGTTCAGATTTTGGGACAAGTGTCTGTCCTTCAAGTGAATGTTAGTAAATCCGAAGCACTATGGCTCGGTTTACGGAAAAATTGACGCGACACCTCGGCTAGTTTGAAATTGGAATCTTCATCAAAAAAAATATTAGGGCTTTACTTTGGTTACGACCGTTTAAGACTTCTACTTAACTAGGAGAAAAAAATCGAAAGGCTTAAGACCGTTTTGAAACTTTGGTCAAAGCGTAAGCTAAGTCTGTATGGTAAAATCACTATCATCAAATTAGTAGCTCTTCTTAAACTGTTTTACGTATTTTAATTCTTGGTGCTTTTGATGAACTTTTGAAGCCGATCAATCAAGCAATTTTCAAGTTTTTATGGAATAATTGGCCTGACAGAATAAAAAGACTCACACTGCTTGACACTTGCGAACGTTGAAGGCTCAAGATGCCCGACATCTTTGCCCTCCATGATGCATTCTATGCTTTATGGATTCGTAGACTGGTAAGCTGAAATTGCTAGAATAATGAACATATGACCTATTATACGACAATATTTTGTACCCGTTAATCTTAACCATGAGCTGATAATTTGCATTTTAATAACTCAATATATTTTTATTAATTCAAATTTTGTTCGGAACATATTTCAAAGTTCCCCAGAATAAAATATGCCATCATTCACACGATTGTCACTTCGGGTTACGTGTTATAACAACTTTTGGCAAACCTAAAAATATCTAAGTTATTTTATATTTATTAAAAAACTATGTCCTTATTTGGTGCATTAATGATGACTGATACACATATTCCAGGACGGGCTTTAATCGATAGTATACGTGACCGATATTTCTGTCATTGAACGCATTTGGCGATACCCGTCCCTAAACACTACACCGTTGCATCGCACCATGATCTGTCACGAAGTATTTATCATTTTTGTGTTGCAGAACAGCTAATACTCATGGCTTTTACATGTCTGAAATGCACCGAAAATGCCACAAAATGACACCATTTCAATAGCCAAATTTTCAAGTTTCTATAATGGAAGGCCGTGGCCGACGTGACCACCCTCCTCATGACCACAAGCTAGCCTTTTACGGTGTCGCGGAAAAGTTGATTTTGAAATTTCTCATTCTGATTTGAGCTTATTGCTGTTTCACTGTGCTGTAAAATTTTAATCTTTAGATAAAATTAAATCACATCATTGTCAATACAGAGAATTTGTGACGTTATTCCCCAGATAATTACTGATAAAATATCCAAATGTCTCGTATTGTGGCCTCAGATGTTTTATACATTCCCTGGTAATGCCAAAAACTATTAAACAAAAATAGTGTTCCCTCCAGGACCATCATGGCTTTTCACTCGAT
Source organism: Ptychodera flava (assembly GCF_041260155.1). Taxonomy (NCBI): domain Eukaryota; kingdom Metazoa; phylum Hemichordata; class Enteropneusta; family Ptychoderidae; genus Ptychodera; species Ptychodera flava. The sequence continues at coordinate 4,684,882 of NC_091930.1, forward strand.
AGTGTACTCGGCTTTGTATCGTACATTATTTTGTACAAAGTTTCTTTCGTCCATTATGGCCCGAGAGGGGGAATCATTCTTAGAAAATAATAATTATCACTTTTATATATGTTCTGGCATTAAAATCAAAACGGGGGGTTCATGAATTTAGAGGAAAGTTACAATTTCGTATGAAAGTTTGGAGGAGAGTCATCATTTTCAAGGCAACCAGTTAATATTTCAATCGCACCACCCTGCTTCTGTTAATTCTGTCCTTACCCTATGTTACCAATCAAGCATACCCGTGAAGCCATCTCGACATGACAAACATGTCTCTATAAGAATATTCGAAATAATTCTAGCTGTACATTTATTTAGTTGGAGTTTTTATATGTTGATTATCACGACACATCTAGTAAGATTTTTCGAAAATACCCTTCATTAATCCAATCTGTAGATTATTTAGTAGGAGTTTCCTTTAATTCGACGATTTGGAATATTACTATTTGTGTGATTGAGTCATATTGTGGTTTACCACGATCTAGAGAACCGTTTTGATAATGAGCCGCCAGGAAACACAGTCCGCTCTTCAAGCATGCGCACCGTAATCTTTTGTAAGGAAACTAGCGACAACTGCGACAAGTTGCCTAACAAGTTGCCTCGTGTAACTGTTCCAGTCGCGTCGCTTGATGCGTTGCCTACCGCGTTGCTCGTTGTGTTGCTCGGCTAGTTGCCTCGTGTAACTCGGCCTTTAAAGAAACATCGGGTATTGCACTAATAGAGGATGTGTCAACAGCAAACACTTTTGCTTCATAAGCTCACGTGTTCACACGCGTGAACTAATGTCATAGCGATGTCTGTCTGTCTTTTGTGTGTGTGTCTGTCTCTCTGTCAGTTTACACGATAACTCAACCAGATATGAACTGAATATGCTCACGTGTTTTACAACAGGTTTATCAATAGTAGTGCGCTTCACAGAACAATGAGATATATGTTATCACTATATGTAGCAGGTTTTTTCAACTTACTACAGTACTCTCAGAGTTTAATCACTAATTACAAAACTTTATTTAATATGCAATAAGATGTTCATTAACTTGACACTGCTCAATGCTTTATGGGACAACTAGATATCCATCAGATCAACATTTGTAGCATTTTATTTAATTTAATGCTGTAATTTTAGAGTAATGTCACTAATTACAAATTTCATTAAATATGCTAATAAACCCTAAATTAACTTGACACTGTTCAATGATTCATAGCACAATTAAATATTTATCAAATCAATATCGGTAGCACGTTTCCCAAAATTTTGGTGCCGAAGTTTCAGAGTTATATACCTAATTATAAAGTTTATTAAATATGCAAATGAACCCTTAATTAACTTTACACAACTAAATGCTTTACAATACAGATAGCTATTTGTCGCATCAGAATGTGCAGCAGTTTTCATCACATTTGATGCTGTTATTTCGGAGTTATATGACTAATTATAAGACTTCATGAAATATGCAAATAAGCTAATTAGTATCTTGACACTGCTCAATGCTTCTCAGTACAATTGGATATTTATCAGATCAACATCTGTAGCAAGTCTTATCAAATTTAATGCTGCAATTTTGGAGTAATATCACTGATTCCAAGTTCATTAAATATGCAAATGAACCCTTAATTAACTTCACACAACTAAATGCTCTAAACCACAATTAAATATCTGTCGGATCAGTATCTGCAGCAGATTTCATCACATTTGGTGCAGTTATTTTGGAGTTATACCACTAATTACAAAACTTCATAAAATACGCAAATGACCTATTGTTAACTTGACTCTGCCAAATGCTTCTCAGTACAATAAGATATTTATCAAATCAATATCTGTACCCAATTTCACTTACTTGGGTGCCGTAATTTCAGAGTTATATACCTAATTACAAACCTTATTAAATATGCAAATGAAACCTTAATTAATTTCACACTGCTAAATGCTTTACACTACAGTTAGATATTAGTCGGATCAGTATGTGCAGCAGATTTCATCACATTTGCTGAAGTTATATCGGAGTTAAATGACAAATTACAAACCTTCATAAAATATGCAAATGAGCTATTTATTAACTTAACACTGCCTAATGCTTCTAAGTATAATGAGATGTATATCAGATCAATATTTGTTGCAAGTATCATCAAGATTGGTGCAGGAACTTCAGAGTTATCTCACTAATAACAAAAGTTCAATAAATATGCAAATGAGAAGATAATTGACCTGGCACTCACAGTATCATTATAATGTTCTTAGATTGTCATCTGTGAAAAGTTTCATGAAATTTGGTGCAGTATGTCTTGATATATGTCTACATTGTCATTGCCGTCTCCATAGGGAAAACATTGTACGGAAAAAAGATATTGCATAACTTCATTAATATGCAAGCCACACTAACCAAAATCTAATCAGTTCTTGCAAGTAGCATAGGGTACCTGTGTACCAAATCTGACTGGAATCCGTTCAGGCGTTTTTGAGTAATCGTGTAAACAGACAGACAAACACACACACACACACACAAACACACACACACACACACACACACACACACACACACACACACGGACAGACAGACAGACATCGCTATGACATTAGCCAACGTGTTTACACACGTGAGCTAAAAAGGAACGGATGAATTCAAGTCAGATTTGGTACATAGAACCATATGCTAAGGGTAAGGATTGATTAGATTTTGGTATTTTTGGTTTGCATAATAATGAGATTATGAATATATTTTTTTCATATAAAGGTTTCACATCGAGACAGTAATGACAGAGTCGACAGAAATTAAGAAATATCTAACAAAATTTCATGACACTTTTGCTGTCGACCATCTCAGAACATTATATTGATACTGTGAGTGTCTTGTCATTTATCTGCTCATTTGCATTTTAATAAACTATTGTGATTAGTGATATTACTTCGAAATTCCTACACGCAGTTGATTGTACTTGCTACCAATATTGATCTGATAGATATCTAATTGTACTGGAAAGTATTGGGCAGTGTCAAGTTAATAAATAGCTCATTTGCATATTTTAATAAGTTTTGTAATTAGTCATATAACTCCAAAATAACAACACCGAATGTGATGAAATCTGCTTCAGATACTGATCCGACAAACATCTAACTGTAGTGTAAAGCATTAAGTAATTTAAAGTTATTTTAGAGTTCATTTGCATATTTAATGAACTTGGTAATTAGGTATATAACTCTGCAACTACGGCACCACATTCGGTGAAACCTGCTACAGATATTGATCCGATAAATATCTAATTGTACTGAAAAGAATTACATCTTTAAATTGGCTGAAACGTGATAGATAACTTATTGTACTGAGAAGTATTGGGCAGTGTAAAGTTAATAAACAGCTCATTTGCATATTTTATGAAGTTTTGTAATAAGTCATGGACTCCGAAATAAATGCACCAAATTTGACCAAATCTACTGCAGATTCTGATCTGATAGATATCTGACTGTGTTGTAGAGCATTTAGTAGTGTGAAGTTAATTAAGGGTTCATTTACACATTTAAGAGAGCACTAATTTAGTGAAACCTGCTACAGATATTAATCTGATAAATATCTAATTGTCGTGTGGATCACTAAGCAGTATCAAGTTAATTAAGGGTTCGTGTTTATATTGAATGAATTTTTTAATTAGAGATATGACTCCAGAAATACAGCATTAAGTTTGATTAAACGTGCCACATATGTTAATCTGATAGATATCCAATTGTCCCTTGAAACATTGAGCAGTGTCAAGTTAAGAGTCAAGTTTGCAAATTGAATACAATTTTGTAATTGGTGATTTCACTCAGAGAGTACTGAGCGAAAGTTGATGAAACCTGCCATATATAATGATAAAACAGATATATGATTGTTCTGTGAAGCGTACTACTACTATGAACCGGTTGTAACACAGGTGAGCACATTCAGTCATACCTGGTTTCCAGAATAGAACCAGAAGCAGTGTTTTAGAAATAGACATAAAAACCCAAAACACGAGGGAAATAAAAAAAAATGTTACCGTTAGTGACACTTTTAGTAATTTGTACTTCCCTCTAATAGTTGAGCTTAATTTGAAATTTCGATATTTAACTTACTATCGGTCTGTCAGAGCTCTGCTATTGGTTGTGACATTCCAGTCAGCGATACCCAAAGTGACTACTATTTCTTCTTCTGTCCTGAAATAATTCAGCACATTGCCGTTCTCTTGCATCACCATATCCGCAGATCCGCCATTTATGAACCACGCACCTAATATGTGAAATGTCGATTTGACAAAAAAATCGTGACTACGTAAAAACAGAGTTATATTCTAAATTTCTGGAACACTTTTCGCTACTTGGGTTAATACGGCTGTCTGACTACACACTTTATCCTGCATAACATAACACACATTGTTAACTTACAGACAGGATGCATACATTCTTAGTTGTAATAACACAAATCGTTGTGCTATTTAACGTATAATTTTAACACCACAAAAATGCCACAGACTATTCTTCGGAGACGAAGTGAGCTACAGTTGTCAATGTTTAGTTGTTCAGACACATTGTCTATCGTGTAAAGGGATAAAACTTTACAGCTGATCATTTTGTCACCCATAAGAAGAAACACGCTTAAAGAAATAACTAAAGCATCTGGCCTGTGTCTTCAGCAGCTTTCACCAATCCTCGGTTGAACAATATCTTCAGTCTGTCGTCCTTCCACCAGCTCAAGTCTTTTGCACCAATGAGAGAAATTATCATTTTCGGCTTGGAGTTTTCCACTCCTCAATCATAAGCTTCCACAGGATTTCAACTGGTGTGTCATCAGCCACGCGGATGTACTGTAATAAAGCATGACGTATAATAGTTCTTGTAGAATTACGTAGCCTCTCAAAAATGACTGGTAGAAATCCAAAGATGATTCGGTCTTGTATTTATTCATTTCATATATTGACATTGACGTCATGTGCGCTTTAAAATATCCATAAACAACAAATTTTAAATAAGATTTTCCGCTATTATATTTTAAATGTGCATACTCGTCGCTAGGTATTCAACGACAATACAACGCCAATGCCCTGGTAAATGTAAATGTTGTGTACTTTAATGACCTAAAAGAAGGAACTAAAGGAGCTAATAAGAGTGACATGTATTCAATTTTTGAACTTGTTTGTTCTGTAAGGTTCGTTGAAGATGGCAATTTTTGGAAGAAAATCCAATTTCTGGAGGAATATAAAACCGACGAAAGAGAAAGCAGACGATAACCGTCAAAATGATGATGTTGACGAAATAAATTTACTTTTTCAAAGTCCTCAAAATCTAAATGGTGGGATCAATGGGAATGGAAATGCGCAAAATGATTTAAATCTATTTCCCGTTTCCCGCAGATTTTTACATCATGATGTAAGGTAGATTAGTATCACTTTCGTTTTAAACGGTTGCTGCACCTAACACAGTGTATTTTACTCCAAAATAAATTTTTAAAAAATTTCTATCAATGTCTATTAATTTTTTCACCCAAGATTAAACTATTGGTTGGGTTTACCTTTGAGCTTGTCAAGCAGTCACAAACTGCGTCATAAAGAAATGTTAAATATGCCAATGTATGTAAATCACCCAATTTTCTGGCTTCTTTCTTCCCCCGATTTTAAGGTTTACGAAGACGTTAACTCCATTCAAGCTAGGTCAATTTTTCTGAAATTCTCACAATATTTTCTGTAAATGCTATACACCAAAACGACTATTTCATTTGGCATTAAGGTTCTTACATTTTGAATAAGAGGCATTCTAATTATGCTAGTCATGATTTTAATCACTTTTTTGAGTGTCAATCTTTCGCCCCATGATATTTTAGAATGAGGATAGATAATGTAAAACAAAATAGTCGTTTTTAGCCAGACTGCCGTAATCAATGGTGCTATAGGCATCGAGTGCGTGTGAAGACTATGCCGATAGATAGATAGAGAACAAAAAATGTGCCCGTAAATCATTTGAACTCAAGAATCCCTGCACGGTGGTTGCTAAGTGCTGGTCACAATTTTTTATCGAGGTATGAATATGAAGTTCAAATGAAGTTGATCCAATGAATCTAGCCGGAATTATAAACTTTTTAAATGATCATGTTCTGTATTTTTGTAGACCATTTTTTGCTAAGTGACGGTACTCTTTTGCAGTGTACCATTCCCAAAATAACACAACTCTAAAGATGGATAAGTAAGCTCTGTTTGGAGGGATTTAACAGAAAAAAATAGGCCAAGAGTTATCGAAATAGGAATAGACTCCTTATTTGTTTGAGTGTATACGTAATCAAAAACAATATCTATTCTCATTAAAGGTTTGATTATGAAAAACGATCACCCTAGAATCAATATCATATGATGTTGTATGGGAGAATGAACATAATCCATGCTTTGACATCACCTATACCTATGAAGCTAAGCTTTGGCAATGGCTGGCATATGTAAGAGTCCGAAAGGGCCGTGTCTATTGAACAATGACCAGTGGAGGATGTTCCTTGACGTTTAACCCCAACACCATCGAGGATCTCATTATATATTCACATGTCTAATCATTGGCTTGCAAAAGGAGCTGGATGTCTGATTTGTGGTATACAGGGTAAGTATGCGAACAAATTTGTGGTCAAAATATGGCATGACCAGCCACTTCCTGTATCTCATCAATTATGCACATATTTAATACTTGACATGCTAATAGAGCTAGAGTTCTAATTTTTGGTACATAGGTATAACTTTGAGATATAACGTTTTATACAAAATGTCACGTGACCTCGATGGCATTAGGCCCTTCATATATAGTATGACTTGACACCTTATAACACTACATCCTGGCCATCATCAATGATGTGCATAATATAATTCTGACGCTCGGCAAAAACTTTTGATATACAACAATATCATATACCCATGCCCATATTTCTTCATCCAAGTGACGTGTAGCGTAAAATATCAGCCGTGTTATTTCACGGTAAACGTCGATATATGCTCGATAAACGTCATTGATTTTTTTTTCGTTTGATAACGATTAATAAGCTACAGCACTGCTGCGTAATCACAGCTACAAGTAGATGTGACACGTTATGTGGTTTTATATCGAAGACCTTGTGTTTACAAAACAAGAGAGGCCAAATAAAAATACAGGAACTTTGTAGTTGAGCGTGTTAGAATTAGATTGGAATTGCCTTGGCGATCCGGCTTGCTCACACATTATGTCCGATCACTTTGTTGTTAATCGTGGTACACTTAAAGCCCGGTGCGGACTTAACTCAAAATACTAGCAACGTATTCACATAATGATTACAATTTCAAAGGAAAACAAAAGACAGAAACACCTCATAATCTTCTTAACACTATACCAACATCGGCGCTATTTTTTACATAATACTCTGCTTTCAAGAGAAATATCATATTGAAGTAAATAGCTTCAAGTTTTTAAATTAAATTAATTTGTATCATGAATACCAAACTTGAGATTTTTAACCAAAGTATAAACGAAAGTCATCCTAAGGATACACTACTGCTATCACACTAATCTTTAGAGTTCCTGCTGTTTTAAAATATAAAGTAAACGGAAGTTTCCTCGTCATCTTTGATGGGAAATATGGAAATATTGCTTTGAAAAAACAAAAACGTGTTAGCAACATGCAGCTCCACCTAAATATTTGACATACGTTTAAGTTTTACCATGTCAAATTCCTCAACTGCTATTGGTGGAAAAAGCACTTTGACGTTTAATATGAAGAAGAGTAAACACTTGTCATTTACCCCACTTAGAGAAAAATAACTTACCAGTGCGCTTGTAGTTAACATGTCAAACCCTTCAAATTCGATGTTTCCGAACGAAGTCGTGTCTTCTTTCGAGCCGCCTGTTCTTTGCATAATATTGTTATCTCTGATAAACTTTGAAAGTCTCATGCCTGACAAAAAGAAAAGACTGACGTAAGTATCAAATATTATGTGTTAGTTTTTGGAATTCGTAGAGGATTACGATATCCTAGTACATTGAGCTTCACATAGCACTTAATGTTCAACGTGTTAGTGTCCTACTTTAATCCGAAATATTCATGCAGAAAAATGAACATCTATGATGTTTGATTTATAAACAAATTGGTACGGAAAGATGAAATATTCGCCAAATTCAAGGTCAAATAGATGTTATTATTTATTATATTATAGCTTTGTCAATACCAGTGAATTTTGTAACGTCATATCCATACATTATTACTGATAATGTATTCCATTATTCAGCATTGCGGCCCCACAGCGAGAAAGCTTTTTTTTGGAAACGAAAAAAGGACTGCGCATTTAAAAGGAGGGAAAATATCGAATAACTCATGTAATACACAATACTATAAAACTTTTTAATGGTGCACAATATTGATAATAATGTCTTACTGTACGATTTATCACATTTTTGGAGTGCTCAAGCACGCACTTGCCGTCTTTCTGGCTGGCGCTCAGCATGCAGACCCCGTCGGATACGCTGGTTGTACTACTACGTTTGCTACAACATGGTTCGCTTCGTTGCCGTACAGGTGAAACAGAACTAAGTACGTTTGCAAACTCCTAGACGATACTGGGTTTGATTCATGGCATATTATGTATGTCAGTGGCCATGTAAACGATGCAAACGTGAAAGGCTACTCGAACGAGCCGTAAACGCGCCGACAGCGGCAGCTTGCTGTCATCAACCTTGACCGGAAGTATCTACGGATATACTACTGAGCCATTCAAAGTCTCGGTCCAAGGTCAGCTACTACCAACAATCATGACGACCGTGGACTCTCCGTTGATCTAACATCTCGGCCACCTAGTTCTGATGCACTGACTGTAATCGAAGACAACTTTCATTCATCGTTTTTTTCTCCGTGTCTGTGATTTACCTTGCCTTGTTCTCGATATCGCGACGGTACGGAAACCATCCAGTATGTTTGTCAACTGTACCTTTCAAGCACCCGTTTACGTCAAGTTCTATCGTTCGCCGAAATAAAATAGCTCTTCCGAAGAAGCCTTCGAAAATTAAATTTATAGACACAATTATTATTGAAATATAAACATTTGAATAAGAATGTTGAACTCTGTTGATATCGTTTGCAATGAATGCTGTACTACTAGCGACATAATAATGATCTTATTGATCAGCTGATACCATGGCATGCAGCTCGCTGATCATACTGATGTACTATATCGGTGCATGAACATTCCGTTTTCTTCATCTCCGGCATTTCACCGTGTCGACATTTTGAATTGCATGATATCCACAGGTTATTTTTCAAGTTTAATATCTATAGACGGTAGGGATGTAGTTACTTTTCATTTCCTAACAAAATAAATCGTTTATTCAAATCAAAATGAACCGTGAAAGTGCTGGTCATTTTTTGTGCTAAATGTGCGTGTTCAGTGCAGTGCACTGTGCAGTGTGGAGTACATGTAATATGTACAGAACCAGGGCCGATCATGCTGGACGACGCTCACTGGCTTCAAACCCAGTTTAAATTTCCTTTTCCATTCGTTTTCTACACCGACAAGTTCACTGGCATTGCCAAAACTATAAAAAAATATAGCAATAATGCACCCCCTTCCGGCCCATAATGGACGAAGGCAAACTTTGCACGACATAATGTACGAGGTGAAGCCGAGTATATTATGGTATGCAAAGTTTGCTTGAGTGCAATGTTTGCTCGGGAGGGGGTGCATTATTGCTTAAACATACTGTAACGTACTTAAATTATTCAAGTCAAAGTGATGGGTCGTAAACAAGGGACTTTACGACCGATGGAATTCGTAATAGCAGAAGTTGACATGCCGAAGTTAATGATACAGATTTTTGAGTCGGTATAGCCATGGCCATTCCGTGGGCTTTCTTTTCAACACTTTAGCCATTGATTTTTTAGTTTGTATGCGATACAAAATAACAAATTGCAACTTATCTAGAGATTTAAATAATAAAAAATCAATTTTCCTGAATACAAAACACATATCTTTTCTCGATTTGAATTGTCTTGTTGTGGTGCGATTCTTTTTTTATCTACAGCAATGCATTGTGTGATAAACTGCACATGTATTATATATATATATATATATATATATATATATATATATATATATATATATATATAATATATAATATATACTTATTGGTACTTATTACTCAAACATACACGCGATCGTCAGATTGGTAGATTCTATTGTATGAAATTTGCTCCAGGTGCTTACATGTTAGTATGAGCTTAGTTCAAACCATTTGATGCGGTTGGTTTCATTGAAATTTCACAAGTAAACTTTGTTTTAGCGTCGGCACTTGGAGACTTTGTGTTTAAATCGCTTTACTTATCTGCATTAATTATGCTTCTCTGTAAGACAGGTTGCATTTCTTTGACATATTTGAGTTACTACTTACTTTCGAAACGATTGACCATGATATATTAAATGGTTTGTCCTGGGATTCCAAGTAACAGACTTAATTTGATAATTCTGTGCTGTTGGCGTACGCCTTACTTCGGAAAGATTGGACATGATTTGCATAGCGTGTTTTAAATGTGTTGTCAGTTAGACAGATCAAATGTTTCGCCTCACTGGCATCGCTTGTAACAGTAGCTTTATAGATTATAGGTTTAGACTTGCAAGTTTCCTTGAATGGGCAAATTGGTCTCAATGCGGCATTTACATACGTCAGTGAGTTTTTTATCATTGCGCTGGGTGACCCGTTTGGTGTGTAATTTAATAATATTGTCCATGTTCTGCATGCAGCTGTAGCTTAATTTGACTATTTCTGTTGGAACTTTATGTAATTTACAATCCTTTGGAAAATGTTTCTCAAGGAGACGGAAGAATTGGTTTTCACATTCTTACTGTGGGTTTGGTTGAACCATGTAATTCTACGCTGTCTGCTTCCAACACGATTTGAACTAAATCGGGAAAAGGGGATGAGAGTAATTATTACGAAATTTTAATGAAATATTTACAGCGTAAATTTTGCAAAATGACAGAGTACTATAAAAATTAGAATGTTTCATCGAACAAACCAACAACACTTCATCGATTATTGTATATATTTTACTCATTTTTATAAAAAATGTTATATTTTTGTGTTAATGCCGTAGAGAACGAGACGAAATGCACAAAATATCTCTAATTGATGACTTTTGAGTCAGGACACTTTTTAAACATCCCTGACCTTTTTCATCAACTGGTGCTTAATAAAAACTTAATGTGGTCAGGGCACTTTTAAAGCGACCCTGATCGTCTTCACTGTAAATCGATCCAAAAACTTCATTCTTGTTAGGGCAAGGTAGCAAATCGGGATTAGAACTAGAATTTCAGTAACAACGAAAGTAAAGACAAGTTCACACATTTTAATTCAAATATAAATATTGTGTGTTGAACAATATTGCATTAGATACAGTCATGCAATGATTCTTACTCATAACATTTGCAAAATGTCGCAATTTCGGATACAATTTTAAAAATGGTTTCTAAACACGGTGCAATTTTAGAAATTTCTTAAATTCTTCAAAAATAGTGCCAATTCAATTATCCAATCTAAATATAATCGTGTTTTCTTGTTTTCTTTGCCGGCTTGTCAACAATTATGTCAAAAAAGTTCACGACACTTCTGTTCAAATCGATGGTTACTTTCAGGTCGAGGTCATTGGACGTCTTTCATAAGTCGTTCTGTCTGCTTCCCCGCCAGTGGTGTTCTTTATTACACCCACGCAGTCATCTCTATATAGACCAATATTGTTTTTTATCGAAGGATGAAGAAAGTATGTTGAGAATATAAAGCCCCATCAGTTCACATACCTCAGCTCCGTCGTAACTTTCCATTGTAACGTCGTACAAACCGGTGCTATCACGTTTCATCCATGGTACAGAGTCATCAAATTGGAGTGATTTCCTTGAATGCATAATGATATCAATATCCCTATCGGAAATGGTGGCGATTTTCGTAGTAGGCACCGGTCAAAATGCTTGATACACAACAATGCATATACTGATTCTGTACATGAGTCAAACACGTTAACTATACACGTGCATATACTAATATAATGCAAAACTACAGTGTACACTTAGTGTGCAAAGATCTGCATTACGTATACTCATGATCTACATAGCAATACGCAACGCATATTAACGTATTGGAATGTTCCATATAAAATGATAAACGTTGCGTATGCAATTGACAAAAGACAGGTTTGGCTACACGTTTTACGTTAGCGTGAACGCGTAGAATCCACGTTGGCGTTGGCGTACACGTTCACGTGCAAAAATCCGTTTGTCTACGCGTTACGTCACGCATTCGTGTGGCACGAGCAAGAAATTATTCGGCTCGGCTTTAGGGTCCCCGAGTTCTGTTTCTGCATCACAAGGATAGCTCGATTGTTATCTAATATGCACATAAAAATTGCACATAAAAATAACGAAAGTACATATCGTTGAGGATGTCATTATCATATATCCAACTAACAATGAGCATGAATGATTCACAGTTTTTATCATGGTTTGATACCTAAAGATGAGAATAAATTTACACGTTTTACAAATTACGTGAAAACAGCAGTCTCTACGTAAATAGGCGACGCCGGCTCCGTGTACGTGGAGAACGTACGCACAAGTCGATGATATCATCGCAGAAATTCCATGACGTTATGCGTTCACGTTCACGTAAAACGTGTAGCCAAACCGGTCAATTGTGTTCCACATACGTCAATATACGTAAATATGCTGAGCGCATATCAAGCATTTTTAAAGTGAGGGATTTTGAGATAGATGGGTAAAAATTCACGATGTCGAATGTCACGAATTTGAATTGCATCTTGTCTTCTATGTTTTCAAACCACCGGATGACTGATGTTGACTTTCACCATTGGTTTACAGCCGTGATTGATCTGATGGTATTTTTAATTCTGTCAAAGATTTGTTTACTTACTCTACCCACATTCCCTCCAAAAGGGACCGTGCTCTACCCATCTCACTCGTCGTGGGGTTAATGAGTCTGCATGTTGGGTTGTTCATGAAGTTATCTTTGAGGTCTTTCAGCGTTTTTAAATGCCTGTTTTCATAGTCAGTGTGTCCATTCATTCATCAATGCGTAGGTCATGTGCAATCTGTTGTGCTTCCATGTTGATGCTGTTACAGGCGTCACGTCCGCAAGTTTATATGACTTAGTGATGTTCTCACGTAACAGCTTCAGGTATTGGTGTGCTTCAACCCTGGTAGAAATTGCGTGTCTTGTCAGCAGGGATGAATACCTTTTTCGAGCGTTTGATTTTCTTGATGTCCTGACCGAGGCCTTTGAGGATTGTGTCATTAACCTTTCGGAATATTAAGTTCTCTATCATATGTAGTAGATCATTTTCGAACGGTTTCAACTCCTCGATATGGGGCGATGATTTCCGTGAGTTAAACCCATAATGGTCGTCGAGGACTGGTTCTTCATCTTCGATGCCTTTCGGCTACAAAAGTATACTCGCCATCTGACACTTTTTATCAAGCTCTCTGTCTTTGCAATGAGATATTTCATATACTCCTTGACAGTTGAATGGGAATGTTCTCTAAGGAGTATTTGAAGCAAATTCGTTCCATACTTGAATACCGGTCCCGGAGAATAATGACAGTGCTCAACAATGGACTTACATTCGTTGTATACCAAAACTTGTTTGTATCTTCTCAGAGGGGTAAAGTGCTCGACGTAGGGATGCAGAGCAATATTAAAATAATTATGAGAACACGTCAAGTATGTTTGGTATTTATTACTCGAGTTTCACGCATACACGCGATTGTCAGATAGGTACATTTTATTGTATGAAATTTGCATTATGTGCTTACTTATAAGTATCACGTTGGATCAAACCATTTTGTACGGTGTTGGATTGAAATTTGACTAGTAAAATTTGTTTTCGTGTCGGCACTTGGAGACCAACTCGGAAAGCTTGTCCTCGTGGGTAATTAGGATGATCAATGCTAAGCAGACCATAACACAAATTATTCTAGTACAAAGTAACGAAATTGCTAACTTAAGTTTCATGTGCATCTTGCAATCATCAGACACATGAAGTGAAAGGATCCGTAGCCCCACAGCTGTTGTACTTCTTTGGGACGTACAATTCTATCTGTAGGTGGTGTTTAAATTTGAGGAATAGTATTCGTTTTGGTGGCGACATTTTGAAACCAACTCAGAGCGTTTGTTTGACAATATATATATATATATATATATATATATATATATATATATATATATATATATATATAATATATATATATATATATAATATATATATATATATATATATGTTACTGATTCATAGTGCTCTGGACTGGTTTTGTTAACTTACCTCGCAACATGGTATCCAACTTGCCTCTGTTGTCATTTGCCGGCTTACTAATTGTAAGAACAGTAATCTGCAAGAAAACACTCGAATCGCTCGTATTTAACTAATAACTATCGGTATCTGGAAAATTACTCTATATAGTGTGTCAGAATCAGTTTGTGCCAAAGATGGTATTTTGAAATGGTCTGATGCATTTTTAGACAGTATTGTAAATTGTTCATAGACAATCTCCAAAAGCAATGGAGAAGATTGTTTGAAATAGCAACGCATATAGTGTATTACATACATACATGTATACATATATACATATATATATATATATATATATATATATATATATATATATATATTATATATATATATATATATCCTCGTTTCGAAACAAGATAGTGACTTCGAAATGTTCATATAATGTTGGTCGCGAGTGGATTTACATACATGTAACAATGTTGCATTCACAATGCAACAAGCAGCAGGGCTTGTGCTGTTCACAACACCATAGAAGGACCCTAGTAGCCTGGCATACGATGCTGTGTGTTCCCCCGTTATATGATGGCGATGGACGGGAGAGGGTAGGTCTTTAGCGTAGCGCTGGGAAAACATAGTATCGAACGCAGGGCAATGGAGCTAAAAAAGTACCATTACCAGGCTAAAAAGGACCCAGACTATAGCTGCAATCATTGTAGCCCATGGGTCGTGCGCTGACTTTTCTGACTTATTGACTGTGCTGGTCTGTCCCGTAGTGGCCAGCACTGCACAGCAAACAGGACAGAAATAAAGACGGGTAAGCCTAATTCAAGCACCACGAGCCAAGAGCCGCGTGCTGCGTGCCACGTGCCACAATTCACGAGTCGCAATTCACATTCTGGAGGTTAAGCTAGAAATAAATGCATCTTTACTCCAATTTAATTAATTGCTTTATTTTCATGGATAAATCAACTTTTAAGCTTCAACGCCGCCTTCTCAACGAATGAACGTGTGAACAGCGAATTCTACATCATGGGGCACATGCAGATAGGGAGTTGGGAGAAATTGTAGGGAGGGAGGGCCGATAGTTTTCAAAATAATCGCAATCATACCAATCCATAATCCAATAACACTAGGTCAAAATTTGTAAGACGATAGTTGTAAACATAGACACAAACAGCACAGAACAGACAGTAAATAGACGGTACACAAACAAGTCAAATTCATGAAAGAAATATATATGGAACCCTGGCCAAAAGACCAAGAAGTGATGTCAGGTGTTTCGAAAATAGTAAGCGCATCCTGCCCCACATGTGGCACCCGCCATATATCAATCTGTAAGTCAGATAGGTAGTGGTCACTAACTAAGGCCCCATATCACCGATGCCATCAGTGATCATTTGTCGAAGAGAGATATTGTATTTATCTACCAGCTCGCGATGCCTGCCAAAAAAACGTTTGAATGTAGAGACAAGTCTTGCTCTTGTGTAGCCTTGATATAACAGTTTGTAAGAGAGATGACTATATCTCTCTACAAAATCACCATATGAACTGCATGCTCTTGCATATCGAATAAGCTGGGAAATGTATACCACATAAGCTGGTGAAAATTGAATATTACTGATAAGATGTGGGAAAATTGAAGATATACTAACGTTGAAATCATCTCTCTTGTCATATAGCCTAGTAGAAAGGTGACCATTAGAGTCAAATTCAAGTAAGAATGTCAAACTCAAACTGCGCATAAAAATTGATCAATCAAATTCTGAACACCAATTTTATAGACCATTGAATATACGGCTAGTTTTCAATCGGGTTCGAACCCACAACACACGGCATCAGTCGCCTATTGGAGAGGCCACGAAGAGAACCGCTCGCTAAATCTCCACTCCCAAAAATGAGTGGTTTAATAGCCAGCTTAGTTGTTACATTTTTCTGGTTGAGACCGCTCCACACGTTGTAGAGTTCGTGAAGCACTCACGCACGCATGCTCACTATCACACATCGCACATACAAACTTTATCAAAGCGAAGCAACGAATACATCGCTTTAACTGGGCGAACGATAACCTCGGGGACAATTCTGTCCACCAGCAGAGTTACCAACCCAGGGTAGAAAATACGGATAGTTTTCAATCGGATTCGAACCCACATACGGCATCAGTCGCCTACCTGAGAGGCCTGAGACAGAACCAGTCGGCTAAATCTCCACTCCCAAAAATGAGTGGTTTAATAGCCGGCTTAGTTGTTACATTTTTCTGGTTGAGACCGCTCCACACGTTGTAGAGTTCATGAAGCACTCACGCACGCATGCTCACTATCACACATCGCATATACGAACTTTATCAAAGCGAAGCAACAAATACATCGCTTTAACTGGGCAAACGATAACCTCGGGAACAATTCTGTCCACCAATAGAGCTGCCAACCCAGGGTAGAAAATACGGCAAGTTTTCAATCGGGTTCGAACCCACAACATACGGCATCAGTCGCCTAGCGGAGAGGCCACAGAGAAAACCACTCGGCTAAATCTCCGCTCCCAAAAAAGAGTGGTTCAATAGCTGGCTAAGTAGTTATATTTTTCTGACCAAGACTGCTTATGAACTGTGACTGGAATGGGCCACTGACCTTTAATCCTCAAATCATCCTGTACCGCACTAGTTATGCACATCTATAAATTATTAGCTAGCCAACAGAGGCAGAGGTCTGACGTTTAGTGGATGGAGACGATTATATAAGAAAAGATTTCTGTTAAAATATCAAGCGACCAGGATGACATTTGACCTTAATTTAACAAATATTTTCTTAAATCACTAACTACAACTTCTTCACCATTGATATTTATGACATGAGGCGACCAATGGCGAAATATTCTGTATCTTATTAATTATATACATGTGTAATACACGGCTAGCCAATAGGGCTATATGTCTGGTTATTGCTGGACAGCCATAAATGGAGGAAACTGTATAGCAAAAAAATGTCAAGTAACCAGGCTAACATTTGACCTAAATTTAACTTATTTGCCAGTATATTAGTGCAACAGCCTTCATATTTGGTGGGAGGAGGCGTCACATTATGAATTAGTAAATTTTTGTTAAAGAAAATATTATTGGTGTTGACTATAGCACGTAACAATTGGGGTGAGCCACTTTTTTCAGGATCATTTTGAAAAAATCCTCCCTCCCTATCATTTTTGTTTTCAAGTTCCTTACCGGCCAGCACATTTTGAATTCGTGAATACACATATCGCAGGTCGCCACTTTATGTACAGACAAGGTGTCTGTTAAATGCTGATTTAACAGTGAAGATGAATCGATAAAGTAAAATATATCGAAAATGCATCTATTTGTAGCTTTAACCTCAAATTGTGAATGGTAGCATGTGGCTCATGGCTTGTGGCGCTTGAATTAGGCTTACACGAAAAGACCGCGCTGGACCCATTGGCTGCAATTATCGCAGTTAGACCTGGCAAGACTATCGCTAGTACACGCATAGTGCCGGCGCTTGTGCTATACAACTGCCTTTGAACTTTCCAGTTTATTTTGTACTGATAATTAGCCACAACAATGATCGTGGTATTGATATCAGGTGAGATATCACCACTGATCAGGGCTGTTCGTAGAAGAAAGGACAGGCGCTAGGCTTCGAACATACAACGTTCTTTCCCTTTCCGCAGTCTAAAAAGTTAATAATATATAAGAGAATAAAGACATAAGTTTAATACTAAAATATTGGTGCAATAAACTCATGCACAATGATTGTTGAAGGTCAATTTCGATAAAAAGACATCATTTCTTGGTCTTCACCTTACCTGGGCGCATTGGATGCAAGGAGCATGGAGGTGCACAAGAGCATGGAGCTATTAATACAATGGTTGTGTTTACGAGAATTAGAAATGATCAGCTAGACATTATAATCAACCAGTCAAATAGCAACACTCGGCTGACAGAGTATATGAGATTCGTTAAAGACGGCATGGAGTTAGCAAAAGATCTTATGCTACCTCCATGCCGTCTTTTGATTGCGTCGAAGCAAACAAACAACAGTCTATTTTCTTTCAACTTTGCTCCACGAGTCAGTGAAAAAAATTATTCAGAGGGTAAATAGAAAACAAGACTTGGCAACCAAACATTCAGAACACAGAGAAGCGCAGTGAAATAAAACCCTTGTCGGTATCTACGATGTATTGTCCTGTTGTCGCCTATACAACAACAGGGGATCAGCGGCAGAGTGAACCCGTGAGCCGTAATGATGATGCTGCGGTTACCAGAAAACCCGTCCACAACCACACGCAGGCTACCAAGAGCAGTGGTAGACTTGAATATTCATAGTTACGTTTTGATGGATATATATGAATTTTGAGCACTGCTAGTGCCTACGTTAGCAGCAGTAACTGTGACCTTTAGGTTTCCCGCTTTGTTTCGACGGTTGCATGTATACCATTCGCTGTTACACTTCAGCATGTTTAAAACACAACCAAGTTGTCCAAGTTGTTCGTTGAACTGTTTCATTAAAACATGTACAACTTACAATCCGATTTAGTGGTGTAGATTTGTTGAATGGCTCATCGTATTTTGTAGTAACTTTTTTTCAATCAATCGAGTGCTGGAGTGAATTTACGCATGCAAATACAGCCGTTATGCAATTTTTGCAGAATAATGCGTATACCATACGCAAGGAGGGAAAAAGTTACCGCGAACACTATATATATCTATATATCTATATATCTATCTATCTATCTATCTATCTATCTATATACATACACACACATATATATATATATATATATATATATATATATATATATATATATATATATATATATATATATACAAATATACAAATTTTCCATCTATTCTGTCTATGAAATAAGCATGGCTGTTTATTTTTTTTTCATTTGGCGCGTCGTATTTACATATACGATGGCCCAAAACTACGTGTTCTCCGCATTTTAAGTCTGCGTCGCAATCAATTGTTTTTCTCTCACATATGTCTCCGCATTCAAAGTCTGCGTCGCATTCAATTGTTTCTCTCTCACATACGTCTTCGCATTCAAAGTCTGCGTCGCATTCAATTGTTTCTCTCTCACATACGTCTTCGCATTCAAAGTCTGCGTCGCATTCAATTGTTTCTCTTCTAGATGGGCGTCACAGTCAGTGATTTTTTTGTCACTAACACTTGAGGGCGCTGGCAAGTTTTTGTGAGCGTGACCCTCGCTCCATGACGCATGATTGCATCCGAAAAAAGTATCACTTTTTCAGTATTTGTGATCGCGAAAAGCTCATTGATTTCGAAGGTAGGTGACAAAGTTATTCATTGTATTGTAAGCTTATGGGGTTAATGATCTTGCCACCGTCTAGCCCTTGATGTATTGGCAATTGTGGGACGGGGCTGCCGTTTTACATTCGGACGCTCATATGGGACCCATAAGGTGCGTCCATACTGGTGAGCAGCGTACCCCCTTTGCTAGATCATTAACCCCATAAGCTTACAATACAATGAACAACTCTGTCACTTACCTTCAAAAATTAGCTTTTCGCGATCACGGACACTAAAAGAGTGATACTTTTTCAAAATGCAATCATGGGTCAAAAGTCAAGGCTAGGTTAGGCTATAAAGTAATTTCTTTTATTTACTACGATCAGTCAGAGCGTGAAGAAAGGGAGAAGAACTCATAGAGAAAACTGAGAAAAACTCAATAATAAGCTTATTAATAGTGTTTGGGCCGCCTGTGGCCCATCTAGGAGAGAAACAATTGAATGCGACGCAGACTTTGAATGCGGACACATATTTGAGAGAGAAACATTGAATGCGACGCAGACTTTGAATGCGGAGACATGTGTGAGAGAAAAACAATTGAATGCGATGCAGACTTTGAGTGCGGAGACATATGTGAGAGAAAAAAAAAAATGAATGCGACGCAGACTTTAAATGCGGAGACATATGTGAGAGAAAAACAATTGAATGCGACGCAGACTTTGAATGCGGAGACATATGTGAGAGAAAAACAATTGAATGCGACGCAGACTTTAAATGCGGAGTTTTGGGCCACCGTAACATAACGAACATACCTGTCTTTTCTTAGCAATGATTGCCTTTAACTGATTGACACAAGTGACCACCAGCGCTTTCTTCCCGTTTATTTTGCTTTCAATAATCTTTTCTAAATGTTTTTCGAAATTTCTGAAAGAACAGAAAGTTAGAATCTTAGAAGAATTTCGATCATAGGCGACATATGAACTTTTGTCAGTGTACTTATGGTTGCATAAGTTCCTACAAATTTGAGTTCATACACATTGTATTTTGAATTGTTTCAAAACGTATAACAATAAACAGTAAAAATCAAATTTACAATTACGTTGACCAGTGCAGTACGAGTAGATTTTTTTTAAATTTATGTACCGAGATAAAACAACTTTCATTATTTTAAAAAATATAGTCATTCGATCAAAATACCATTGGATCAGCTATTTAAAAATATGAAATCAAATCGGATCTCATTTGCAAGCAATTATACGAATTTTATCGGCCTAACTGTGTTAAATTCTTACTTGTCAGCAGATTTGTTGTTATCTATTAGATGTATAGCCTTGGCAATAATATCAGCAGCTCCACCACTTCCATCAACAATAAGTACACGTTTATTATTTACTATGCAACCTTTGTCGGTCGACTCCCCTTCAACAAGAGCTGAGTGTACGGTTTCTATTGTTCCATAGTCACCTTGTACAACTACCAATAAAAAAGGTATGATACTGTTTCCCTTGTCGGAGTTGTTGGTATCTGCAATACAAATTTCTTTTACATCAGTCACCTCAGAGATATTCGATAGTAATATACTTTTCGCCTTCCAATAAAACAATGTGTTTATGGCAATATCGTATTCATAAATGACTAGAATATCAAAATAAGACAAAATAAGACTACATTGCTTTCTAAGAAAAAAATATATTCATTTCAAAGCTAATTTAATAACACTGACATATTTGCGAAGACAGCTCCGGCAGACGAGTGATGACTAAATTTATATTTGCGGCAAGTGTTGGAGAATGTATAATGTAATAGAAAAGTGAAAGCCGTTTCATTAGCATGATTTACGTAATCTTAATGATGACAGACTTTATAATAGGTTTGATAAAGACTGACAAAATGAACTAGCGAGACGCATTAAGATTTGTATTACGTATACAACGACTAATATACTCCCTTAGAGATGAAACAATACTTGTGTGTCAAAGAGCTCTTTTGCTCACCATTAAAAACAAGTAAATTTGTTGGTTGGTTATGACTTTTTCTCTGTAAGCTTAAGAGGATCTGCACAAAACAGGGTATTTTGCTCAAAAGTCATTTAATTCCAAATATTAATTCAATTTTCATGAATATATTAACCAAGATTAAAATTATGTTAGGGTTCACCTTTTAGCGTGTCAAGCAGTCATAAGTGACGTGATAAATAAATTTTAATTTAAGAAAATGTATGCAAATCATCCAATTTCTTAGCTTCTTTCTTCTCGATTTCAAGATTTTCAAAGAATTTAACTCAACTGTGAAATTGATCCTCTGATAACTAACTAGGGAAGTAGGGTATTCCTAAGTTAATGGAGCTCTCCCGTAATGCTGGCTGGGTCGAATGTTTTGAAACTTTCCCATTATGTTCTATAAATGCTATATAACAACTATTTCTTATGGCGATAAAGTGCTTCAATTTTGATTGAGAGGCAAAATAATTTTGCCAATCTTTATTTTGCCAAGCATGATTTTAATCACTTTTTAGTGTCAGTCTTTCAACCCATGCCTTTTTATAATGAGGATAGATAATGCAAAACAAAATAATCATTTTTCAAATATACGCTTCATTCAAGTGAAGTAAAAAACTTAAGACAATAGCGTCAAATTTTGTACTGAAATTAATTTTTGTCGTTAATATAAAATTGAGATTTTGTACTCAAAATATACACCGACTCTATTCATCGGAAGAAACTGCTATCGTCCTAAACTTTAGAATCGCTCCTTTTAAGGGGTTTCATTGTCATTTTTGATAAAATCTGTATTGGCTACATACAGCTCCACCTTAAAACATCATAATCATAATAGTAGTCATAAAGTGTAAGATGACGTTTAATTCAGTTTTACTGATAACTGTATTATCTATAGCCGCACACCATCTTCTGAAGTTACTTACCGACATATCTTTGTATGTATCGTTCAAGTCTAGCCCTTAAATTAATATGTGCTGATTCAGACTTCTCGGCATGGTCAACCAAGATGAAGTGTGAGTTGTGACAATCTAATGCTAGCCGGATTCCTCTATGATGTCCTTTCTACAGTCTTCTTCACTGTACTTGGCAGGCCAAAGGCCTTTCGTCGACTGCTAATCGACGTGAAAAAAACAAATGCATTCGATTATAGTACTCATTGGCGATTGCTTCCTCTAAAATATGCCCGTATCAGAACATGGAGAAATGTTATTTCATATACCAGATAGATAATGTTTCTTTGCGATAAACATCCTTCTTCATAAATGCTAGCTAGGCCATAGCAAGTGCATACAGGATCCTAATTCACTAATCTCCCTTATGAAAAAGGAATTCCATGAAGTGGCTGTGCTCAAAAAGATAGAAGTTGTCAACATCAGCGTTTCGAAATTCGTCCGTTTGTACTATTTGCTTTCAATTCGTGTGACGCGACTCTTTTTACCAGTTAAATAATATGCTTGTTTTCAAAACATGAGTGTTATATGTGTTGGGTTTTTTCCTTCTAAGTTTTGTTGAAATACAGAGTACCGGAGTTAACAATAGCCTTGCAGATACGAGCATAGTGTACAGATTACAATGTTTTGTAACGAACTGAAATAGAGTCCGGACAACATTTATTTACGAAAATAATATCCTGTATTGCACTCAAAATAGAAAGTCGACTGCAGACACTGTTGCTTCTTTTCAGCATAGAACAAGAAGCAGCGTTTTACAAAGAGACATATGAGAGAAGTTAATAAACCGTTACAGTTAGTGGCGCCTCCCTCTAACGGTTGAGTGTATTTGAAAGTTTGAGATTTAACTTACTGAGGCATCTGTAAGAGCGTCACTATTGGTTATGACATTCAAGGAAGCAATGCCCAAAGTGACTACTTTCTCATTTTCTTTTGTGAATGAATTGCTAACTCTGTTGATCTTTTGCTTCACCAAAGCCGCAGTTCCGCCATTTATGATCCAGGCATCTAGATTAGAGTACCGGTGTTAACAGAAACTAATTATGACTATGTAAGAAAAGAGAGGTTCTATTCTAAATCTCTGTGACACTTCACGGTATGGCTGTTGATTCTTGAGTCTGACTTTGTTATATACAGTAGGTAATATTACCCTAATCATAACCCGAGTTTAATTAGTCTAGAACATTCTTAGGGCAACTGGCCTTCACAAACTTGAATGCAATTATTCATGGTTGGAACCATCTTGGAAGTCAATTAGTCGTGTACTTACAGTAAGTCGAGATATTTTTAGAAATTAGCATTATTGATAAAAGTTCTAGATTGTTCTTATATTCTCATATATGGCTATTTATGTATAACTGCTCTGCGGCACAGATTTCAGTCAGACATTTGAGAATGTGTCACTTGCGTGTTATTTTAAGACTTTAAAACTCCAGCAGTATTAATTTCAAGATTTTCAAGACTTTTATTCTTACGCTGGATTTTTACTGTACATTTGTACTGAAGCGTGTAAGTCAAGGACTGCTCACTCACTCAATGGTATGTCTCACTGTCTGACTCAATCTGGAGCTTTGTGCCGTCCCAGCTGAGATAAGCAGCCTGTAAACTTTAACAGTTTGTATTTTATCCCTTGAATCAGTGAGCAGTTATATTTTTGTCATAAATTTCATTTTAAAGAAATTCGCTTACTTAACCGGTTTTTTTTTCTCACGTAACACTGTAAAATTATCGTGCATATCTCGACATAAATTTTCAACTTTCAGATAGGATGCATTTAGTCTTAGTTGTAAATATTAACAAAAATCAAAATCAACTTAACAACAAAAAATGCAAGAGGCAATTCTACGGAGACTTAGTAGCTACAATTATCAACATTTAGTTGTCGAGACACATTGTCTATCGTGCAGAGGGTGAAACTTTACCACTGAACATTTTTATCACCTGTAAAAGTAATACCCTTAAAGAAATAACGAAAACCACTCGCCTTTATTGAAAGCAGCTTTCAACAATTCTTGGTTTAACAATATCTTCAATCGCTCTTCCTTCCACCAGCTCAAGTCTTTTGCGCCACCAGTAATAGAAATAATCACTTTCGGGTTTGGAATTTGCCATTCCTCAATCATTAGTTTCCAGAGGATTTCAACGGATGTGTCTTCAACCACGCGGATGTACTGTAAAACAGGACGTATAATTGCGTTTGTATGATTACCTCTCCAAGAAATGACAGGTAGAACTCACGAGTTTGTTTATTCTGGTATTTAATCGTTTCATTGATTATTACTGATGTCATGTCGCTTGACAATATCCATAAACAATCAATATTAAATCAAGTGAACGCTAGCTTTTCGATTTACTTAATTGTCGCTGGGTATTCAACGACAATTTGTCATCATCGATATCGTTGCTCATATAGATGTTGTGTACTTTCCTGACTTTAAAAAGCACTAAAGAAGAAAAATAAGAATGACATACATTCAATTATTGGACTTGTTTGTATTTCACGTTCTGTATTCTTGAAAAAAAATCCAATATCCGGTCGCACGTTAAAGCGTCGGAAAAGAAGCTGACGATATACGTCAAAAACGATTTCTTTGTCGAAAGAATTTTTATACTGTTTTCGAAATCCTCGCCGATCAGAACTACGGGATAACTGAAAATAAATAATGCACAAAATTGTGTAGATCTATTAATGATGTAGGATGCAATTCGCTTCCTATTGATTGTGCCATGGTGATGTAAGGTAGAGGATTATCACTTTCGTTTCATTCTGTAACAAGCAATCAATTTTAACAGGTCAAATTCCTCGCCTGCTTTCGGGGAAACATACTTTGGCATTTAATATGAAGATTGAACATTTTTCATTAATCCATTTACATTGTTATGTAGGTCATTCCCCCACACTCATCATGACCTGAGTTCAATTAGTCTAGAACATTCTCAAGGTCACTGCCCTTGATGACCTCACAACCTTGAATTCAATTAGTCATGTTGTGAATGTTCTGGAAAGTTGATTAGTTGTGTAAGGGAGATAATTTTAGAACAGTAATTAGCATGTCAATAAAGTTCTAGATTGTTCTTATATGCCTTTATAAAAGGGACGTGCACAGCTTCCAGTCAGACTTTTGGGATCGTGTCTCTTGTGTGTTACTAAACTCCAGCAGTAGTCATTCTCAAGACTTTTCAAGACCTTCACTGCCAACGCTGGATTTATACTGTGGACTTTGTGCAGCTTCACGCCTGCAAGCCAAAGGACTGTTCATTCATCCGACTGACTGTTACAACTCTGAGACTGGAGCTTTGCCGTCCCAGCTGAGATAAGTAGTCTGTACACTTTTAAAGCTTGTACTCTATCCCTGACTTAGCAATTAGTTTTATTTTCGTAATAAATTTTGTTTAAACGTTAACTGCTGAGTTCACCCTTTGTTCGTTTTCTCTGCACGTAACAAATTGGGGCTCGTCCGGGATACGAATTTTTGAGCCGTTTGACAACATTTTGACAGCCTTTTCAAAACTACTATATACTGTGAACTCAGCGAAATTTAATCATGGCGGAATTTAAGCCAGACGAATTTATGGATGACCTTGATCAGGACACATTTAATTCCCTCAGAAAAGACAACCTCATAGCACTGGCAAATTTCCTTAAAGTAGATGTCAAAAGATCTATGCGCAAGCGAGAAATTCAATTCAAGATTGCAAAACATTTAGTTAATTCTGGCCATTTTGAAGAGTCTGCCTTAAAAGATTATGAGCCTGAGTCTTCCTTCGAACTCAAAAAATTAGAATTAGAAATTCAGGCAGATTTGGAGCTTAAAAAATTGGCATTAGAAAAAGAAAAAATACAAATGCAATTACAAATGAAAGAAAAAGAATTGCAAATGGAAGAAAGACAGAAAGAAAAAGAAAGGCAGGAAAGATTAGAAATGGAAGAAAGACAGAAAGAGAGGGAATTGGAAATGAAAGAAAAGAATTGCAAATGGAAGA
This sequence comes from Ptychodera flava, assembly GCF_041260155.1. Lineage (NCBI taxonomy): Eukaryota > Metazoa > Hemichordata > Enteropneusta > Ptychoderidae > Ptychodera > Ptychodera flava. The sequence goes on from NC_091930.1 coordinate 4,711,404, forward strand.
AAGACAAAGGGAGAAAGAAAGAGAGGAAAAAGAAAAGGAAAGAGAATTAGCTGAACACCGACTGCAGTTAGAAATGAGACGTTTAGAGCTTGGAAAGTCAGGAAAATTCTCCCTTCAGACAATTTTGACATCACTAAGCATTTCAGGTTAGTTCCCCCTTTCCAAGAAAAGGATGTTGATAAATATTTCCTTCATTTTGAGAAAATTGCTCAGAGTCTGGATTGGCCTAAGGAGTCCTGGTCTATGCTTTTGCAGAGTGCTTTGGTGGGTAAAGCCAGAGAAATTTACATTCAGTTGTCAGTAGAGCAGGCTTTCAGATTATGATTCTGTAAAGGAATTAATTCTCAAGGCTATGAGTTGGTGCCTGAAGCTTACCGTCAGAAATTTAGGGATTGTGAGAAGGTGAAGGATCAAACTTATGTTGAATTTGCTCGAACAAAAGAACAACTGTTTGATCGTTGGTGTTCTTCTGAAAAGGTCAGTCAGAATTATGACAAATTACGAAAGCTTGTTTTGATTGAGGAATTTAAAAGGTGCATCCGGAGTGACATCAAGACGTTTATCAATGAACAAAAGGCAGATACATTGGAGGTTGCTGCACGTTTGGCCGATGATTATTCATTGACACACAAATCGTCATTTCTCAACAAACCATCCCAGTCCTTTTCCTACAGAAACAATGCAGGTAAATTTAACTCCTCCTTTTCATCCAAGAATTTCTCAAAGGACAGTAGAAAATCAAATGACAACAGTTCACAAAATTCAAGTAACACTCCCACATCATATCCCAAGTCTCAATCTCCTTCTGACAAACAGTTTGGTACACTTTCTTGTAATTATTGTAAGAAAGACGGCCATTTAATGTCAGATTGTTTCAAATTGAAAAGAAAACGTGAAGGTCAAAGTGGTCAAAGTGGATCTAAGCCCACCGGCTTATTTCTTCATCAACTCAATTAGAGTCTAATAATGTGTGCAACACATTTTCTGAGGTTAAACCCCTCTTATCCCCAATTAATGAGGTCAAGGTCATTCTTCTCAAGATAGCATTATGGGTATTTTCGAGCCATTTATTCATAATGGTTTTATATCACTTTCTAGTGATTTCTCTTCCGCTACCCCTGTCAAAATTTTAAGAGATACCGGGGCTTCCCAGTCTCTTTTGTTGGCAGATACCCTGCCGTTTTCTGAAAAGTCATTTTCAGGTTCTAAAGTTCTTATTAAGGGGGTAGATTGTAATGACTACATTCCTGTTCCTCTCCATAATGTCTATTTGTCTTCGGACTTTGTTTCTGGACCTGTGACTTTAGGTATTAGGCCTTTTTTGCCTTTTGAAGGGATTCACCTTCTTCTCGGAAACGACCTTGCTGGGGACAAGGTCATTACTAATCCACTTGTGACTGATAATCCTAGTTTAGATCAGGATCCAGAGCCAATTGAACAAGAGATACCCGATTTATTTCCTTCGTGTGCAATTACTCGAGCCATGTCAAAGAAAACTTCCGAGAATCAAAATACTCTCAAGAATAATGTCACAGATGTTGACTTAAATGACACCTTTCTCAGTCAGGTGTTTGACACGGATCATTCCGTTATCCGTCGTGGATTTGAAACTTCCAGTAAAACTTCTGCTGACCAAAGTCAGACATTTTCTAGATCAAATCTCATTGCAGAACAACACAAAGACCCAGATGTTTTGTCTTTGTTTGACAGGGTAGATGATGAAGGTAAAACTTCAGATAGCTCTGTTTCCTATTATACAAAATCTGGTATTCTCATGCGTAAATGGAGACCTCCAGATGTCTTGGTTGATGACGACTGGGCTATAAAACATCAAATTGTGGTTCCAAAGCCCTATCGTGCTGAAATATTGCGCCTGGCCCATGAAACGCCCTGGGCTGGTCATTTGGGAGTAAGGAAAACTTATCATAAAATTCTCAGTCACTTTTATTGGCCTAATCTCAGGCAGGATGTAACACATTTCTGTAAACTTGTCACACATGTCAGATGGTAGGAAAGCCGAATCAGACCATTCCAAAGGCCCCTTTACAGCCAATTCCTGCATTTCAAGAACCATTTAGTAGGATTCTAATAGACTGTGTTGGGCCCTTACCAAAAACAAGATCAGGAAATGAGTACATGCTGACAATAATGTGTACATCAACTCGGTTCCCAGAAGCCATACCACTGAGAAATATAAAGACAAAGACTATAGTGAGAGCTTTAGTCAAATTTTTCACTTTATTTGGCCTCCCTAAATGTGTCCAGTCCGATCAAGGCTCCAACTTTATGTCTGGTATTTTTCAACAAGTAATGGATCAGCTAGGCATTAAACAGTATAGGTCATCCGCCTATCATCCAGAAAGTCAGGGTGCTCTTGAGCGATTTCATCAAACTTTGAAAACATGATTAGGACCTACTGTTTTGACACAGAGAAGCAGTGGGATGAAGGAATTCATTTTCTGCTCTTTGCTGTTAGAGAGTCAATTCAAGAGTCTCTTGGTTTTAGCCCATTTGAGCTTGTATTTGGACATACAGTCCGTGGCCCACTTAAGCTAGTTAAAGAGAGATTCCTATCAGACGATGATGATTGTCTGAATATTTGCAATATGTGTCAGACTTTCGTACAAAACTCTCTAAAGCATGTGAATTAGCCAGAGAAAATCTTGAGTCATCTCAGCAGTCAATGAAACCAAATATGATAAAAGCACCTCAAAACGGAAGTTTAAACCAGGTCAAAAAGTTCTTGTTCTACTTCCAATTCCTGGCAAACCACTCCATGCTCGTTACTTTGGGCCATACCTAATTGATAAGAAATTGAGTGATTTAAATTACATCATAATAACACCTGACAGGCGAAAACAAAAACAGCTATGTCACATAAATATGCTTAAGCCATATTTGGATAGGGATAATCCTACTATAACTCAGCCTGTCAGTGCAGTCAGTTCAAACCATTATGAAGATAGTGATACTGAAACTGACTTGAGTGAAAATACTCTAAACTCAAAGCTGGGCTCGGTCAAGCTTCAGAACTCAGAAATCCTGGAGAAGCTGGAGTCTACAAAGTTGGCACACCTCCAGCCAGAACAACAACAACAGGTGAAAGAACTGCTCCATGAATATAAACACCTGTTTCAAGATGTTCCAACAAGGACAAACGTCATCTATCACAACGAAGATGTCTGCGACAGTCATCCAGTGGAACAACATCCAGACAGACTGAATCCTGCAAAAGCGGAATATCTCCAGGAGGAAGCAAAGTATATGCCGAACAATGACTTTATCGAACTCAATAAAAATAACCGGACTTTGCCATGCATACTTTATGCCAAATTCAGTGCCATTTCAAGTTTTCCAACAACAAATTGCAAGAAGATAGTCATGGGACATCCTGTTGCTACTTTTCACACAAATTTAACAAATCCCAGAGAAACTACTCTACAATTGAAAAAGAGTGTTTATCTTTGATATTAGCCTTACAGCATTTTGAAGTTTATGTTACTTCTTCAAATCAGCCAATAGTGGTTTATATGATCACAACCCTCTTGTTTTTCTGCAGAATTTAAAGGCAAAAATCAGAGATTGCTAAGATGGAGTTTAATGTTACAGGAGTTTAATCTTGACATTAGACATATCAAAGGCAGAGACAATTTAATTGCAGACTGTCTCTCTCGTATTTAGAGTTTATTGTTGTTCACTTTCAAGAAATTTTATTGTTGTTCACTTTCAAGAAACTTTACTTTAGAGTAAAACAAAATTTGAGTACTTAAATCCTTTTCAAGATTACATTTGTAAAAGAAAGATTTTTCTTTGAAAAATTTTCTTTTTTTTGAAGAGGGGGTGTGTTATGTAGGTCATTTCCCCCACACTCATCATGACCTGAGTTCAATTAGTCTAGAACATTCTCAAGGTCACTGCCCTTGATGACCTCACAACCTTGAATTCAATTAGTCATGTTGGAATGTTCTGGAAAGTTGATTAGTTGTGTAAGGGAGATAATTTTAGAACAGTAATTAGCATGTCAATAAAAGTTCTAGATTGTTCTTATATGCCTTTATAAAAGGGACGTGCACAGCTTCCAGTCAGACTTTTGGGATCGTGTCTCTTGTGTGTTACTAAACTCCAGCAGTAGTCATTCTCAAGACTTTTCAAGACCTTCACTGCCAACGCTGGATTTATACTGTGGACTTTGTGCAGCTTCACGCCTGCAAGCCAAAGGACTGTTCATTCATCCAACTGACTGTTACAACTCTGAGACTGGAGCTTTGCCGTCCCAGCTGAGATAAGTAGTCTGTACACTTTTAAAGCTTGTACTCTATCCTGACTTAGCAATTAGTTTTATTTTCGTAATAAATTTTGTTTAAACGTTAACTGCTGAGTTCACCCTTTTGTTCGTTTTCTCTGCACGTAACAACATAATAAGAACAACTTACCGGCGCTTTCTTGTTTTCAAATTTGTCAAACCCCTCAAATTCGATCTCTCCAAACGAATTCGCGGGTACATCAGCGTCGGCTGTTCTCTGCTTAATGTTATAGTCTCCGATGAATTCTGTCATTCTCTTGATTGGAAAAAGATAAAGGACTGACATAAATATTAAATATTAAGTGCACGATGACGATAGCCAAGAACATTTCAAAGCAATAATTCTCATTAAAGATGACAAGGAAACCCCCTCATACTATATCTTTTTAAAAAGCATAGACTCTAAATTTTAGCATTGTAGCAACAGTTTACTGAAAAGATGAAGTGGGTGTGTTCTGGGGGTAAACAATCTCAATGTTTGTATTAATAACAAAAATTTATTTGAGTCAGCAACTTGACGCTATTTTCTGAGCATAATATATCACTTGAGAGAAGAGTATATGTAGAAAATAAGGACTATTTAATTTTGTATTATCTCTCCTCCTTCGAAAATGACATGGGTTGAAGGACAGACGCTGAAAAAAAGAGAGACTAAAATCGTTATTGTCAACAATAAATCCTCTTATTCAAAATGTAAGAAGTTTGTTGCCTACAAAATTATTGTTATTTTTAATTGCTGTTAAAGAACACAATTTAAAAATTCCAGGTTATTTGACCCAGCCGGAGAGGAGTTAAATTACTTGAAAATCTTAAAATTTAGAGAAAGAGGAGCCAGGAAATAGGGTGTTTGCATATACTTACATAAATTAACACTTCTTTATCACTTTACATACAACTGCTTGACTAGCTTGAATGTTAACCTAACTCATATTTTGATCTTGGGTTAACAAATTTATTAAAACTGAATAAATATTGCGAAAAGGTGATTTTTAGCAAAATAACCTCTGTTGGGTGAAACGCCCCCTTAATGTTGAAGATATTAGTGATCCACTTAAACGCAAATATTAATACAGAAAATGTAATAATTGTGATTTTTTATTAGTAAAATTAAAACGGAAAGATCAAACTTTCAGCGAATAGGTCAAATAGGCGATAAGAAGTCAGCATAAAAGGTCTTTAACGGCTGACTTAACATCCGAAGGGAATCCCGATAGCAAATTATTATATGCCCGAGATTTTTGCCACAGATGTTTTCAGTTTGTATTGCCATTGCAATCATGTTGCCTTTCGTGGTCACTTCTTTAACCATTTCATTCTAGTTACGTGTGTGCAATACAAAATAACCGAAGCGTTGACAGATTTGAATCATAATAATTGATATTCATGAGCAAAATATTTTTTTCTTTAATTGAATCATAAAATTGTTCATTCTTCCCCCGATTTCGTCTTACATGAATATTAAATAAAGCATGTAGTTTTTCATTTGCATATTAACAAAAAGATCGTAGTGACAACTAACTAAGAGAGGCAAATAATCAAAATATTATAGCCCAAAAGAAGGATTATGTATCATCGAGGCATGAAACCACTTGCACTCTTAACGTCGAAACCTTGTCACTTACATCCAGGCATATACTCCCTTAGGGACTGAACAGAAATTAAAGGGGGAGGCCGGTGTATTTTAGGGTGGTCGCTCATTTTTCTCATTTCATACATTCTTCATTTGTATCCAATCAGCTGTCTACAGAGTGGCAGCTGTTTAATATTGAGCTAAAATTAATCTCATAAAGTATATCTAAATTATAACTGATATAAAATACTCGGAATTGACATAAACAAAAACAGTAGAAGCGGTGAAATTCGAAAAAGTGAATACAATACAATATAAAAAAATATCCAAAACATGGTGGGGACATACCCGTTTCAAACTGTTCAGAGATTCCAGCTCTCTTATGTAAGTAAAAATCCTATTCCAAATATTGACTGCAATGTATTTAAAGGAATTTACATGGCAGTAAATGTGGTAAAAAACTCCCCTTTCACTTGCCAAAGTTCTAAAATTACGGATTTGATCTATTTTGGTGGACATATTTAGATAGGGAGGAGTTAGATTATTATTAATCTTATACATCAAAATGCTTTTACAAAAGTAATATCTCAGTTTCATTGACATCCACCTTATCATTTTAAGCATATCTACACTGTGTGTTCTATAGTGACATTTCAATACGATACGCATACAATGGATTTGCACTCGCTGTAGTCGCATAATATTGGCGTCACTACAATGACACCAAACAGTATTACAATAGTTAAGGTATGGAAGAGAATGTGTATTGTATAAGGTAATACCGATATGTAGAGGCATGATTAGAGGTAGCCTCAAGAGAACACCGACTGCTGTATTAATCCTGTTACATATATTATGTATATGCATCTCGAAATTCAAGTTTTTATCTATATGAACACCCAGATAATAGACTTTTGAAGGTCATAATTTTACCTGTTTCTTTCAGGAGGTATGTCTTTCAGGAGGGTTACAATTTTTACGCAATAATAAGAAGGCATGATGTGGCTGATATAGTACGTACGCGACTCCAAAAACATCAGATCATTATACATGGGAGACAATTCGGGCAATTATTGACGGTTTTCCCCAACAAAAGAAGCTACATCTGATTGTATATGTATTTTTTAATTAAAGGAAATATACATACTTTGTTTGACGATGGAGATAAAAATTGCTTGTGTGTACAAAATCTTATTTGTTTTACTTCATCATAAATGTCGATCAACCATACGAAGTAGCCTTTGAGAAAACAAGGAATATTTTTTTTCCAATATGAAACTAGCGATATCTGTGCATTTACAGATGTTTAATTGTAATTAAAACAGCTGCATATAAGGAGTATACTTTTGGAATATTCTGAACATGATGATTCATCATGCATGGTATATAGCCCAAGGAAAGCTATCATGATTATTTCTCTACAATACAATTTTTCAATTCAATTCAATTCAATAGAACTTTATTTATCCCAAACACGGGCAATTAAAAAGCGTGGCTCAAATACAACATCAAAAATATATATATACAAATTTACAAAATGGTAGGAGACGCAGGACTATACAAAAACAGTTTAGGAATCATTTAAAAGCCGCACAGCGGTTGGAATGAATGACAACTTGCGCCGGTTTGACCTGCAAGCCGGGTATCTAAAACACCGACCAGAGGGAAGTGTGTCGAACTCTGCTGATAAAATGTGATCACTAGACAAAAGAATTGAGCGGGCTTTTCCTGAGTACTTGCTGATTATAAAACGTAGAAAGACTTCTCTGGGGTATACCAATTAGTTTTGAGCTATACAAGACTAGCCAAATCTGTGTTTTATAATTGGTTGGCAATCGAAAGAAATGTACTAGAGTATATAAAGTGTAAATATAAACAAAAATATTACATTGGAATTAGACCAAAAATCATTAATTCTCTCTCATCTCATCTCATGGTAATGTTTCTGTAAACTGTGAAACATTTTCCCGTAAAAAAAAACTTGGTGTATCTTTGTATTTATATGTATATATGTTGTTGAATGTTGACCTTTCAACTCTGTACATACTAAGTTTCTTTATTAATAATGATAGTGCACTCTGTCCAATTACTAGCCAAACTGTGGAAGATCTTTAAATTTGCAGCTGTTGTCAGGTTTTCTTTTGATTTGATAATTCCAGTTCAAGTTTAGTAGTGGATGATATTATCTACTATAAAACTTGATATATTTTACCTCTACTTGAAACCAGATATTAAATTGATTGTTTGCAAAGCTCAAAAGTATTCTTCGAAATTCAAAAAGTCAAATGAGAAAATATAGTATAGACTGTCATACGCAGGGGAGAGTCACGGATTTTACGCATGGAAATCCGGGGAGGTCACTTTTCATGCACACACTTTTGATGGGTCTCTTTGTCAAAACAGTATTATAAAGAAAACAACAGTGCCCGGCCCCTGTAATAACTGGCCAGTCCCTTGTAATGCATTCTGTCTTACTGCCTTGCAATAAGGTGCTTGGATCAGGCACTGGGCTAAATATCGATACGGCAAGAGTAAGTATCTGATAATACAAATAAGTTATTCGAAAGAATAGTACTTCATGTGATTCAAACTATATTATATTTGTGTAAACCCAGATATTTTGTCATACTACAGGTGGATTTTGATCCACAATCAGGTACTAATTTATGATAAGCTGGCGCACCACGTGTGCTGAAATTTCGACTTTCATTGTATATTCGCAATAATGTGAAATCAGAGGAAGTAAAGTGTGGAAGGTTTCAGAAAGAAAGTTTAACCACTTTCCCAATAAAAGCAAATTTGTATCCCTCGGGACGAGGAAAATGACCGGTTTTAAAAATAAGAAATCAATTCTAAATCAATGAATACTGAATTTATAATGTTCGAATATTTCAAGTTTATGCCTAAACCAATTTCTGCATGAAGAGCTATATTTACGTCAATTTTAACTTAAGGAAATTCCCGTTGCGTAGAGCCCTATACACAAACATATTTTAACCTTGCGCCCTCATCGCAAGCATCATGCTGGCTGGTGACGTCATCTGCGTATTTATTCACTTTACTGTACAGTGGAACACAATTATATAAGTGATGAGATCGAGAAAACCACACTTATCATTACTAAACCAGAGGTACTCACTCGCAAGTGCGGGGGGAGGGGGTCAGGTGCTTGACGTTAGTACATACACTGTAAAGTGAAGTGTTCAAGGATAGAACACCAATAAACGCCTTTTTGTAACACTTTTTGAACGCGTCTAGACGTTTAGAAATTTAACACTACGTGTTCAACCAACGTTCAATTTTGAACACGCGTGTGCAGATTTTGAACACTATGTGTTCATTAGACATTATATTGAACACCATGGTGTTCCATATCTGAACACACATTGCACATGAAATGTGTTCAAAAAATTGAACGCATTTACGCGTTCAAAGGGCTGTAACACTTTTTGAACGCATGGACGCCGTTCAACGATAAGTGTGTTAAAGGATAGAACACATGATATGCACTTGTTGAACACCTTTAATTTTGGGCGTTCAGGGGGTGTTCAAGCCTGGAAAAAAAAACGGACCACTGATATTCAGTAAAATTATTTTATTCTAAAGTTACACAAAAATTCCTTGAGTAAAATACAATTATTTAGTGTAAAATGGGAAAATAAACATTGCCACTTGTCAGAGGCAAACGCCAACGGTGTTAACACCTTCCTATCAAAACATAAACAAAAGAAAATCCTTATAAACACTGTCGATCGTTTTCAAAAAATATGAACAAAGTAATGACAAAACAGGTTTTGCTTAAATATTGTGGATCACGTTATATGTTCATATTTGTAAAAACGTACAAAAATATGTTTTGAAAAAGCTCAAAATTTAGCTTACTTATTGTGTTGAAAACACGTATTCGTATGAAATGTTTACTCCGTTTTTGTAAGATGGTTTAAGACATTTCTTCTTGTATAGAAAATTGTAAACTTGGAAAAAGTGTAGTCAAGGCTTCTCTGATGCACATGGTACATAGTTGTCCACACTAAAGTAAACACAACATGTCAAGTTGTCACAAAGTGTCACAGTAAGGCACTACATGCAGAAAGTGGGTAAAGTGGGCCCTGGCAGTGTAAAACCTATTGAATTTCCTTGTCCAACAAAGTCCTCCATGAAAAAGCTTGGGATGTAAAAAATTGAGGAAGATGTTATACATTCACCTAAACTCTGCGTCCCTTACAGCAAAGCTAAAAAAAATCGAGAACAAAAGACGTGTTGATCTACAATACAAAATAATCTAAGATTTGGTAGTAGGCTATGATCAATTAAATTTTACTAGGGCATAAGCCTTTAAAGACGTGAAGTCTCCTTCATCAGATGCAAGGGTGGAATGAAGAATTGAAGCAGAAAGCGATAGAAAATTGAGAGTGAAAATTTCAGAAAATTCAGAAGTTCAGAGTGTACAATTTCACGAGCACGGGGACTTGCCAAAATCCGTTCAGTAGGTCAAATTTCGTCACATACTTGGCTTTTCCCGCTCGGTCGATGCAGTCATCAATCCTCGGGATTGGGAAAGTGTCTGTCTTTGTTAAAGTGTTGACTTTCCTAAAATCCGTGCATATACGATAACTGTGATCTGGCACATACGAAACTGTGATCTGATTTGGGAACAAGTATGCACGGTGAACCCCAGTTACTTTTTCTGGGTTCAATAAAGTCATTGTCCAGCAGGTGTTTGACTTCTTCCTGGAGATATATTCGCTTTTGTTAGATTCAGTCTGTATGGATGTTGTTTTACAGGCTTACTGTCCCAGACATCAACGTCGTGATAGATGACGTTTGTCCTCATTGGAACATCTTGAAATAGGTGTTTATATTCGTGGAGAAGTTCTTTCACCTGTTGTTGTTGTTCTGGCTGGAGGTGTGCCAACTTTGTAGACTACAGCTTCTCCAGGATTTCTGAGTTCTGAAGCTTGACCGAGCCCAGCTTTGAGTTTAGAGTATTTTCACTCAAGTCAGTTTCAGTATCACTATCTTCATAATGGTTTGAACTGACTGCACTGACATGCTTTGTTTTAGTAGGATTATCCCTATCCAAATATGGCTTAAGCATATTTATGTGACATAGCTGTTTTTTTTTCGCCTGTCAGGTGTTATTATGATGTCATTTAAATCGCTCAATTTTTTATCAATTAGGTATGGCCCAAAGTAACGAGCATGGAGTGGTTTGCCAGGAACCGGAAGTAGAACAAGAACCTTTGACCTGGTTCAAACTTCCGTTTTGAGGTGTTTTTATCGTATTTGATTTTCATTGACTGCTGAGATGACTCAAGATTTTCTCTGGCTAATTCACATGCTTTAGAGAGTTTTGTACGAAATCTGACTAATATTGTAAAATATTCAGACAATCATCGTCGTCTGATAGGAATTCTCTTTAACGAGCTTAAGTGGCCACGGACTGCATGTCCAAATACAAGCTCAAATGGGCTAAAACCAAGAGACTCCTGAATTGACTCTCTAACAGCAAAGAGCAGAAAATGAATTCCTCCACCCCACTGCTTCTCTGTGTCAAAACAGTAGGTCCTAATCATGTTTTTCAAAGTTTGATGAAATCGCTCAAGAGCATCCTGACTTTCTGGATGATATGCGGATGACCTATACTGTTTAATGCCTAGCTGATCCATTACTTGTTGAAAAATACCAGACATAAAGTTGGAGCCTTGATCGGACTGGACACATTTAGAGAGGCCGAATAAAGTGAAAAATTTGACTAAAGCTCTCACTATAGTCTTTGTCTTTATGTTTCTCAGTGGTATGGCTTCTGGGAACCGAGTTGATGTACACATTATTGTCAACATGTACTCTTTTCCTGATCTTGTTTTTGGTAGAGGCCCAACACAGTCTATTCGAATCCTACTAAATGGTTCTTGAAATGCAGGAATTGGCTGTAAACGGGCCTTTGGAATGGTCTGATTCGGCTTTTCTACCATTTGACATGTGTGACAAGTTTTACAGAAATGTGTTACATCCTGCCTGAGATTAGGCCAATAAAAGTGACTGAGAATTTTATGATAAGTTTTCCTGACTCCTAAGTGACAAGCCCAGGGGGTTTCATGGGCCAGGTGCAATATTTCAGCACGGTAGGGCTTTGGAACCACAAGTTGATGTTCTACAGCCCAATCGTCACCAACCTAAACGTCTGGAGGTCTCCATTTACACATGAAAATACCAGATTTTGTATAATAGGAAACAGAGCTATCTGAAGTTTTACCTCATCATCTACCCTGTCAAACAAAGACAAAATATCTGGGTTTTGTGTTGTTCTGCAATGAGATTTGATCTAGGAAATGTCTGACTTGGGTCAGCAAAAGTTTTACTGGAAGTTTCAAATCCACGAGGGATAACGGAATGATCATGTCAAACACCTGACTGAGAAAGGTGTCATTTAAGTCAACATCTTCGACATTATTTTGAAAGTATTTGATTCACAGAAGTTTTCTTTGACAGGCTCGAGTAATAGCACATGAAGGAAATATTCAGGTATATCTTGTTCAATTGGCTCTGGATCCTGATCTAAACTAGGATTATCAGTCACAAGTGGATTAGTAATGACCTTGTCCCCAGCAAGGTCGTTTCCAAGAAGAAGGTGAATCCCTTCAAAAGGCAAAAAAGGCCTAATACTAAAGTCACATATCCAGAAACAAAGGCCGAAGACAAATAGACATTATGGAGAGGAACAGGAATGTAGTCATTGCAATCTACCCCCTTAATAAGAACTTTAGAACCTGAAAATGACTTTTCAGAAAACGGCAGGGTATGTGCCAACAAAAGAGACTGGGAAGCCCGGTATCTCTTAAAATTTTGACAGGGGTAGTGGAAGAAAAGTCACTAGAAAGTGATATAAAACCATCATGAATAAATGGTTCAAAAGTACCCATAATGCTATCTTGTGAAGAATTGATCTTGACCTCATTAATTGGGGATAGAGGGGTTTAACCTCAGAAAATGTGTTGCACACATTATTAGACTCTAATTGAGTTGATGTAGAAATAAAGCCGGTGGGCTTAGATCCACTTTGACCACTTTGACCTTCACGTTTTCTTTTAAATTTGAAACAATCTGACATTAAATGGCCGTCTTTCTTACAATAATTACAAGAAAGTGTACCAAACTGTTTGTCAGAAGGAGAATGAGACTTGGGATCTGATGATGTGGAAGTGTTACTTGAATTTTGTGAACTATTGTCATTGGATTTCCTACTGTCCTTTGAAAAATTCTTGGATGAAAAGGACGAGTTAAATTTACCTCCATTGTTTCTGTATGAAAAGGAATGGGATGGTTTGCTGAGAAATGAAGATTTGTGGGTCAATGAATAATCATCGGCCAAACGTGCAGCAACCTCTAATGTATATGCCTTTTGTCATTGATAAACGTCTTGATGTCACTCCGGATGCACCTTTTAAATTCCTCAATCAAAACAAGCTGTCGTAATTTGTCATATTCTGACTGACCTTTTCAGAAGAACACCAACGATCGAACAGTTGTTCTTTTGTCCGAGCGAATTCAACATAAGTTTGATCCTTCACCTTCTCGCAATCCCTAAATTTCTGACGGTAAGCTTCAGGCACCAACTCATAGCCCTTGAGAATTAATTCCTTCACAGAATCATAATTTGAAGCCTGCTCTACTGACAACTGAATATAAATTTCTCTGGCTTTACCCACCAAAGCACTCTGCAAAAGCATAGACCGGGACTCCTTAGGCCAATTCAGACTCTGAACAATTTTCTCAAAATGAAGGAAATATTTATCAACATCCTTTTCTTGGAAAGGGGGAACTAGCCTGAAATGCTTAGTGATGTCAAAATTGTCTGAAGGGAAGAATTTCCCTGGCTGTCCAAGCTCTAAATGTTCATTTTACCTGCAATCGCTGTTCTTCTACTCGCGCTTTTTATCTCTGTCTTTCTTCCATTTCTAATCTTTCCTGCCTTTCTTTTTCTTTCTGTCTTTTTTCCATTGTAACTTTTCCTTTTCTTATTCCAATTTCTTAAGCTCCAAATCTGCCTGTATTTCTAATTCTAATTTTTTGAGTTCGAAGGAAGACTCAGGCTAATAATTTATTAAGGCAGTTTCCCCAAAATGGCCAGAATTAACTAAATGTTCTGCAATCTTGAACTGTATTTCTCGCTTGCGCATAGATCTTTGACATCTACTTTAAGGAAATTTGCCAGTGCTATGAGGTTTTCTTTTCTGAGGGAATTAAATGTGTCCTGATCAAGGTCATCCATAATTTCATGTGGCTTGAATTCCGCCATGATTGAATTTCGCTGAGTTCATAGTATATAGTAGTTTTGAAAAGGCCAGGAAAATGTTGTCAAACAGCTCAAAATATTTGTATCCGGACAAGCCCCCAATTTTGTTACGTGCAGAGAAAACGAATAAAAGGGTGAACTCAGCAGTTAACGTTTAAACAAAATTTATTACGAAAATAAAACTAATTGCTAAGTCAGGGATAGAGTACAAGCTTTAAAAGTGTACAGACTACTTATCTCAGCTGGGACGGCAAAGCTCCTGTCTCAGAGTTGTAACAGTCTGTCGGATAAATGAACAGTCCTTTGTCTTGCAGGCGTAAAGTTGCACAAAGTCCACAGTATAAATCCAGCGTTGCAGTGAAGGTCTTGAAAAGTCTTGAGAATGACAACTGCTGGAGTTTCCACACTTGTAGTAACACACAAGAGACACGATCCCAAAAGTCTGACTGGAAGCTGTGCATGTCCCTTTTATGCCCATGTGCTTACATAAAGGCATATAAGAACAGTCTAGAACTTTTATTGACATGCTAATTACTGTTCTAAAATTATCTCTCTTACACAACTAATAAATTTCCAGAACATTCTGAACATGACTAATTAAATTCAAGGTTCTGAGGTCATTAAGGGCAGTGACCTTGAGAATGTTCTAGACTACTTGAACTCAGGTCATGATGAGTGTGGGGGAAAATGACCTGCATAACACAGTGACAACAATCCATTTAAATATGTCAGTCGATGAACAATCAAATTTGGTGGATGAGGGAATAAAAAGAATAGTATCCATTCTTCCTTGCCATAATGATTTAGTCCTGCGTACATACCAACGTAGTACTCTGACTAGACAAAGATATTCCTCAGGCTCTGGCCCAACTATAGAGCGTAGAACATTTATCGAAATTGGGGAGGGGAGTTACCCAAAACTTGTTGTTGTTGTTTGTTTTTGTTTTCAAGAAAACCCAGTTTAATTGTTAAAATTGCCTGGTCTTTGCTAGGGTGAAACAGATATTCCTCTACGCTAAAGGCATGAGTCTCCCTTCAATGCTGTCCTGCAGCTAAGGCCAATAAAAATGCAGTCTTATATGCTAGCGCTTTAAGACTGATATAATTCACTGGTTCAAAAGGAGCCGCTTGCAAAAACTTTGAAACCAATGATAGACTCCACTGGGGGTTGTGGTTCTCCTTGGGCGTCTTTCGACCATAAAGTTCCTTATCATGGCAGATAGAATGCTGTAGCTTGTTTGGCCATAATCTTGCCCCCTAAACTCTGGATAGTAGCAGCAATAGCGGTGTGGTAGACTGTTACAGTTTTAGGGGAGAATTTTTTCTCTTTGAACAGAAAAAGAAGAAAATCTGCTAACTGTGAGCAAGAGACACTGACTTAAGTAATCAGCCACTTGTTACTCCAATCAACAAACTTTTGCCATTTGTCCTTCTATGTTGCCAGTGTACTGGGACGCTGAGATCTGGCAATAATGGCTGTAGTTGACATAGAAAAGCCTTTCTTAAGCAAGGCTTGTTCAACAGCTTATACACGTGAAGGTGATGGATACCTTGGTTCTGATGATCCAAATCTCTCCTTTGAGATAGGAGGTCCTCCTTAAGTGGTAACTCTAGAGGGCTCTCTATCATTGATTCCAACAGTGTTTGGAACCGTGATCTGTTTGTCCACAGGAGAAAATCAGAGAGAAGAAATGGAAGAGGTGGAAAGACGTACCATATTTGTCCCTTCAATGACACGGACAGGGCGTCGACCGACACTACCCTTTTGTCCACTTCTGTGGACAAAAATAGAGGGAATTTGTGATTCTTGAATGTCACAAAACAGATATACATGTATGGTAGGGTTACCCAACAATAAAAAATCGGATTGACCATTTTTTGGGTATGGCCAACATGGTTGGATTAATCTGACGGTTGCATGACAGCGCATCTGCAATATGATTATGCTTGCCTGACAGGTGACGATCCTTTAGCTTTATATCCCTTACCTGGCTCCATACCATTACACTCCATAACAGGTAATAGAGGGTTAGGGATCTGGTCCCCCAATTTTGTTTATGTAGGATACCTCTGTTGTGTTGTCCGTGTTGACGAAAATAGTGGAAAGTCAAATAACACTCGAACCTTTGCAGTGCAAGACAAACTGCTTGAAGTTTGAATCAGTTGACATGCTTGGTTTGCTCCTGTTTATTCCACAGACCAACAGTTTGACAATTGTGCAGATTCCCCCCCCCCCACACACACACACAGATGATGAAGGCATCCAAGAACAGAAAAGTTCTGGAGGGGCAATCGCTGACTGCATTCCTGCAAGTAGATTGCATTCCTGCAGTCACCACAGCAGGTGATATTTGAGGGCTGGTCATACCAGAGTGCAGATTTGGACGCCAAAGGGCTAGAAGGTACAGCTGCACTGGCATTGGCGGAGCCTTCCCGTTGAATGATGTCTATCATAGAAGTCATCATTCCTAACAAAACAGGACACCACAGTGCTTGACCAGAATGTTTGGATCAGAGATAGTATTGTGTCCACACTCTCTTGTGTTGGGCCGATTAAAGCTAAAACTGTCAAAATACGAATACCCACAAACACCCTATCTTGGCTTGGGCTCGTACATGAGTTAGCTAGGCTGGGAATCAGTCCAATCTGGGTAAGCAGCAACTAGATTTGATGAGCCTGAGTGTTACACGATTCTAGCTCTTTATTAACCAGTCATCAAGATAAGGATGCAACCTCATCGAGCGTTGTTGTAAACATGCCACTGGAGCCAGCATTGCTTGAGTGAACACTGATGTTGCTGCAGCTAGGCCAAAAGGGAGATCAATGTACTCGTACACCTGATTTCCCCAAAACAAACCATTGCTAACGGTAACAAGACTCTTTGATGGTTATGTGGAAGTAGGCGGCTTTGCGATCTATGGATACGAGCCTCTCCCTTACACGTATTGCAGCTATATACAAAGCGTTTTTGAGTCTCTATTCGGAATGGTGATACGCAGATCAACAGATTCAGAGCATTTAAATTGAGAATTAGTCTCCATTTCCATGGCTTTATGGGAATCAGAGAGAAATGTTTGTAGAAGCCTGATATGGCCTGGCTAAGATCTACCCTCCTCACTCCTATTTTTACTAGGAGAGACTTTACTGCTACTTGTACTGCCTCTCGATTTTGATGATGACGCCCGTGCATAAAGGCAAAAGGATTGTCCAAAATTGCGGAGGCTGATGAAATTGTAGCTCATAGCCATTTCTGATCACTGAGAGGTGCCACTGGTTGTTGGTAAATAATTCCCACTGATTGGCAATTGTCGTAATCTTCCTCCCACTTGAATATGCACTTATGGGAGTGGGGGGGGGGGGAGCTGTGTTTTCTTCTAGGTTGTCAGGAGCGCTGTACCGAGATACCACTCCTTTTACCTTTTGGTGAAAAAAAGGGTTTTTTACCTCATTGCTGACCAGTTTTGATTTGATTGTGACTGGCTACCTTTGAACAAGCCGTGTCCCGTACTACTTGTTATATCGCCTTGATTACCAAATGTGGATGTGGAAGGCGTAGATTTAGAACCAGCAACCTGTTGTTTGGGCTTCTAAAACAGCAACATGTCCCTTTGTTTGGCTCCATGAGCCCTCCTAGCCAAACTAGTAAGTGTGCAACCGAATATAGAATGGTTGTAAAGTGGGTCATACGTGTCTCCAACTTTAACACATCTGAGACATGTACTGACGCGAATTGCAAAAAAGCATCCCCTTGACTGCTGGGCACCCCTGAATGTTGTTTCAGAAATGAGACCAGTAGCACTGGTAATAACCCTAATGTGATAGCGAGCTTTATTACTGTCTGATGTTTTAGCTAAAAGTACCATTGTAGTAGCCAATAGGAATCAATCAAGAGAAGAGGCAACGAGAGTTATTTATCTGGTTAAAGGCTGGCCGATCTAAATTAACAGATTTGAAATAAGAGCAATCTTTATCAAACGACTGTGCGTCTTATCCAATGGAAGTATTTGGCTAACCCGCGGCTGAGTATGGGTTTTGTAACTTTTGGCTCTGTGTTGAGTAAAGCCAAGGAAACTTACCCACTGTGAAAATACCACGGTTTCAATCGGGTTTGAACTCACAACGAATGGTACCAAATCACCTAGCGGAGAAAGCAACAGACAAAACCGCCCGGTCAAATCCCCAATCTCAAAAAGATTGGTTCAATAACGAGCTAAATTTGTTACAATTCTGACTGCGCCCTCCCTACTCGCGCACTGTAGAGTTCGTGGAGCATTCACACTAGCACACACACTATCATCCATTGCACACAAACTTTATCGAAGCGAAGCAATTAGGGAGACTACTGCACCCAATAAGGATAAGAATTTATAATTGGAGGAAGCAATAAGTGCAGTCCGATAGCTGCCAGTGCTTAAGTCTTAATTTGAGTAGGATCAGAGCGGCTGTGGTGTGCATTGTGAAGGGTTGGTGGTAAACGTGCTCAATTCAGCCTGAAAATTATTGTCCCTAGCTGGCGCTGAGTACGTTACTTAGTAGGACTGCTAATGTCCTTGTCTATGCTGGTAAAAGAACTCTGGCAACCAGCCATGATGACGAACATTGAGATGACAAAGGGGGGAGTGTTGTGCCCTCAGGGTCATCTGGACAAATGTCAGGGTCATCAGGGGTAATGAGAGATAGGGCATCCATCTCTACATTATCCTGACACAGTCACTTCTGCAGGGTTGGCTAGCAACTGCTTTCCCTTGGAATGACATAGTGGTAGGTGTCATTGCTGGGAAACGTTCCTGTGTAAAACGACTATCATGCTGAGATGCAGAAGGCACACCCTTATATCCCAATGGCAGGAGCAGGCCCGGGCAGGGTTACCTGTTTAATGACTACACAGGAGAACCCCCACAGCCCTGTGACATTCAAACACATGGTACACAGTTGTAAAAAGTCCTGTAACAGCCCTGTGGAGTGACAGACCCTGTACTAGTTTGTGAAAACTTTGTCTGTTGTTGTGTTTTGACAAACATTGCAGAGACATAGCTGTGATCCACAGGCATGTGCCACTGATGAGCATATCCCTGTGGAATGGCAGTGAATAATGGGCTGTTACAGGGATTTACTTTGACCTATGACCCCCTAGCACAGTAAATTTATCCAATGGTAGGACCACTGTGTACTGATGCTGCCCGGTGTACTTTTTGTACGAATTTGAAACTACTTGTATCATGTCAGTTTGAAAATAAACCATGTTAACCAAGAGGTCTCACTTCTTACAACTTTGTTTGATTTGCTGTGTGTTTTACAGCACCAAATCTACGTTGCATACTTTGGAGTAAGGTGCATTGTGTGTTTGTTTGTTTTCTTCCAATCTCGAACTCCCCAACTTCCCCTATATGAAACACGAAAGTATGGTCGCCACAGTCATACGGAACAGTCCAGATTAGCTTGCACAAATGTCGGAAATTAGGCACCAGGCCAGTGTCAATATCATGTCAGGGACATTCACCTGGGTTCAGTACGCGTCCAGTGACCAATGTTTATGTTCGGTGATGATGAATCTGTGAAAGCATAGAAGCAGCGCGATTGTTCATTCAACTGACCAGGGGCAGGATATTGGATGCAAAGAAGACCAGTGGCAGTGTAGCTGCAATCCGTAGTAGCTCTGCATGGCATTGCTGCGAAAACGAGCCCTGCCACTCCTTGACGTGTTCTGCTACCACTCCAATGACCAACCTACCCGAGTGGTAGAGGCTACGGATTCGCAGCAATGCATGGCAGGGCTGTGTGTTACCGGCGTTATACGGCCTGGTAACACACAGCCCTGCCATGCAGAGCTACAATCCGTAGGGGTCGTTTTATCGTCAAATCCAAAATGAACCTTCTATACAGGCTATAATTATTGCATCAGAGAAGACCGATGAATCATGCCAAGTAGCTGATTATGAGGTGAGTAAATCATACAATCACATTATGGCTTCATGCAACAATGACAAATACAATTTGTGATATAGAGAGAAACAATGATCTACTGTTGTAGTGTTTTATTATAAAATTACAATCAAAAGCATCAAAACAGCGAATTTATTCAATTGAAATAACAATTCTTCAATGAAAGCTATATAATATAAACATATCCGAAAATGATTTTTTAAAATATTTTTGCATGCAACACAGATTAAACGTTTCAAATTTAATTTGATTTGATTTATTTCAATTACTAGTTACAATGGATGAGGAAACGTTGGTGACAGCTGACTGTCATTTTCCTCGCGAAAGAAGCCACCTGCCGAGTAATCGATTTGTTTGTCTTCGGCGATTATTTGTTCCCTCTTATCATTATTAATTTCTATTATGTTTTCTGCCGTACGAAATAATTTAAATTGATGGAAAAAATCACCGTCTTCTTCTTTATAAGCTGAACGAGCAAATTTTCTCTGTAAAGGAAATGTAAGTTATAAAAAGCACATTAGGAAAAGGTGTACAAATGTATGTCTTTTTAATTTTTGAAATCGATCGTTTGGAATGAGTATTACCATAAAGATAAATCACCACACAATTATGAAATTTATGTTTTGTTTTTTTCTCAGTCGTGCAATTCTGCACTTCTCCCAAATTTGATGATGTTAAGAAAATGAAATTCTTTAAATGTGATTTGATTTCTGTAAGACAACAAAGCTCTAATTCCTACACCCCTTTTATATTAGACAAAGAAATCATGCAGGCCATATATTAGCCTTCATTGCTGGCAGTGCCATGTAAGATAACCAACAATGCGGAGAGTATAGTCTAACTACAGAAAACAAAAGGTACAGTGCATTTAAGCTTACCATCAGTGCAACCTCTGACATGCTGACCGTGTCATGTTTTATTCTCTTGTTGCGGCACATTGATATGACAAGTGATTCTGTGTCCATTGTCCCATATTTTGTCATGCCATTGTCTTTTGCTAGGATCTGCCAGAAATGTTTAATTAAAAAATATATGTTAGTTCTAGGTTGTAAAAATGGTCAGTACTAGTAGTAACCTAAAGGAGTCCAAAGTTATTCTATTTTATTCTTGCCATTCTTGCTGAGATTTAACTATTACATGACATAACTTTGTGAAGCGACTGATTTTCTTCTTGACAAAATGTGGTGAGTAAGATAAAAACTAATAACATGAAAATTAATGTAATAATACCTTTCTTCGCTCTTCTTGTCTCCATTGACAAAATTTCTCTTTGATCCAGGAGACCAATTTCTCCTCTCTTCCCTCATACTCTCTTTGCGTGAGAGAGGCCTTAATTAGTTCCTGAAAACATGACCACATACGCAATAGAATTATTTTCAAGAACAAAAATCAAATTATATAATTTTAAAGCCATAATACTTTTAATGTTTCGTATGTGTCAGTAGAAATAGATCGTCTCTATTTGACGTTAAGTGTGGGTTCAACAGAATCTGGCTTGGTTTTTTTACTGGGTCAGATATATGTTATTCAAAAGTTACAGTTAATGGTACTGCGGCTTTAATATTGAAATCTCTAATGGCATTTAATGTATTGTAAAAAGGGACAGTTTTCTCACTCAAAATTGTATTTTCATTGAAGAGGACTAAATTTTTGAAAAGGCTAAAGATGCACAGATAGTGATACTTGGCATATTATCTTTGTCTTTATGGTTTGTGTTTATGAAATAACAAAGATCAGAAATATCATTCAGCTTAATCTTGGTGTTCAATAAATTTGAAAAGAAAAACATGGCTACAGAGTACCGGGTAATCAGAAATCATTTACAAAAAATAAATACCGTAAAAATACCTTACCCTGGCACGTTTACTGGAAACCGTCCTATTAGGAGAGTGGAAGTACTGCTTCCCTGATACTCGAAGAAGTTTATCCTGTGTAGAAATGATTGAAATAGTCTCTAAAAGTTTATATCAGAACTTGTTTGTAGCTCTCTCATTTTGTATAAAATGTGAGGTTATCATATAAGCTGAAGTCAGTGGCATCTGCATGTATGTGTGTGTATGTATGTATGTATGTGTGGATGCATCCTGGACTATAGAAGGGATTTGTTCAAATGAAGTTGCATTGCCAAAATTATGCAAATGAGCTTCAAAAATGTCAAAATGTTCAAGAATTAATAACTCAAAAGCCACTGTTTTGATTGCTTTGAAAATTAGTGTGCAAGTACCTTAGGTGGACCTTATACAGTTTTATGAATATTGTGAAGATGTCTTGAATTTTGTATTTTTGCTGAATTTTGGGGTTTTTTTTTTCTGACTTTATGTTAAAAATTCTTGTTCTCTGAAACCGCTGGACCAATTGTTCTCAAATTTGGATTGGATATTTGCAAGGGTGTTACCATTCTAATTTGTTGAAATGAAGACAAAATTGGAAAAATTACTGCTTTTAGGCAATCTTTGTCATTTTTGGTCCAAAAATCGTAAAAAATATTTTCTTTTTAAAGCCACTTGACAGTCAGTTTTTATATTTGGTATGCAGATTCCCAGGGATGACACTAGTTAGATATGTTGAAATTGTCCTGAAATGTACAAATTTGTATTTTTACAGACAATTTTGTCATTTTTGGTCAAGAAAACCTGTTCTCAAAATTACTTACTTGTCTTATAGCTTTGTAATCTGGTATTAAAGTCCCGAGGGATGTTATTAGATAAATATTTACTGCTTAAAGTGTTGGGAAAAATCAAAATTTGTATATTTTAGGTAAATTTCACAGTTTATGACCTTAAATGACCTATACCAACCAAGAATATGTTGCGACACAGTTTTGAAGGCTGTGAACATATTTTTTTTTTCATATTTGTTAACAATTTGTAGGAAAATTTGATCCAGAAAACAAAGCTGAGATAAGGCCTTCTCTTGCTGACTTTTTTGTTGACATTTGCTTATGTATTTAGGATCTGCTTGTCCCTTTGTTATAGAAGTTGATATGCAGGTTGTAGACCTTGCTTTTGTCACTCTTGTTTTTCTGGTTTAAATATTTCTTCAATGGACCAATTCAAACTGGATGTGAGCATGTTGTGTCTCCTTGATGGTACTTTTGTTTCATGGAAGCCTTCAAACACTAATGTTGCATGAGATTGGCTTTCACCTTGTTATATAGGCTACAATAACCATTCAACATTCAAAGTTATGCTTGTATGGTAAACTTGGTCTCTTTCAAACATATTAGGACTGAGTTAAATTTTGCCTCTCCTGTATATAATCACTTTGTAATTACTTTGTAATCACTTTATTGCATAACAACACACTTCAGAAAGTGCAGTGCAGTAAGCAAGAACAAAACATCAATACAATACAATACATCCTTCAGAGTTAGGGTAGGTCAGGACAACAAATTTTGCCTGCATTTTTTAGCCATAGTTCCAAAATTTGTAAAATTTATGTGAATTTGAGTTGTTTTCCTAATCCCGCGAGATTTCCTTTTAAGCAAGTGAAAAATTAGGGTTTGGTGGACTGGCCTAGCACATCCCATAGTGAGTACGTGGGAAACAATGTTTCCTAAAGCCTCCCAATATTTATTATAAGCTTTGGTTTATGAATAGAATTTTACACATCAATATTCAAATAGAAAAATGTGGTGTTGTGATGTCATATGAAAAAAAGAAAGAAAACTCTCAAATAAATAACGAAATTTTAACACTTACTTCTAAGACTGTGCCGCGTCCAACTTTGAAGTTTTCCAGTTGTCTTTGCGCAACAAAGCAATAGCATTGCCAAGCTGGTCGCTGACGTTGTCGATTTTATCATCCAAAGTATGTAAACGCCTTTCAACGACGATTAATCTTGTGTTTAGATTGTGCAGATACCCAAGGATTCTGGCTGTGGTATTGGGTTCTGATGCCATTTTCTTGGCCCTTTGACTTAAAGCTCTGCACGAAGTTGATGCGACTGCTTTACTGTTCGGGAAAGTCAAAACTTAATGTGTACGTGTTTTCGCGCCGCGTCCGTCGTTCAATGAAGTTGTCGTCAAAGTCATTGTGGAGGGACCGTGTCAAAATGTACGGCCGCCAAAAGACAGATTCACGATTGTAAAAACAACACCGGTTAATATTTTTATTCTTGATTATTTGTAATGTTGTACCCGCAATATGTGGTTGTCGTGTCATGAATTCATATAAAATATAATTTCTGAATCCTAAATTTACGAAAAGAAATACTAGTAACCACCGACAGCAGAAACGAAGGGCGTGAAATTTATGAATGAAACGTTTTGCCGGTGTTATGATTGGCTAAGATATTTCATGAACCTTGCCCCATGCCCTGCCTGCATGACCCGGGCCGGCCGGGTATAATGTTCTGCCTAGAGGTTGTAAGAGACTGTCGCCAGTGAGTGAAGTAAAATTCTCAACGCGAATTACAATCATAACTTTTATCTTAACAATTGCATGAAATATACATTTCACAGATAATCTGATGAGACTGACAGCAAAAGAAATAAGACAGCGTTGTGCAGAACGTACGAATATGAGTTTCCCGAGGAAGAACGATTGCAAATTCTCCCAACTCAGGTGATCACGTGATTGTGTTCCGGGCTCTAGCTGGTTAGATATTGCAGTGTCGTCTGCGCCCTGAACAGACCAGTCGACCGAGCCGTATGTACAGTAAATCTCAGGTAAGTATCGGTAGAGACTTTCAAAAAAGTTAAAAGTTTTTTCTAAATATTTCATTTGTCGATTATTTACATGTATAAATATGACTGTCGTGAATGCTGATAAAAAGAAAATCGCATTGCGTACGAGAAATGTATTAACGTTCATTCCGCAAGTTTTGATGGAACGATCGGATTACTTTTTTACTTTTTGTGAGTCAGAATTACTGATCAAATTTGATTTGTTTTTGAAAAAGTATGGTTTTATAACTAGTTATCATACCTAAAATTATAAATTTGATGTCAGTTTGATCTAATACTATTTGATTTTGATTATGCTATCGATACTCGATACCTTTGTCATCGGGCCACGGAAATACGGCCCTGCGTATATTTCCACGCAAGAAATGGTCAACTATGTACGATAACTTACTCTACGTGAAACAGTCGTATAGCGACGTCAATGCATGCAATCAGAACGCTGGACGGAAGCGTTCCGTCATTAATTATGGAGCACCGAAAGAGCAAACGCTGCCTAGTAACAATATTGTGTCTACGGTTAAACCATAGACCCTAAGTATCTAATGAACTAATCATGGATGTACAAAAATAGAACAGATCTGGCCAGGACCTAGCCGGTGCTCTGCCATCTATACTCGTTGCCATCTACACTCCTTTTGACCTTTGACACATGCACTGGCATGTCACTCCATTATTATGCAAATAACTGTCACTCAGTGTGAGTGTTGATGGCAGTGTAAGGTGCCATCTATGCTCTCTTGCCATCTATACTCCACTTTTATTAACAGAAAAAATATCGTTTTCCCAATGTTAAAGAAATTGCAAAAGGATATAAAATGTTTGATTTCATTGCAGAACCCACTGCACACACCTAAGCTTACCAGTTTCCAGATCGGATCTCAATGTACGAACTTCACAGGGTGTACAGTGCATGGGTAGGCCTAGTGGCCCGGGTCCCGTAGCTATACTGGCGATTGGTTGATCCGTGATATTTTTGTTTGAACTCACATTCTGAATTTTAGTAGTTTTTGTGTTGTCAGTCATGTTTTCATTGTTTTTGTTTTTTTTTATTTGTCTCTGTAATGTACTAAATTAATACTTTAATATATTTCAGATCCATTTCTAACATTTTTTTCTTGCAAAACACCCGAAGTGAAAGGCATTGTTTCTAGTTTGTAATCTTGATTATTGAAAACTGTACTCCGGCTCTGCGTACAAGTCTGACAGGTCTGTGTGTAGCTGTGGGTCCATAGCTGTGGTGTTTTCAGACGGGATTCCTGCCTTTTACGGGCCGGTTTTGACTTTTCCGATTTTTAACCCCGCCACCACAATCGTAAAAGTCAAAACCAGCCCGTAAAAGGCATGAATCCCGTCTGAAAACACCAAAGCTATGGACCCACAGTTAGTCTGTGTGTTCCCGGCGTTATACGGCGTATAACGCCGGGAAACACACAGACATATATACGCAGGGCTAGCCAAGACCGTGATCTGGCCCGTATGCTTAGTAGTTCAGAGCATGGAGGGGTGCTTCCTACCTCCATGTTCAGAGCATGGACCCTGTAGCAAGTGTCTATGGACCGTAGAAAGTTTATAGTAAGACAGGGGAGCATCTCCGAGCGACGGGTCAAACTTCTAGGTTAGAGATATCATTAACGAAATGTATACATGGACCTGGCCCATGTTACGTTTTATATGTTATTGATATGGTGAAGAACAAGAAACAAAGTGTTGATTTGTTAAATAACAGGGGACCCAGAAGTCTGGAAGTTGTTGTTTCCATTGTTGTTTATGTTTATTAGTTTTGTTGTTGTTGTTGTCATTGTTGTTGACCAATAAAATTCAACGAACATAACTATAGTATAGTGTTGTTGTTTCAAACGCAATGTTGATGTCCTAAGAGTAAGAATCACTACTAGGACACTATCATTATTTGAACCAATGCAACTCTCTCCGAATGTTAACTCTCTAGTTTTGGAGAGAGTTGTATTGGGTCAAATAATGATAGCGTCCATGTAATTGTAGCGATTCTTAGGACATCTACATTACGTTTGAAATAACAACAATATAATAGTTACTTTTTTTGAATTTCGTTGTCAACAATTATAACAACAACAACAACATGACTAATAAACAATAAACAAAACACAAAAATACACACAACAACAAGAACAATCAGACTTCTGGGTCCCCTGTGGTTACAATAAATCTACAAAGTATGTTACTTACATGGATGGAGAGCTGCTACAGCCATACTATTACAAGACAGAATAATTTTAATTACCTGGCTAACAAGTGCCTATTTTTATCTTTTAGAATGGACACACAGGACACTGTTTGTGAAACATGTGGAAAAGATTTTCGTAGATTATTTAATCTCAAAAGACACCTTAAAAGTACCAATCATCTAGTTGAAGTGAAGCGGCAAGCAGTTGAAAAAGAACTGCTTCTGGAAAGTCAAGACAGTGTAAGTGCATAGAAGTTTGAGTAGAACTTTGACTTAATTACTTGATGTCCAAAAGGTTCCCAGACACTTCGCACCAAAACCACTTCGCACCATACCATCTCGTCCCATACCATTTCGCACCAAAACCACTTCGCACCAAAACAACCTCGTACCAAAACCTCTTCGCCCCAAAAATCACGTCGCCCAAAACCATTGCGACCCGAAAAAAAACACGACTTAACTCCCCAATTTATCGGTAACCGTTAAAAGCTGAAAATAACCAACCACTGCCAGTGAAGTTTTAATCACCTTTCTACCATCCCAGGACTGAAATCTTGAAATTGTACACATTTCGAGAAAATGACATCGCATCGTGCAATACCGCGCACGGCACCTGAAATGTACCATTTAGTAGTTTGTGTGTTTCTTTTATCTAATATATGGTATGGTTTCATGGAAGAATAAATGGTTCGTGGTAGCCAAGTTGCAGGTAAAAACAACGTTATGATACATCTTGACATCGATGTTTTAGGACGAGTTGACGGAACTATACGGTAAGCGAAGTGGTTTTTATAGGCCCTACGAGGTGGTACTTGGGGCGAAGTGGCGTTGGACTTGGACAAGGTAGTACTTGGGACGAGGTGGTTTTGGTGCGAAATGGTTTTGGGACGAAGTTGTGTGGGGCGAACTGGTTTTGGTGCGAAGAGTCTGGACCCCTCCAAAAATTCCCTTATGTCCAAAAATAGTCTATATTGACTGGTCAGTGTCCATGGTGTAACTGATGACATAATCTTTCACATTATAGGCGATTTGATAAAAGTGTGTTTAATATTATAATATAGCAATAATATATATGAAGAGGACCTGTACTGTTTAATGCATGCATAAATATAATATATTTTCATGAAGGGAAGAATAATTCATATCAGCAAGGTACAATATACAGTCAGTCTTTTCCTAGAGTGTGCGTATTGCTTGCACGATTTGGTTAATTTATCCACTGCAACATATTTTTTTGCAATTTTTAGGAAGATGGATCACCAATGATAACGTGTACGTCTCAGGATTCTCAAGAAACACTGGTTAGTTGCAGTGGAATAGAATCATGGAAGTGTAAGTTAATGTGCAGTACATATTTGTTTATATTAGAAAAAAGACTTGCAACTTGATCCCAATTTGCATTTTCGACTGCAGAATGCAAAATCATTAGGATTTGATTCAAACACCATGTACCGTACAAACTGTTTGTTTCTCGTAGCCTACAGGGTTTTTCATAAGTATTCTAATCATCAGGAAATTTGTTGAATTTCAATAATGTTCTGGACCACGGGTATAAAAGGAACACTGCAGCTATGATAAACATATCTGATTGAATAGAAAAGGTTAACAGCGTAAAAGACAAAACTCCACAAAAAATCCATCTGAAGCACTAAATAAATATGTTTGACATGTTTTCATGCTTCATGAACCCATGAACATCAATCAAATGCTGCCTCAACAAAGTACTTGACATTTCAGCTGTAGTACCGGTATATCAGCAAAACTGACAGCCTTTCGCAACAGAATAAGAAGATCGCAGGAGCCACTTCCACAACAGTGGGATTCAAAATGACGTATTTAACTGTATAGTCACTGTGAAGTATCGTGTGTAAAACAATGATATGTTATTCTTAAACTGTCTGTCTCCACCTTGTGCAGTTGCAACGACTCATGATCAACAGACTGGGTGTGCAGATGTATTACAGGGTAATATGGATAATGATGATGATGATGGTGATGATGACGATAACGATGACCAAGATGAATCTAGTGAGGATGAAAGCAACACTAATCATGATAGTGCTTTTTATCCATTTAAAAGTTCAGCAGAAGTGGAATTGGCTCTACTTGTCTATGGTCCACATCCAGTGGTAAGTGTATTTAATAATTTCATTAATGAACAAATCTAGTCAAAGTAACATCTGTACATTTTCATACATTTAAACTTTTAGTTCTGATAGTCAGAAGTGGTGAAGTTTACATTTACCCTGGTTTTATTTTATTATCAGTTATGACTGATGTCAAAAAGGATATACATGTTCTATTTTGTTTATTTCTTTTGATAGGGTACAACTACACTGAAATACATCTGGTATTTACTAAAGAAGAGAGATCCTACCATCCCATCATTGAAACATGTTAAAAAGTTGGTGAACAATCTTCCTGGTTACATTCCACCAAGTAAGGTACATACACCAGATTAAATCAGATGTGAACATTTTCTGTTCATCATACGTTACCTACTTCAATATACTCACATTTTGTTGATAAGGCAGACAGTAAGTTCGGTATGTACTTCCGAAGAAAACTTGTGTGATGTATATTGTACATGCAACTGTGCATATTGTTGCCAAATCAACTTTTTTAAAGTGCATCAAATTTATGTAGTATGAGCGTCCAATGTATAGTAGGGATTTGCACATCAAATTGGATACATGGATAGTTTGAATAGGGAAATACAAGAGTTAAAGTTGTAGGATTTTATCTACTCTTTCTGTTTATCAAATCATCTCTTCAAGGAAACTGTTCTGATTGGCACAACAAAATTTAATATTTGTGTCACTGAATTGACAGTTTTGAGAAATAGACAATACTGAAAAAGAATTTATGGATTACAGTGATTTGATTAACGAAGGTTCTGTTCTTTTTTAACATCATCAGTATACAACCAATTCAGGCCAAGAGTTCTATCATCTTTCAATCATCCAGCAAATTCGAATGTGTATGGCTATTCCCTGCATTGCTGAAAACTTGCATCGGGTACATGAAAAGTCAACCACAGGTGAAATAAGGTAAGTACTGATTTTTTTAGTGTATTATGTAGTAATGTAGATGTTGTCAACGATGACAAAATGATTTTTTGTAAAATGTCAGATACATCTTAAACCATACATTGTACTTAAATATTTCTGAGATTATTGATGTTCAGTTACCACATGTACATTCTTTATACTGTATTATTGTATAATCATGTAGTCAGAGTTACATGTTCATTAATGTGTAATTTGTTGAGAATGCCTGTAAAAAAGTCAAGAATCTTAATCAGATTATTCTGTTTAAACGTACAGTAGTTTTCAAAAGGGCATTATGCAGTATCACGGGGTAATGAGCATTGAACTTGATCACCATATTGACAATCAGTATTATATTGTCCTAACTTTTCAATGTAATTTAACATTACATTACAGTGAGTTGTACCATGCAAACAAATGGAGTCAGAACCACAATTTCCTATCACCGATGGTCCGTGTGGGAAATGTAGATTATTATATTGGTGATTTTGTCTATGCAGAAACTGCTAGTGATTACATACAATTATGTTGCATCATGAGTTTTATGTAGAGGTAAGAATACTCTCATTATCACTATTTGGATATATTTCAATGTAGAATTAATGGACGATGCGCTAACCATTATTATATCATACCAGTATATTGATGGCACAAATGCAGTGATCTGCTTGGTCGAGACGCGAAAAGAACAGTGGTATATTGGCTGGCACACGTGTGAGCTCTCGGCAAGAGCCCAAATCCTTTTTGATGTTCTATGCGAGAATTTAAATATACTGTTATGACATGATAGCAATAAATCACACCAGCGAAGGTATACCATTCGATTTTGACCAGTTCACTTCATATATGCACTCGCTATCGCTCGTGCATATTTGTCATGAAATGGTCAAAATCTAGTGGTATACCAAGGCTGGTGTGCTTTTATTGCTTAAACGTTTTTTTATGGGCAAGGGCAAGAGGAAAGCCAAAAACTTAATGGGCTAGGCTTGCCAAGCCCGTCAGTTTTTGCTTTCCTCTCGCCCGCGCACATAAATAAACGTTAATGGTCAGCGCGGAGTCTGTTATTTCCTTTATATTATCAACGAACCCCTAAACTGCCAACATTTATGAAAATTTCTTGTGAGGACAACAATGAGACCCCACCCAGAATTTGTCAGTGAGTAGTGCGCGTGCTTCAAAAATTTTGCAAATTGAATATTTTTTTAAAAAGTGTCTAAACTTTGCCCACAAGTGCTCCATTTTAATTTGTGGTGAT
Organism: Ptychodera flava; assembly: GCF_041260155.1. Classification (NCBI taxonomy): domain Eukaryota; kingdom Metazoa; phylum Hemichordata; class Enteropneusta; family Ptychoderidae; genus Ptychodera; species Ptychodera flava. The sequence goes on from NC_091930.1 coordinate 4,742,712, forward strand.
TATTACCTTTGTACAAATCACTGTTTTCATTGTAGCTGTAAAGCTACTATGTTTAAGATATTATTCATATTCATGGGCATATAAACAAACCATTACTGTGTATTTTTGTGCAGTCACGTGGTTCAGCTCAACCAATTAAAATGCAATGGACAGGGCATGGTAATATAATTGCATATAGTCGGGTGAAGAGAATCATATAATCAGAGGAGTTAATAGAAATTTCAACCTGCGTACATAAGTTGGCATAAAATTTGTTTGTCTATCTTTTTATATGTTTTAGAGCGATATGTCTAATGGTCAGGATACCCTAATGTGTAAAGTGAAAACTTGTGAGGAAGAAGATGAAAAGATTGTATTTGTTAGCACCAAGCATCTACTTATTGGAAATCTTAAACAACATTACAAAGGGGAGATTACACGACAAAAGATTGGATATGTAAGAAGAGAAGCAGGACTACAGAGGCTTCCAATGGAGGTATTATCAGAATTAGATATATTCAAACTTTGTGATATTTTTTTTTTGGTAGTTATCAGTTTATAATTGTTATATGACATCATATAACAATTGTTATGTCAACCCCGTTGTTTTGGTGATTACTGTTACAATTGATAGTGGAGAACCTGGCAATACTTTTGATGTTTGACTAACATCAGGTGATTTAAGTTACCTTGTGGGTGCATACATTTACTTTTCTTACCACATTTTACAGAGAGAGTAAGAAGTCTAATGCCACTCATATGGCGAAATAACTAGCAAAACAGCCAGTCATTTGACAAAGTTTTAAACAGTTTGGTAATTAATTTTGCTCACAGCATGGCCACTGCAAAACTAGACACTGGGCTCCCCTGTTGCTACAGAGGGTTGTAAATGAGAGTTTGCGATTGGCATCCTGTGTTCAAGATTGAGATAATATTACCATGCATAACATCAGTCCATATACTACTGTCAAGACAACTTATTTGTCATATCTACACAATTACCAAAGGAAAAGACTACTGTCTGTTAGACCAAAATTATTTTTCTTGTATATAGTTTTCGCCTTATAAAGGTGTCTCTTTAGGTTTACGAAAATCAGTGCAGCTGATTTCAGTTCCCCAAAATACACTGTCTGCATGGAATACGTGTTTGCATGACACTAATAGTAGTGATCCCATGAAAGAGTGATTGCTTCAATAAACTAATTATTGAGTATAGGCTTTAATGTATGGAAGTGGTATCTTGTATTTTACATCACAACAGGCTAGGGGAGCTCCAACGTCCAGTTTTACAGTGGCCATGCTATCAGCGAAGTTAATCACCAAACTGTTTATAACTTTGTCAAATGACTGACGGTTTTGCTAGTCATTTCGCCATATGAGTGGCACTAGACTTCTTACTCTCTCAGTAATGCCACTCTTCTGTATGATTTCATTGCAGGCAATTGACAAGCTCATAGAAGGCCACCCTATAAAAAAGAAAAGTGGTGGAAAGCCTGTCGTCTTGGTACCTCTGATCATATTCTCTGATGATGTAGGTGCCAATTTGACACATAAATGGCATCCACTTAGTGTCTGGTTATCAATGCTTGCTGGTCTGCCAAATAAGGAAAACAACAAGCTATCAAACATCCATTACTATACATCATCTGACTCAGTGGACGCCATGGAGCTTACTAAGCCTCTTCTTGGGGAGTTAAAAATTCTGGAGACACATGGTACAACTGCCTATGATGCATACATGGGATGTGAGGTCCTTGTAATATCACCACTGCTTGTCATCCTTGGCGATAATGTTCGGCAGTCTGAGATAGTTTCTCATCTTGGAACCAGCAGCCGACTTTTTTGTCGATTATGTGATGTGAATGTTCCTGTAGATCCTTGATCATGTTGCTATATGTACATGTACATACAGAACTTTGGGAGTGAACTTTATTCAAAAAGTTCACTCTATGTGATGACATGCTTGTCATCCTTGGCGATAATGTTCGGCAGTCTGAGATAGTTTCTCATCTTGGAACCAGCAGCCGACTTTTTTGTCGATTATGTGATGTGAGTGTTCCTGTAGATCCTTGATCATGTTGCTATATGTGTACATACAGAACTTTGGGAGTGAACTTTATTCAAAAAGTTCACTCTATGGTTCTATTGAAGTAGTCACGTAGGATTAATTGGTAAGATTTCACGACTTTTGTATAACATGTGTCAATTTGGATTTAGTTGTGTTTGTTCTCATTCTTCAATGAATAATTGACGTATGACACTAAAATTAGCAAAACAAACACAACAAGATTTGAGATTGAAAAGGTTAACATGAAGAAGGAAACAAATATCATTTTCATATCATGTTTTACTCCAGTCACCTAAAGTTCACATCCGTTACAGTAAACCCTCCCCCCTCCTTTTCAGGTTGATAGGAATGATATTGAGGCTGACCCTTTGAAGGTGGGAAACCCAAGAATAAAGAGTGAAACATTGAAGTCAATACAACAAATCAGGGCACAAAATACAGAAAAGTAAGTGAACTTCATTGTCATAGACATGATGTACTAAATTGCATGTCATCACAGTTTTTACTGGTCTTTCAGGTTGACCGTTTACAAGTCTTGCATGTTCATCACAGGGTGCCAGTTTATGAGCTTTTTCATGCAAATAGAAAGTCAATTGACTGCACACATGCATACAAATTGACCACTCACACACAATGATCTGTAAATGAGTCCGAACCGTTAATGTCTGGCTTATCAACAATTCTGTGTGTACTTTAGAAGAAAACGTGTGTGATGATCATGCGTGTGTAAACGGTCAACCTTAAAGATCTGTATCTGTTTACCTTTCGTTTGCCTGGTGACCCTGTCACCTTTCACTTAAATTGATCATGTGGTTGTTTGTATGTGTAAACCTCACATAGTGTTATGCAATATATTTTGTTAATACTCTGATCACATCCTACCAGATCTAACACTCATGCCCATGTATCCATCTGCTGAGATGCAACTTTCACAATTTTTTCATATTGTATCATACAGGGAGAAGAAAGTCTTACGTACAAGTTATGGAGTCAACGAAAAAGAAAATCCTCTTATGGAAGGCAACTTGATATCATTTAGAGGAAATTTGTGAGTATTTTTAACGAGATGATGCATATCAATTATACCTTGCTACAGGTGTGATATTTACTCTCCTAAATCACTTTTAGTAGGGATTTTTTCTACCAGCAAATGATATTGTAGCAATGCAATGCAGCAAGAGTGTTTAGTGTATAGTATTTTCATGCCATCCCGTAAGATGACATTTTTAGAAACGGCAATTAAAATGAAAATACCCAAAGAAAAATACATTCCAGCAGTTGCTGAAACTGTAGTCACTAGTTTACAGCTAGGACTACATCATTATCATAGATTTCTTTCATAATAACCACAGAGACACACCGTATGAAAGGCTCCATTCGCTTCTTCTGGGAACTGTGAGGGATATGACTACGTTTACATTCAATTCCTTATCAGATGATGCAAAGCACAACATAGATTTAAAACTAAAGGTAAGTTGAATTAAGATTTAACCCTTTTCCTGCCAAGTCCCTATTTCACCACCAGGTCAAGATGGTTAAAATTAATGAAACACAACATATTCCATATGGTGTATTTTAACATAATGCTGTACATTTGAAGGCTGTTGAAAACATAGATACTGTACACTTGATTTTTTTTGACTAAAGATGCTATAACAGACCAAGCCAAGTGGGTGAAAATACGTCATGTTTTGGCTCAATACAACTTTTTACTGACTTGGCTGATGGGGAACTTAGTCTTAATACTGTCTGGCATGAAAAGGGACATGTACAAAGGTATCTGCAGTCAAAGATGCTTTAGTGTCCAAGGAGTTTTTGTATATGGTAGTGGTCATTTTGTTACAGTCACTGTGCAATTTACATGTACATTAAATGACCTGTGTATGAAGGCCATCTGCCTACAAATGACAGTTTTGGAAAGTCTATAGACTTGCTGTTGTAGACAGGTTTGACTGCATATATGATGGAAAATTTAAGCATTGCAGCACTCTGATTTTTTAACATTGGTTAATGTTTGACAACCTGCCACTAATTTAGAGATAGGTTGGAGTTTCTATGTGTGTCCACATACTAAAAAAGAAATCATGTACCATAGAGGAAATGCATTTTTAGACTAACCAAAATCAGCCATTGGTGGCAATTTACATGGATGAGCTTACAATGAGGTAAAATGATTTGTTGAAAAATAAATACAAAACACATACGTCTCACTTTTTAGTCCCTGCGGACGAAGTCCGGCGGGGACTTATAGATTGGGTCCCGTCCGTCCGTCCGTCCATCCATCCGTCATCAACAGTTTCTCAGACACTGCTGAACCAATTTTGTTCAAACTTGGCACAAAGGCATAGCACTATGACCTACAGATGCGCATCGATTTATTTTGCGATAAGATTCAATATGGCCGTGAGGCGGCCATTTTGTTGCGATTTTCCATGTCTTTGGACCATAACTCAGACATCCTTGAATCGATTTTGTTCAAACTTGGCACAAAGGCATAACACTACGGCCTACATATGCATGTCAAATTATTTTGCGATACGATCCAATATGGCCGCGAGGCAGCCATTTTGTTTGCGATTTTTTGTGTCTTTGAACCATAACTCAAACATCCTACTATGGCTGCATTCTTGTGCACATTAATATGTTTCATTATATGATCGGAAATGGCTGATTACAACAACATACCCGATCCCATACCATTTCTAAAATTCCACCAAACCATGTGTATAGTATGTGCCGTCATGACACTAGAGGCAGCGAGGGCGTCGTTATGTGTGATGTAATCAAAAGTTCCTTCAGTGGTCATTACCGGCAGAGATGAGTCATTTATTGAACGTTCCTCAGATTACTTTATTATTCAAGTCACAGGCCTGATGCACTCGTTGCATCAGTGTCAGCTACCTAGATCACAGCTACCTAGACACCAAAGATTATAACAAAATGGACAAGCGGGGACTGTGTCATCAACGATGACTTGTTTCCCTAATTGTGGGTGCTGTTTAATTCATTGACATGAAACAATGAAACTCCAGGATATCATGAAAGTTGCTGTATTTATAACATTGTAGCTTTAGATCCCAATCAAGACTGGTGATGTATAATTATTGTATTGTTGTTGCATGATTTACTGATGGGACACAATTAAAAAACCTCAAGTCTGCTTGGCTACTAAGTACCAATCAATTAATTGACAGTTTTGAGGAAAATGTTAATGTAATCGTTGGATGGTAGTGTGTACTAATTGACAGGTTTACACTTTCTTTTTGCCATAGTCATATGATTGGACGCCCTACTCAAGCAGACTGGCAAATATCATCTCATACAAGTCATTTGTAGGACGAGAGTTTAAATTATGGATACAAGTTGCTGTGTTCATGTTACATGATGTTTTGTCAGCGGAACAGAGGAAACTGTGGCAAATTTTGTCAGAGGTAAATTGATAAATATTTATGATTGATGTTTTAACGTATCAAATAAACAATACATCTACTCTTGAATAAAATGTTCAAAACAGACAAATGCAATGACTTACTTTGATACTGCTCGGTATATATATACAAATTACTGTTATTCACTTAACATAATAATGACTCTATAATACAAGATACTGGTTACTCAGAAAAATCAAACAATTTTTGTTAATTAAGCGGGATAAGAGTTAAAGGCAGTGTATACTTTCATAACTCAGAGGTAGGAGAGATAGTTGATGTTACAGTTCATATTAATAATGTTTCATGTACCACACTAGGTCTTGAACCAACACTTACTGCTCCAAATCATGTAGCAGATATGTCAACTCACAATGTGTATGTGATGCCATCAAACAGCGTTGGTCAATCACACACACGCACGCAAACACATAACACCCCCCCACCCCCACTCCCACTTTACATACTTCACATACACGCAAATACATATCAAAGATGTCCAATGATACACATAAATCACACATATATGTTTTGGTAATAAAAGTAGACTAGTGTCATGTAGATAATATTTTTGTTCTGGCTCAACTCATTACAGATATTCTTTGAAGTCTATCAGACATCTGTTGAAGAATCTCAGATAGAGCATATAAAAAAGCTAATACAGGCATTTATGCTTCAAGCAAAGAAAGAAAACCCAACACTGTTAAGGAAGTCAAAGACTCACATGCTTCTACACCTGCCTTCACATATTTCTGACTTTGGACCATCTAAATGCTACTGCACTGAAAGGTAAGTCATGTATTTTCATAAAATGCTACAGTAAAAGGTTTGCTTTCATTTATATCTGCTAATAAGGGTGATAATAAGAGACTGTTTCAAATGTGCATGTGAATACATGATGTAACTGTAGGCATGTAGTGAAAATTTCCCACTGTCAGTCTGTCCTTTTTATACCCTAAACATTACAAACTTACCAATGCAATTAATATGCAGGGAGTAAAGATATACTCCCTAAAAATCATACAGCTAGAATATTAATCATATTATATATGGATTTTCTTGTTATATACGGATTAATTGTTTGATGTGTGATTGTCACATAACAATTATTTGGGAAAATTTCAGAGACTTAATTAGCCTTAATTTAAAACTTCTCACAAAGTTTATACCTTCATATATTGTTCCAGATGTGAACAGTTCATGGGGGTTGTAAGATCAAGATGCATATACAGTAACTACAAAAATCTATCCAAGGATGTAACGATGTCATTCAGCAAACTGCAATTATTGGAGTTCATCATGCGAGGTGGTATTTGGAAAGAAGGCCAACTGATCCGGTAGGTTTTAACATCCTCTAATACATTCATGTCAAACGGATACAGTTGTCAGAATTGCCCTCCAAGGTGGTATGGGACTCATATGACCAATGTAAACACTGCATCCAAGGTACGATGGTAATTGATGAAAGTTAACACGACTGTCATGATCTACATCGTACAATTTAAATGTTGCAGCTATGATTAAAGATGCATTCTAGATATAGTGCATGGAATTCATTGTTTGTAAACAAGAAATTCGCACTGGTGCAGTTCTGATGACTGTTTCCCTGTAAGGCTTCATAAGCTATATTTTTCATAATTAGGGGCCAAGCCCATCAGCTGGCCCCTATTAGTTTCATTAGGGTTTTTAGGGGCCCATGCCTTGCAGCTTTGGCTGCTATTGTTTTTACAGGAGTTCATAATTATTCTTCTGCTTCTTTAGGGGCCCAAGCCAACCTGTGTAGTGATCTCTTTCAAGTTAACAAATGTCATTTGGATAGGTCACATGATTTGGCCGCCATATTGGTTTTTCAAAAAATACCAATTTAATCTTTAAAAATCTTCTTCCCCAGAACTAACACACAGATTGACCTCAAATTTTACTCATGTCATTCTTAGAGTGATATCTTTCAAGTTTGCAAAAGACATCTGGATCAGTCACGTGATTAGGCCGCCATATTGGAATTTCGAAAAATACCAATTTAATCTTTAAAAATCTTTTTCTCCAGAACTAAAATACTGATTGAAATGAAATTTTACTCGTGTCATCAGACGTGTGATCTCTTCCAAGTTTGCAAAAAGCATTTTGATCGGTCAAGTAGTTTGGACGCCGTATTGGATTTTCGAAAAATACCAATTTAATCTTTAAATATCTTCTTCTCCGGATCAACACACTGATTGAGCTGAAATTTTACTCATGTCATCCTTAAATTGATCTCTTTGAAGTTTGCAAAAGACATTTTAATCGGTCACGTGATTTGGCCGCCATATTGGATTTTCGAAAAATACCAATTTAATCTTCAAAAATCTTCTACAATCTTCACAACAAAAACACCGATAGAGCTGAAATTTTACTCATACCATCCTTAGAGTGATCTCTTTCAAGTTTGCAAACCACATTTGGATCGGTCACGAGGTTTGGCCGCCATATTGGATTTTGCGAAAATTGTGATTTAATCTTTAAAAATCTTCTTCTCCAAAACCAACACACCAATTCAACTGAAATTTCATATGTAACATCTTAAGTGTGATCTCTTTCAAGTAATGAAGCTACCACGCATGTACCGGTAATTCAATCACCATAATTCAAACACAATAATCCACCAGAGACTGTCATCAGCAATGACTTGTTTTTTCTTTTTTCCTGTAGGCAATGTGGGCCAAAGCTAAGAAAACTATATGATGCAGATTATGTTCAGAGATTTCTCAATGGCAGCAGCAATACACACGTGAAGACCCATGGTCAACTTGCATTGGTATGGCATTTCTGTGTTATCCAAAAATAAACAAGCTATAATTATTTATTTACCATTAAATCACCAGGTGATTCTCATAGAATCACATATTTGATAAATTGAGGAAATTTACATTTTGTCAGCACCTTGCTGATATCACTGCTATGGTTACTACACATTCTTAGAGCAACATTTGATGTTACTAAGTTGAACTGACATCGGCCATATAGCTTTCAGCTTAGTTTTCAGTATTCAGTTCTATTGCTTTTTTTTTTGTATTACAGAAAAGTCATGGTATGACAGACATTAGTAGTGAAGAATTAACAGCATTAAAGAGGTAGTATACAGTTCCAAAAATAAATTATTTTAGAAATCATCATGAAACACTCATGAATAGTGACTTATCGATAGGTGATTTTTAGTCCCCACTGACACTGTCCCTGGGCA